>NC_063212.1:16560127-16624157 GCF_017589495.1 Alosa alosa
GGGCGAGAGGGAGCCGAGGCGGAGCCGGAGGTGGTGGTGGTGCTGGTGATGGTGGCGGCGAACTGGGACTGGTGTTGCTGAGGTTCGGAGGCCGACGGCGACGCTTGTCGCCAATCGAGACCCAGGGGCGCTCCGCCTTTGAAGCCGGGCTTATCTCAGCGGAGCCGAATGTTGACGCTGGAGTTCGGCCGGGAGGGAAGACGGCAGTGGGGCAGCAGGAGGAGGAGGAGGAGGAAGAGGAAGAGGAGGTGGAGGACGATGAGGAGTCCCAGAGGCCCAGGAGACAGGAGTGGCAGAAGTTGTGTCCGCAGGGCAGAGTGATGGGGTCTGTGAAGACGTCGCCACACAGGGAGCACAGGAGCTGTCCCCTTGGGGGAGGAGGGCACTGCAGGAAGAGGCCATTACTGAAGGAGGAGGAGAGAGAGAGAGAGAGAGAGAGAGAGAGAGAGAGAGGTGGGGGGGGGGGAACGGGGAAAGGAAAATGGAAGAGTAAGGGAAAGAGAGGAAGAGAGAGAGGGAGGGATGAGAGGGAGAGAGAGGAAGAGAGAGAGGGAGGGATGAGAGGGAGAGAGAGGAAGAGAGAGGAAGAGAGAGGGGAGGGATGAGAGGGAGAGAGAGGAAGAGAGAGAGAGGGAGGGATGGAAGGGAGAGATGGAAGGGAGAGAGAGGGAGAGAGAGGAAGAGAGAGGGAGGGATGAGAGGGAGAGAGAGGAAAGAGAGAGAGGGAGGGATGGAAGGGAGAGAGAGGGAAAGAGAGGAAGAGAGAGGGAGGGATGAGAGGGAGAGAGAGGAAGAGAGAGAGGGAGGGATGGAAGAGAGAGGGAGAGAGAGGAAGAGAGAGAGGGAGGGATGAGAGGGAGAGAGAGGAAGAGAGAGAGATGGAGGGATGGAAGGGAGAGAGAGGGAAAGAGAGGAAGAGAGAGAGGGAGGGATGAGAGGGAGAGAGAGGAAGAGAGAGAGGGAATGATGGAAGGGAGAGAGAGGGAGAGATTGAGAGAGAGATCAGGAAAAGCAGATAGAAAGAGAGAGATACAGGATATGAGCAATGTACTGTTGTCATGAAAACCAGCTGTCCTCAGGCCAGATCAGACCTTAACTCATTGTAGCTGCTACTGACACAGGAGTCCCTCTGTAGCATGAAAATGGGAATAGGTGAAATAGGTATCCCTCTAGAGAGCTTCTCAACCTTTTTTGGGCCTAAGGCACACCAAAGGTCAAACCAAAACACCATGCCACACGGTGATTATAATGAATGTCATGATGAATGACATGCACATCAGAATAGGCCATTACCAAGGGTGTTTCTGAGCTGGGCGCAAAAGAAAGGCAGGCTATGTGGCATTATCCACAGATTTGGAAAGGTGACTTAATTATGTTGCTCAACAAGGGAAAACCGGTGCTGCCCATGTTGTGAGAGTCCTCAGATTGGCCGCTAGGCATGAATGTTTTGTTGCTAGGGCAGGCAGGTGAAAAAGTTGCTAAATCTAGCAGTTGCAACATATCTTTAAAACATGACTATAGGCAGTTAACTACGGCAAGCTTGCCTAAAAGTTGCCCGGCGGATCTCAGCTGCACATGCACCACTGATGTAAAGGATTTAGTTAGGGAGCTTTGTCCAGCTTATGGTAGGCCTTACATTTAGCCTGAATGAGCCAAGCCTTACTAAACCACCACCCAAATAGCACACAGTGAGATCCACACCCTCAAAGGCAACTGTAACACACCCTTCACCCAGCAGTGAGCACATACCCAAACGCTGATCTACACAGATACTACAACAAACTACCCTCATTGTAAGAGTGCAATAGTATTCATCTCAGTGGACATAGTTGTGCACATCAATACATCAGTAAACACTGTTCCGTTGAAAACGCTTTACTTTCAACACGCAGATGTAAATAGCAGGTTACAAACATTATAAACATAACAAACAATACAAACATAACAAACAATACAAACGTCATGAACATTACACATATTGCAAAGAGAAACATGAACAACACCAAACACTACAATGTCTCGTTATGCCTTACTATCCAGAAGGACATTCAAATGAGAATTGAGGCATTTTTGCGGCATTATTTCTTTACCTGAGTGACTTCTTGGGGTTCTCGCTGCAACGACAGTTCTGGCTGACAAAGCCAATGAAGAGGCTTTCTAGCGACTCTCAGGTAGTACTTTCCTATTTGTCATGGAAAAAACAGCAGAATTGAATGGGCACGGGAACTGTTACGCATCATAAAAAATACACACACAGTCAAGCACGCAGGTGATCATGGCTTTCAGGTGAGTGTGGTTTGGACGGAGGAAGACAGCCAATCAGCACAGCCCACAGGTGTGTCTGAAGGTACAAGGTGCATCGCTGTCAGATAATGACACACCTGGACAGGTGCACAATCACCTGACCAGAATGCAGAACTACTGGTTATGGGCACACAGATATGCCCATGAATGTGCACACACACACACACCTGGAATCGGAACGCAATAAACAATCAATATACTGTATGTATATATGGCAAGAACTAAAAGCCTCAATCTCTGTCCTTGGTGGTGGGAAAACAGAGTGGCTTAAAGACACCCTGATCCAGTGCAAGTTAAAGACAATCCAGTTAAAGACACCCTGATCCAGTGCAAACTCAGCAGTCATGCTAGGTGCGTGTATCAAAGTTCGCAATTGTAATCCAATACACTTTTCCAATACACTTTGGGACAAATTTGGCTGACATCTCCTCACGTGCTTGTTCAATTTCATGCAGCGCTGCACAGATCTCGCTGAATCTTACAATACAAACAAGCATCATGTTCAGACAGATCTGCAAAACGCTGGCAGTCGAGAGCCCTCACCCCCGACTGCAATATTCATAGATTTTCCTAAGGCCTTGTACATGGTTGATCATAACTTTCCACTGCAAGCTATTGGTCTTTTCATGGTGCTCAATCACAATTCATATACTGTACAGTTTTTTCTGAATGCTTAAACACAACCGTGATTCTTATAGCACCATTTCTAAAACTATTCATTCTTATAGCAAAACCACTCACTGAGTTCGCAAAACTAAAAGCACAAACACTGCTTTGCACTCAGTTTGCAATTTTGTAACACACACTTTGCACAACTGTAGACACAATTCACTGCACAGCACTCTTTTTGCGGAACTGTAAACACAACTCTTTACATTCAATTTCCAACGATCAACACACAAATCTATACACATGTATGGCTATTATTTTCACTATTTTGCCAACTCTCTGGCACACTTTCTCATGTGAAAACTGTTTAAGATAATTAGTTCACTTTGCAATCAGCCTAAGCACTATAAATAAGCCACAGGTAATGTACAGTGGGTACAATAGAGGGAACAGGAAGAGTGAGAAGAGTATGAATTAGAGGAGGCTGAAGAATAGGACGTGTAGTTGAAGAAGTAGGAGGAAGAAGAGGAGGAGGAGGAAGAGGATGTGGAGGTGAAGAAGTGAGAGGGAGAAAATGACAAGGACAAGGAGGTGAAGTTAGAGGAAGAGGACAAGGAGGAGCAAGAGGAGGACGAGGAGGGGGAAGAGGAAGGGTAAGAAGAGAAAGAAATAGCCCTTTTACAGGTAAAACAATCAGTCTACATGTGGGGATATTGTCATGTCAGGCCTGGATGAGGCATTCCAGAATATATTTTCCCCGGTGCCTTGGACTAGGACATTGCATGTGATGTAGACGAAATTTTGAGAGGGACGACCCGATGTAGACTGATTTGTTTTGTCTTAGTGAAATTGCTACATTGTGTTTTGACTTGGAAAAACACACTTATTGTGGAAAACTCCCTGCTGGACAGATAAGCCCTCGTCACTCCTTGGACTCACGTATTGTGCACATGCGCAAATACTCCTTTTTCCTTTGTAGTTCGTTGCCAAACACGAGTACAGCTGCTCTTAATGTTGCACGTTAATCATATAAACGTTCTGTTGTGTTGCCGTGTGCGTTATTGAAAACGTAAGTGTACAACTATTTTCCATACTGGTGTTAGATGTATCTTGTTTTGTGTAGTCAACATGACGGTATTTTACTTTAGTAGCCTACAGTTGCAGTATAGCATGCTCATGTCTGTTGTAATGCTAGTAACCTGTTGCACAAATATAACATTCAGTAGTAATAGTAATATCTTTATTCATGGATGAATGTTCATACAATGTTGTAGTACACTTGTGAATTACGATTCTGCTGAGTATTAGTCCAACTGTTGCACTCGCGATAGTGTTGCCAATTTGTGTATATTCGTGATATTCGCGCCACTAGTCGGTCACATGACTATTGGATCTGAAGGCTACTGTTATGCTCCATACGTGGTCTTAGAGTGCCATCTAGTGGCTAATGTTTATAAAGACATGGTGCAACTCCAGATTTCTACTGCATTGGTTTCTGTTGATTCCCATTGCCGTTCAGCATTTTGGTTGTTTGCACAGCAATTATTTATTGCATAGCAATTATGTATATTGCAGAGTGAATATTGTCGAGTGCTCATTAGTCTGTATATTGTGTGCATACATATGTATATATTTATGTATATTTATGGATGTTATATTCTTTATGTACAATTTATATTTATACATTTTGTATTTCTTTATTTACAGAAAACCACACACACACATACAAACACACCCCCACTTAAACACACAAAGAACACATACCATTGCAAGCAACAAGCACTTTATTCACCTGCTGGAACTGGATTTCAATAAATCTGTTGAACGAAACCAAAGGTTGCAGCGACTCTCTTACCGGAGTACATAGCCAGTTCGGGTAGCGCCAGCGAATAATGCACACGGACTTCACACTTATGTTTGTTTTGATGTGTGTAAATAAACACCAATACTTGAAGTTTGGATCCCTGTATGTTTACAGAACTATGAGAAAAGTATGACCTCAAACTGACATAGTCTACCTTGTGCACAGAGAAAGCAAAAGCCAGATGTGTTTTTTATTCATACCATCAGTGTGTAGTTGGCACATTGTGTGCTTACTATTGTGATGGCTTGTGTTTACTGATACGAAAACATAATTTTTACGAAGGTGTGAAGAGTTAAGCAAGGTGTGTTAGCTTTTGCAAAAGAACTACAATGTTTTGCTGATTGGGTGAAGGGTTTTCCTACTTGTGTGTAGAGTTTTGCAAAAAAAGCCATAGTTACAAAAAATGTGCTTAAGCAATCAGAAAAAACTGTAATAATTAATAATCTAGAGTTCATATAATAATTAATTGTGATTGGGTAAAATGTGTCCTGCAGGGGCGGAGCTAATGGTTCACTATGGAGGGGGCGGCGACCTGTAGTGGGCCCCTACATAGCTATTGTCAGTGTTCATCCCAACATCATTTTTATTTAGTCCACTTCATATTGTACTAATTAGAGGCTGAGGCATTTTGTTTTCTTTCATGTCGATTTAAGATTGTTTGTGTTTGCTATACAGGCTGGAAATATATAGGCCGCACCCAGTTAATTTGAGCACCTTGGGTCAATTACATAGCGTTTAAGTGTGCTATATAAATAAATATGACTTGACTAATATGACTTAATTTCCCTATTTTGACAATCGGCTGGCCTAGGCCTATAAGCAACGCATTTCATTTGAAAAAGCCACCTGGTCAATCGCTAACAACTAAGTGCAACCACAGCTCTATTACAGTAATACATCCAAAAGGACACTGCGCTTTTGCCTTTTTAGGTTTTTGTTCTGTCGTGGGTCGTAAAGCCTATCTTCCTGTCTCTATTGAAGTTGTGTTTTGTGTGTTCACAACATTGACAGGTCCCTGTGTGCGGATATACTGTATAGGGTTGAGGCTTCTAGTCCGACAATGCAAACTAGTGACAGCTGTTGTCGCGGTAAGCTTATGCTCCTGTCTCTAAATAAGCACAGTGTAGACTAGGCATACTTACTATGTCTCTTGACATAGTAGCTTAGGCTACTTCAGCAAACCCAGACACAGCGTAGCGTGAGAGTCCCTGTTGCCGGCTATTTCATTTGCAGCGTATAGGGCATGACTGACAAGCTCCCATTGTGAGTGCAGTCTATGGACCAGCGGCATCATAAGTAGCACCCCCCCCCCCAGCAATTAGTACAAATAAACATTGTTAAATACAACAATTCAGCAAGATAGATTTGGCCAAAGGTGGACCCCCTTTCCGTTCGTGGCAGCCGTGGGCCCAGAGCGACTGCACTTACACTCCATCCACTCATGTGCAACGTTCATCTTTAGGGCCTCTTCTATTTTCCATTTTTATTAATATCCTCCCATAAATATGCTCAGGCTGTCACATTCAGTTATATGTAGATGACACTGTGATCTACACCTCTAAGCCAGTTAGTGCCACAGATTAAGTATGCACTACTATCAGACTTGATGGCATTCAAAAGTGGTTCTCTTCCAACAAACTTTTATTAAATAAGAAAAAGTAATTCAGTATGCTTTTTACCAATAGGTCTGCACTTTGGCACCAACTTAATAATATATCAGTTAATTGTCTTGATGACACACCACCTGAGAAAGTGGACTTATTCAAATACTTGGGCCTTTGGCTTGACTCTCAACTCCCTTTTAAGCCTCAGATAAATTGCAGCTTGAGGACATTATTCCCCTCAATTAATTGCTTTACTCTCCAGGTTAGACTGAGTATTGTCTCTCAAGTTATTATTTCCTATATTAAATTATGCTTGCTGACATTGTCTATCAGAATACATCAGATTTCATTGTTACGTGCTACAACATTTGCTACGACTTCCATCTAGAAGGCAGTTCCATTGGCTACAGTTTGTTTTTAAAAAAAAAAGCATTTTCTTTAATTACCCATCTTACTTAAAGTATTTGTTTAATACCAATGACCAAACGAAACACACCAGAAAGGTATCTCACCTCTCCCCTCAGTATTCCCAGGGAAACTGTATGGTTTTGTTTTCGTTTGGGGGACAGGCTGCCTCTTGGAATGGGCGGTGAGGAGATAATTGCTGAATGTGACGTGAATGTGAAGACTGCTAGACATAGCGTACAATCGCTGACTGCTCCTTAAGGCTTACTGAGCTTGATGGAGTGAGGTTTTAACATAAATGATGTAATAACATGACAGTGACAGTATAGGCTTTTATCACTGTCAACTGGTTACATACTGTATTGTAATTTTATTGATTTAAATTGTTACATTTCAGTAAGGATTAATATGTGATCACTTTAAGTGTATGTGGACTGGGGCTATGGTATTCTTGGAAATACAGTACAGTATGGTACAATATTGGAAATACAATATGGCACATTGGTACATTGTCCTTTCTCTAACAGTGTGTCAGTGAATCCTGTGAATTGAATATATGTTTGACAGAATTTGTCCATGGTGGTCAAGGATTTTGTTCTGGTAAGTTTCTGCCAGTATACATTCCTTTCTTTAACAGATATTTTTTCTTAACAGTGTGTCCAACTTTAGAGCAGAAATAAGTATGTTTACAGCCTGGTATAAAAAACAGTTTTGCTAAATGGTTTTCCTGTTTCTGTGAGTCTTTCATGTCTCATCTGTTTAAATTATACAATTCAATTTAAATTGCATTGACTGAACAGAGAATTAGATGGAAGTTGCAAGATGCAAAACAATAAAAAATGCCAGGCCAATTGTGTCAGAACATTGTTTGGTGTATACATTTAATTTTACTTAAGAGACAGTATTATCCTATTTTTTTATTTTTTATTATTTAACCTTTATTTTACCAGGAATAATCCCATTGAAGGGAGTCCTGGCCAAGACATCAGCATAATAGTTCCTTATTAAAATATACAGTGTAAAACAGACAACATAAAACAGACAAATACAGTATGCAATTTAACAGCATCTCAACGTGAGCACCAGCGCTCAGTAACAGCACATGTGCATTTAGTACTCAAATAGTCCTTTATCCTAGTTTTAAACTGTGTCATTAGGCAGTCTAATTTAAAATGATTCTGCAATTTAAACCAGGATGAGGGTGCAAAAACAGAAAAGGCACTTTCACCAAAGACAGTTCGCGTTCAGGGAATATCATACACGATTTGCCTACATGATCGAAGATTACAATTTCTGGTGGTGAGGGCCACACTCAAGAAAATAAATTCAGGGATTTAGGGAATAAAGTCATGCTGTTATGAGATAATAAGTTAAACCTTTAAGAGAAAAAAAAAGTCTAAATGTTATGAGAATTAAGTCATAATACATGACAAAAGTCATCTTAAGATACAGGCTTTTATGCCATTTGTTGGAAGGGATTCCTGTGTTAAAATGAAGGAGGTGGGACACCTAGTGATTAGTAAAGTTATACTTTCATATAGGCTTCACAAAAAAATAAATACTTAATCTTTTGGCACCTCAGCACCATATTGTCATAAGCATAAGGACTCTGAAAGAATGGGACAAACTCTTGTGGAGAAGAAATTTATTAACATAGGCCTACATTGTATGACATGTGATGCAGTCTATGCCCTCCTGGGCTGGGTTTACTTTACTTTTGACATGTCTGTTTTTTTTTCTTCTGTGTGGCCTATAGTCCATCATACTATCCAACAAAACCATTATTATATAAGAAAGATATTAATCCAGGCAATCCAAATACGGTGACAGCGAGGAAGCGATATGGATACATTTAAAAAGCCTTTATTGTAACTGGCTACTCCATAAAAAATCATCATGTTTCGATGAAGAGGTCTTCATCAAGTCTTAATTTTCACAGTGGAGTACCATACCATTATTATAACCTACAGTACAATAATGTCTGATGCAATTTATGAGTTGGCTATCAGCGTTGGAAAAGTGTCTATGAAGTGCTTGGTGAAATTGAAAATAGATTATTGCCGTATTCATATCTAAAAAATAAATAAGCAAATATCAATAATTTCAGTTGTTTTATTCACACCTTCGTGAAAAGAACATATATAGGTATACTGTGGTTAATTCATTGCATGTCAAAGCCCTTCAATCTAAACACAATCTTCGTGCTTTCTATTCAATACGTCCCTTATATTATCTTTTTTATTATTTAAATTCAATCAATCAATCAATCAATCAATTAGGGTTGCAAAATTTCGGGAATTTTCAAAGTTGGAAACTTTCCATGGCAATTAACGGGAATATACGGAAATTAACAGGAATAAACGGGAATTAATGGGAATAAACTGGGAATTTTTAAAATGGCAAGTTAGTCTATAACAGGGAACTTAAATGTAGTGGACAAAACCCCATCTTGCAGCATAATATTAGTTAAAACAACCTGATTTAATGCAATTTCAGTCAAATTTCTACCCTGCACATATACAATCCCATGCACACAGCAATCAGCATAGGCTACTAGACATAAAGGAAACCTATGATGCGTTCATGTGCATGGGGAAAATAAATTCCCAGTGAAAATGTCATCTCATGTGGGAATAACTAGTGGAAGTTTGCAAACAGAGTCTTCATTCAAATGGGTGTACGTAATTTTGCATAAACTGTAATCTGATTAATCTGTCTGATTAAGCTTGACAATTTATATATAATTTACATAATCTATAAGGTTTGGTTGGGGTGGTATGTTGTCATTATATTTTTATTTGTTTTATCATTTTCTGGGATTCTAACTGAACAAACTGATTGTCAGTCAATGTTCCAACCAATTGGATTTTGTTGTTGAGTGGCGTGGTGTATCTTGGGCAGTTCAATGGTTTCAGTGTTGCTAGCTTAGCACGCTAGTAAACCATAGGCAGAGAATGGGATTCCCGCTAGCATGTTAGCTATCTTTGTATGCTAAGCGAAAATATGAACAAATAAATCATATTGCTTATTACGAAACAAAATGTTAATGTCTGTATATGAAACAGTAGGAGTTGCCAAAAATTCCCAGTTAATTCCCGTAAATTCCCATTAATTCCCATAATTTCCTTTAATTCCATGAAAGTTTCTAATTTGGAATATTTCCAAAATTCCCCAGCTTAACTTCCCATGGAAAGTTTCCGGTAAGTTTCCGGAAATTTACCGGAATTTTTCCGCCCCTTTGCAACCCTACAATCAATCAATCAACATACAGAAATTATACATATAGTGCCTTTTGTGCAAAAACATCTATTCAAAGTGCCAACAACAGGTATCAGTATCAGTACAGCTAACACTCTGAACACATTCAACAAAAAAAGGTAGGTCTCAATACTCTTTATCTGCTTTTCTCTTGATCTCTCCCTAACATCTGCTGACACTTACCATTGTAACCCAATTAAGACCAATGCATTCAATCAATCAATCAATCAATCAATCAATCAATCAATCAACATACAGAAATTATACATATAGTGCCTTTTGTGCAAAAACGTCTATTCAAAGCACCTTTGACACTCCCAGGGCTCCCTTGAAAAAGAGATTAAGATCTCAGTGGGACTCTCCTGGTAAAATAAAGGATAAATAGAATAAATAAATAAAATAACCAGCAAAGATGGACGTGTCCACACACAAACCAAAATCAATCTAATCGAATGCCATATAAAGATAATGTACAGCTTAAAGAGAGACACCAGCTAAGTGTGATTTCTCCTCTCTCTCTCTCCCCCTAGCACTCACTCATTTCCTGCGCTGTTCAAAACTCATCTTTTCCTCTTCATCTGATTTCCTCCCTTCTCATTCTTCTTGTGGAAAATCTGTCCGTCAGGCAGCTTGATCCAGGTCAGTTTGGTGTGTGCCGGCAGTTTCTCTCTGATCTGAGTAGAGGACAATAATGGAAGAATAGTGGTTAAGGAGCTGGGCTAACATGCAGTATCCTGAAAAGTTGTGGGTTCAATTCCCGGCTTCCACCGTTGTGCCCTTGAGCAAGGCAGTCTTAACCCCAATTTGCTCTGAGGACAATGTAGTACCTTAATAGAATGGACATATGTAAGTCACTTAGGATGAAATGTGTCTGCTGAATGAATGAATGTAAATGTAAATTGAAATTCAAACCTCACATAATTCTAAAGTCTGCATTAACAAACCAATATGACAACTACTCTGCTACTCAGAAGTCATATATCAAGTTGTTTTTTTTAGTGTTTTTTGCAGTGTCTGTGTGATATAAAAGGCTGAACATTGTAATGCATGTATGCATGTTTGTATGTTTGTATGTATGTATGTATGTTTGGTTTGTGTGGACACGTCCATCTTTGTATGTATGTATATATATGTATATGTATGTACCCATGCAGAGGTTGTGGTGTCAATGCGGAATGTTCGTAGCCTACTTTAAGAGAAGATAGCTATTACTAACATGACCAATGTCAATGTTTTTTTAGTGAAAGTGAAGCAGCACACCTGGATCTCTCCTGATTCTCCATGGTTACCCACGCCGGGCCTGTGTAGGAATGTAGGCAATGCATGTATGTACTGTGTGTGTGTGTGTGTGTGTGTGTGTGTGTGTGTGTGTGTGTGTGTGTGTGTGTGTGTGTTGTATTTTGTGTTGTAATGAGTTTTGCACATTGAAGTTGTCTCTGTCCTTGAGTGTTTTGTGTGATCCAGTTGATGATGAGCGTCACCTGATTGAGGAATATCGTCTGGAACTTTGTATCACTCGGGTCCAGTGAAGAGTCCATCTGAATCTCCACCCTCACCATCAGCCTCTTCACTGTCACTAAGAGACAACACGAGCGTGCACACACACACACACACAAACACACACACACACACACACACACACACACGCAAGCACACACACACACACACACACACACACACACACGCACACACACATACACGCACACACACACGTCATTAATCTGTCAAAAAAGCTGAAAATGTGCTAGAAATTTTACTAAAACCTGGGAAAAAAAAAAATTCAGCTTAATGAAGTTTAGTTCTAACGTTAGCCATTTCACATGAGAAACGCTTGCTAGCATGCTAAGTTGATTCAAAACGTGTAAAGATTAAACTGTGTATGGTTTACGTCGATATTCCTACTGTATTGATAAAACAATTAGGATAATTGGACTCATAACCTTACTGACTGAGAAAGCCATGGTCTTTTATCTAAAATCTTTCGTTGTGATTTAGCAAGAGGACTTAGGTTGCAGTGTGTGGAATTTGAAGGAATGTGCCGTTATTGAGGTGCAAAATGGCGCATATAATTCCAACGATATGATTGACATTTTAAATTCTATTGTGATAAATGTACTAGGCCTGAAGCAATAGAGAAAAATTAAGTTGCCAAATCATAATATTTTTAGCTTAACAGTATTAATTAGGTCTCTGGAGAAATAATTTAAATTAACATTTAATGTAATAAACTTAATCAGCTGTTTTAAAACATGGCCAATAGATGCATATTGATAATAATTTTGCCCTCTTTTTCTTTTTGCAGTTGGAAAACTGAAAATGCAGAGCAATGAACTGGACATGTAAGTTGTGCTTGTTTGGATGTGAAGTCAGAGGTCAGTTGCTCAAACACTACTGATTGAAACATGGAGGTTACACCAGAATACGACCGAAAAAAAACTGCAGAGGGTGGTGAAAACTGGCCAACGATCACCGGGTTCCTCACTCCCCTTCATCAAGGCCATCCAGGGCAAGTGATGCTATGCGTGGCGCAGCGCAGCATCATCAAAGACTGTTCTCCCTCAACCACAGACTGTTCACCCCCACCCCTCTGGGAGGCGTTACAGGTCTCTCTGCACCCAAACCAGCAGGTTCAGAGGAAGCTTCTTCCCCGCGGCTGTCACCCTACTGAACTCTAGCTGTGCATCCCGTGACAACCAACCAACTAAGCCCCGCCCGATGCCTCCTTGCCTGTGCCTGTTGAGGTGTCCACCATGACCATGGAAACCTTGACGGGGGACACCCACCCCCCGTGGACAATTGCACTATCCTATCCCACCAATAGTGTTCTATTTATTTACAAATGTACATACTGTAATTACCCTTTTACATGGCATTTTCTACTGCTCTTCATACTATTCATCCTGCACATACACATATTCTTACTACTGTTATGTTACTGTTTCTGCACTACAGTACTGTTACCACACTGCACATAGCTGTATACTGTACATATATGTCTATATGGTTCATACCGAATATCCATATTTATTCTGCTAATACACTGCACATATTTATACCTAATTTATATTACTCTAAACCACCTTCTGTAAACCAACTGTATACTACTGTTTACACCGCATATTTCTTATCCTGTATATGCACCACCTGTCTTTGTGTATCACATTGCATTTTTCTGCTTTTTTTGCACTTCTAGTTAGATGCAAACTGCATTTTGTTGTCTTTGTACTTGTACTCTGCAAAATGACAATAAAGTTATCTAATCTAATAGTGCCAACTATTTGTGTATATTCTGCAAGTAAACTTTACTATCCAACATAAAGTACCCTTTACAACTCAAAGTAACGGTAACTCATTTAACAGTAGTAAATACAACTTTGTTTCAAGTAAGCTTTACTTGAGGGCATGAAGTAAACTTTACTAGTTGGAAGTAAGTAACCAGAACTTTAAAGTCTTAAGTAAGGATAACTTCTTCTAAGTAAGCATTACTTGTAGACATCAAGTAAACATAACTTGGAAGAGAAAAGTTTTGTTTACTTAACTTATTTAAGGCAACGAGTTTCCACCCTTTTTTCAAGTAACCATTACTTATTATTTTTTACAGTGTATAACCGCATTTATAGTTTTCTACAAATGCAATCAATCAAATTGGCCTCCATCACTCAACCAACGCTAACGGTAACATTACCTAGGTCCTTATTGATATTATAAGATTAACGTACCTGCAGTAAAAAACAAGCATGCCCGATATTTGGCTTTCTTTCAATCCTACTGAATTTGTAATTATGTATCGGCCGTTCTAATACCGATAGTATGTGGGTGCCTGTGTGTGTGTGCGTGTATATGTGTGCACCGCCATCTACAAGCCAATGAGTGTACAGTCACTAAATGTACACATAACCTAATTTTTTTTAGACCCCCCCATGGATGAAATTCTACGAAACTTGGCATAGGCTACCCCCAGAGAATGCCAGGTCAATCATACACATACAATTTGGTGCAGTTCTGAACATCTTAACTGAAGATAGGGGCGATTAAAGCAGAATAATATTCCATTTTCATTTTTTACCGGGGGGGTGCAAATCACAAATGAGTGGGGGGGAAGGGAAAATATGTAATATTATATGACCGCTTCGCTAGCGGCGGTCATAATAATGAAACGGTGGCATTAAAGCGTAACACAACGTTCAGGCGAGTATTATTTAAAAATAAGTTATCTCGTTCCTAAGTTACATGAACGTTCTATGCATACTATGATTGTTTGACGCTATCTTAAAGGTCCAGTATGTAGGAAATAATGGAAAATAAACTGTAACCATTCCAAAAATGATCACCATATGTTGTCAGAGAGTAAGGAAACACAATGAATTGAAGTAATGGCTTATTTGACAACATTACTCTAACCCGTAAAACCCCGTAAAACCCATGAAAAAAATAAGTTACGGGGCGGAATCTCTTGGAATTTTTGTTTATGTTTTGAACGATTAATTCTAGAATCGGTTAGCTAAGTCTTCATTACATCTGGCAACCCAGAAGAGACTCGCTTCTGGTAGTCTTAAGAACATTCACCAGTGTTTTGATTTTGGCCTGCAGAACGTTCTGTAACAATACTACAAATCGCACCTTTAACACTGCCACAGCTCAGTGTGATCCCTGCCTAAGGCCCAGTTTAAATTCTATGCTCATATGGAGTTGGTGTGTCATCTACAATGTGACCAGTCGAAACCAGTGATAATTCAAGACAGTCAATCCCTATCAGGCATAACCATGTTGATAACGAATTGTCATTATTCCATCAGGGAAATAGTTCAAGTTGAATAGCCTTCTTATTTACTGTAAATTACATCACACCCCCATCTCACTGGGGGAGGCTGTTTCCAAAGGAAAATTGAAAGCAGCAGGTTTTGCATGCTATCTTGACAGTACTGGAGGGACTGGAGGTATGTTAGTCAGACTAGAAACGTCTATTTGAGTTTAGCAACACAGGCAGAAGTCCTCACCAGAGGTTTGTTGTTATTGGATGGCTTGATATATGTATATGTATATAATTGGGTAATGCATTTAAATTGATGAAATTAAACCTTTTCAACTGTGTAAGAAGTAGGAGCCATTGTTTTTACAGTAAATTTCAAGTTGTGCTACTTATTATGACCACTGCTGCTATGCAAGGGTGATCATTTTGGAAGTGGTGTCTGCTAGAAGGAATATATGAAGTGTGGTTGTTCTTAAGGAAATTATGCTTTGAACTTTTCAAAATGTGGTGTTATAAATTATTCATACCCCTGGCAAATATTGATTTAATTTTGATTTTCTATTGACCAATATGTTTATTCTCATTGAAAATGACACTGCCATGGCTAAAGGTTGTAAGACAATGTGGTAGAAACATGTAATAATTTACATGTAAAACATGTAATTTTTTACATTTTTATGACGAATGGCATGCCCAAAATTATTCATACCCTTTTTAAATAAACATCTTTATTTGTATTCACAGTCTTGCCATGTTGATGTTTCCACAATGACAGCACCTTTTTAGCAGCAATCTGGCCACTCTAAAATGTTGAATATTCTCTGTTAACCATTTCTTGCCTTGTTTGGCTGTATGTTTTGGATAATTATATGGTATAAGGATCCAATGCCGCCAACGCTTCTTTTTTTTATTCATGTTTGTGTGTCAGACATCCAATTGCTTATGAGATGTTTGCCGATGCTTTTCGGCCTGTCATAACACTTTCTCACAGCAAACCAATAGGCTACCTGGGCCACACACTCTTGTAGAGGGTTGGTAGAGGACTCTTAACTGAAGTTACTATTCTCTATCATGGCTTCAGTTGGAAATCACCTTATCATACTAGCAGGTCAGTGTCTGTTCGGTGATCTGTACATTCAAACAATGAACTACAGTAATAAGGCACTGTGATAAAATTCTGTTTTTTATACCATAATATTTTTCAACAATTTTTCTCTCTCCCTTTCTTTTTTTATTGCTTGTGTTTGTAGAACTGTGGACATTATCGTCTGCCCTTTTGCACCAGTATCACTTTGTGAATTAACTCAAGACCTGGGAGGATGCACAGAAGTACTGTAGGGGCAACTATAAAGACCTGGCCACTGTTACAAACATGGAGGAAATTAACCAGATCATTAGCATTGCAGAAAATAATAGTTACAATAAAGAGGCCTGGATAGGACTATGTATCTATGAGGGACACTGATTCACATGATCAGGGAGAACTAATGTTTAACATGTGGGATAGTGGGCAACCAAATAATTATCAGGGCAAACAGACTTGTGCTAAAATAAACAGCATTGGGCTATGGGACGACATTAACTGTGGACTTTTGAGGGCCTTTATCTGCTATGATCAGAGTAAGTACATGTAAATTAAACCTATGAAAAAATATGACAATTACATCACTAATTATAATAATAGGGTTGAGTGTCATTTAATTTAATTGAAATAACATGTTTGCGTTATAGTGTGCACATCCCACCTTCTGGCAGGTGCAGTACAAAAGAAAACTATACTCAATTGAAAAAATATAATGTCCGAAATGATTCTGTTAAATGGTCACCATTTACCTGAAGAAGACCCAGCAGGGTCGAAACGTTGCATTAAATAATTTGGAGTCAAAAGCAGTGTTGCGGACATTATATTTTTTCAATCAAGGGTACATGAATTATCATGAATTCATGTATGAATTAATTCATGATTTATGTATTACTTCATTCCTTAATGTCTCATGAATCATCAGGAATTGACATGAATTTCTAGTCTGTCATTCGTGACAGCGCTTCGGACTTGTAACCGGAGGGTTGCCGGTTCAACCCCGACCAGTAGGCCATGGCTGAAGTGCCCTTGAGCAAGGCACCTAACCCCTCACTGCTCCCCGAGCGCCGCTGTTGTTGCAGGCAGCTCACTGCGCCGGGATTAGTGTGTGCTTCACCTCACTGTGTGTTCACTGTGTGCAGTGTGTTTCACTAATTTACGTATTGGGATAAATGCAGAGACCAAATTTCCCTCACGGGATCAAAAGAGTATACTTAATATATATATAGAAAGAGTGATTTGTTTAAAATAGAACTAGACTGATCCACCACTTTCTTAATTAAGGTTGATATGAAAACGTGGAAATAAATCCAGAAAGAACACAAACCTAGCCTGGCTAGCGCCACCACTTCTCAATGAGACGTGGTCTGAGAACCAAACGTTCATTTCAATGCCCAGATCTGTTTATTGGATGCCACGGATGTCTATCAAATGCGTCTGTGCATAGCTCATCATCGTCTTGCTTTCCCCCCTGTTCTGTGATTGGTTCCCTATCTCAGGCGAACATTTGCTCCATGGTCTCCAGGCTGCCTTAGCAGCGTGAATCAAATCGCGCGCAAGGCAGCATGGGAACACCCAGGCTAACACAAACCAGTCTTTGATTTTGAAAACATAAGCATGGTGAACTGAATAGCGAAAATGGCATTGGTGTGTCATCACATAGCCTAACAAAAAATTGACTTCACGACATTTCACTTTTGCTTTGAGGTTTGTTTATAAAGAGTCGAGACATGCTTGAGGTGTGTAGATCCATAATTTAAAAACTCACTGTTGAGAAAGAAAGTTTCAATGGCAGCTGCTTCTCATAATATCAATTTATCTATGCTAACAAAGTAGTCCTGCAGTTTCGAATAGGCCTACAGTAGAGAGACTGGGATAACAATACCAGTCTCTATTACAAACAAATCAAGAGACAGGTGAATATAAACTCTGCCTATAGTCCAGACGTCTGTGCAAATGTACGGATGACTTTGGTCAAATTGGAAAGAAATGGATAGATTCGAACAAAGTAGGCGATTATGACTTCATGTCAAGTTAAAATTGAAGATGCACACTTGGTAAGCTTCAATATCCAGAGTGGGTGATTATAACGGGGTTTTCACTATTTAATAATGTAGTCTCATGGATAAGGTAATGTCTGGAAATATGCCATGTATAATGGGGGAAAACATGAAGCTGTATCAGCATATTAAGCATCAAATTTGATTCTGTAATGTTAATTGGTAACGTTCTGTGTAGCCTACATGTATTTAGAACTAGGCCTACTGCCGACATCGAGCAATATGTTGTTTCAACTTGTAGTGGTGCTCGACCTTAATACAGCCCTGACCGGTACTTAAGCCAAGGTTTTCACCTGGAAGGCTCTATAGAAATCTGGCACCGTATTGAACGAAGTTCACAGACACCAGATTAATGAACAAGTTCACTGCAACGTTTATCAGGTAGTTATACAGTAGGTAGCCTACATTCAGTTCACGTTCGCCCAAAATATGAACGAGTTCATGAACTATCATTCAATGAACGCGTTCATGCACGAGACATGATGAACTTATGAGCAATTAACCTTAAATTCATGTAATCATTATGACATGCTTAAGAAATCATATATCATAATGATGTACCCATCATACTTAATGCCTTAGTTGATGTGTTGTTAATGCATGTCAGGAATGAGAGCCTATGAACTCAATTCCTGGTGATTCATAAAATATAATAGAATGAAGTAATGCATAAATCATTAATTCATTCATTCATGCATGAATTCATGATAATTCATGCACCCTTACCGTAAGGTGTTACCCTAAATTTGAATCACAGTAATCTGTACGGATACAAAATTATGATCTAAAAACATCATGAAGCAACTGGCAACCATGCAGTATATAGTTCGAGATGGAACAGTCAATAATGTTATTTTGACATGGCTCTAAGCGATGCTGGGTAACGTTACTTCTGTTGACTTTCAAACAAAACAGAGAGCTAGCTTGTTACTTCCTCCCCCTCCCTCCCATGCTGCTCCTGTGCAATTGAAACTCTCCTAAACGCGCATCTCTTCTGTGATATGCTGGAACAGTTTGTTATGTTTTTATTGGCTAGATTTGCCCAGGTTGTGTTTGTTGCCGTTTTTGGAGCCTGGGCTGTCCACAGAGATTGCGTTTTTACAGTGATATTCAGGACACCGACAGCTAGTGGTTGGTTAGGTAATGTTTGCAGTAAGTGACATAAAATATTTTAGCCTAAAAAATATGGCATCGCTTAGAGCACTGTTAAAAGAGTGCCTGTACTGTATTTTAACATGTGACCTGACACTGACTTACTAAATGCTGTTTTAACAGGGAGAGCTGATTTTAAGTTTATCAGCAATGAAACAACTTGGAGTAACGCTCAACATTACTGCAGAGAGCACCACACAGACCTGGCCAGTGTGAGGAACCTTCGTGAGAACCAAAGGGTTCAGAACTTGGTACCTTCAGGAACCGATGCATGGATTGGCCTGTTCAGAGATGTCTGGAAGTGGTCAGATGGAAATAACTCATCATACAGATATTGGAAAGATAATGAGCCAAATAATTATGGGAATCGAGAGGAGAACTGTGGCAATACCTGGATGCCTTTTAATGGCAAATGGAATGATTTTCCATGTTCCAGCCAACGGCCGTTTTTCTGTTATATTGAGAGCCGCTGCAGAGATTTCTTACAGAAAAAAAGTCACCGTTATCTGCACATTTTAGTGATGAGGACTGGGTGTCAAAACTTGCTTACCTGTGTGACATATTCGGGTTGCTTAATGACCTCAACCTGTCACTCCAGGGGAGAATGACGACTGTCTTTAAATTGGCAGATAAAGTCGCTGCATTTAAAGCAAGCTTGATTTGTGGGGACGACGAGTGGACCGGGGTGTATTTGATATGTTCCAAACAGTAGTGGGGGTTTTGGGAGAGACTGAGGCAGGGCCCTTTCTCTCGCAGCTGGTGCGCGATCACCTTGTTGCGCTTTCAAATGAGTTTGAGCGTTACTTACTAAATTGCGCAATCGACTGGACATTTCAAACACACTGAGGGTGTCACTGTCTTCCATCACCCCCAGATGGAAGCTTCTTGTTGCAGGGAAACAAGCAGGGCTCACACTGATTATATTCGTAATGCACGTTTAGTTCCCATGTTTTGTTCCCATATTTTGTTAAGCATGTTCACACTTTAGCTTCAAGTTGTTCAATATTCATAGTTCATATTGTTCAATTTTCACTTCTTCAAGTTCACGTTTTTCACAAGAAATCGTTACCTTCACTGTTACATAACTGGAGCTAGTTCTTTTCAAGTAATGCATGCACAACACATATGGAACATGGAACTAGTTAGCATAGTTAGCATAACTGCTAAAAATGATTAGCTAGGTTAGCTAAGTCACATGGTTAGCATAGTTAACATGTTAGCATTGTTAGCATGCTAGTTAGCATAACTGCTAAAAATGATTACCTACGTTAGCTAAGTCACATGGTTAGCATAGTTAGCATGTTAGCATTGTTAGCATGCTAGTTAGCATAGTTAACATAACTGCTAAAAATGATTAGCTAAGATAGCTAAGTCACATGGTTAGCATAGTTAGCATGCTAGTTAGAATAGTTAACATAACTACTAAAAATGATTAGCTAGGTTAGCTAAGTCACATGGTTAGCATAGTTAACATTTTAACATTGTTAACATGTTAGTTAGCATAGTAACTTGGTTAGCATTATTATCTTTGTAAACATATTTGCAAACATTAGAGCCATTCCAACTGTCAATTATCGTCAACTATCTACCTAAATAATTTAACCATTTAAAGTATCCACCTATTTAACTGTTCAGTCATTCCAACTATATTAAACCTCATCTACTTAGCAACCAATATAGTTTGTTTTTACTCTGTATGATATTTTAAATCATATTTTTGCATTTTCATGCACTGTATTTCCTTCAGGAAATGCTTTTCTAGTTATTTTTTGATTTCTTAAAAGATTGAGTTTGGTCTGGTGAAAGCCAGACTAGCCATGGACCTCAGTTACACAATGCAAGGGAACATGAATCAGCCTATATTTGCACGAACAATAACGGACAACAGCTCTTCAACTTTGGCCCGTTAAAATGTGTCTACACATTCCAACAGTCTAGGGACGCATTTCATCAAGGCCCATTTGGACATGTCCGTCCATTTGCACCACTGGTTAGATGTAAAACAGCATTTCGTTTCAGACTAGGCTACTGTTACTTAATTTGTGCATTAACAATAACGTTTCAGACTACTGTTACTTAATTTGTGCATTGACAAAAAAAAGTCACATGAACTAAAGATGACTAAAATCTTATGTATAAGATCGAAGAAACATTCACAAAAAATCCATCCATCCAAAAATGACCTTTGTTTTTGATAGCTGTTGAAAACAGCATGGAACTGAAAGAGATGTTTTTGTTTATAAATAAATAAATAAATAACATTATGCTGATACCTTTTGTTTTTCCCAAATACAATGTACTGTAGCCTACAGGTGTAAGTGACCTTTCATCAATCCAGTTGCAATGGATGAACTGTGATGAACTGCCCTACTTGTGATTGTTTAGAGATTTTAAAGGTTTCATAACAATGCTACATCTTCTTTGGCTTTCTAGTTTCTACAATCTATTCACCTTTTCAGCACCAGTAGGCTACTTTCTGTGCAGCCGCTCACACACACAGGCATGCCAAACAAGCATACACAAAAGTTTCAAGAGTGGGGGATGGAGTAAAAGATGGAGACAAATTGAAGTGTGATTTATTTTCGCGGAACAGATGTACAGGACTGAGCGGCGGTCATATTTTGTACCGCTATGCGGTACATCTAGTTATTATTTGCACAGTCAGAAGTTGTTGCAACACTGTTTCACAGCTGTTCAAGATCCATGTGACTAATGAATTGTTGAATGTTGAACCATCTTAATTGTGTTGAAAGAGGCAAAGGAAGGTTGAAAGGAACATTCTAAGTGTGTTTATCTTGAAGTAACCTCATGATCAAAGAGGTTACAAAAATAAAGCAATACAAAATATGTGCATTGCTTCATGAGTGTAGGTCATTTTCAGCTGTGTGCCCCCCACCCGAAATGACCACAAGGGGTCACCCCTTGTCCTCAAAATGTACTGTATCTGCAAATTATTTGAGACTCTCAAAATCAGTTGGATGTTGGAAGGACCCATTTAGTGTATACTTAGCATGCCATTGTGCCACGCTACCCTTTCCAGTGAAAAAAGAGCATAAATTATACACTATAAGAAAATGTGCAAAACATTATCACCTCACACAACACCAGTTTCATATTAATCAGTCAGACCTGAAACCGTTCCACACTTATGGTCTTATCCGCACAAGCAGATATACTTTCATGCTGTTTTACTTGTTTGATACATTATCTTGTATGACTGCTTGTCAAACGTAGCCTCGATGAACCTGGAGGAGCCTGTTGGAAAATCTCAATTTTCTCTACAGGTCCGTCTGGAAAGGATCCCATTTTATGACTTCCAGGGGCATAATAAGCGGTGAAATTAAACCTAAATTTGTGCATTAAATTCTAACCAAATTGGCAAGTCTTATCAGAAGTGCAGCAAACAAATACATCTTGAATCGGAGCAGGTTGCTTCAGATTACAAATGCAAGGCACAGGGTTTAAGGCACACATTTGTATCTGTATCCAATGGTTCAGTGACAAGGCTTCAGTGAATAATCTATTAGTGTGTGTGTGTGTGTGTGTGTGTGTGTGTGTGTGTGTGTGTGTGTGCGTGTGCCTGAGTGTGTGTGTGTGTATACTGTATGTGTTCATGATTATTTGTGTAATTGTTAATGTGTCTATGCATCTCTCTATCTCTCAATAATGATAAAGATGTATTGGTTTGTTTTCCCTTATTTAACTAGGGAATACTTACTATCTATCCATATATCTACTATTGCTCTGTATTCATAATAAATGTTATCACTCTGTCTGTTCTTGCTTTTCAATTTTATATTGTTCCAGTTTCATATTTTTGTCATTGTTGTATTTTTCAATGTTGTCATTTTGTAATAGATAGATAGATACAGCGGGAAAAATAAGTATTGAACACGTCAAAATTTTTTTCAGTAAGTATACTTCCAATGAGGCTATTTCCATGAAATGTTCACCAGACATTAGAATTAACTCAGATAATCCACCCATATAAAGAAATCCAAACATTAAAGTACATGGGTAGAGTTATGTTTAATAAAGTGGAATGACACAGGAAAAAAGTATTGAACACACCTGTTGAAATGTCTTAAATACTTTGTGGAAAAGCCTTTATTTGTAATGACAGCTTCAAGGCATTTCCTGTATGACGAAACGAATCAATCACTGTATTCTAGTGTGAGTTTGGCCCATTCATCTAAACAGATAGTCCTTTAATATTGAAGATTCCAGGGCCCACTTCCCCGATAACGACGGAGACACGCTCTTAAGAGGGTTTTCTACGATTCATCTTACGATCGTTCGTTTGGTTTTTCCGACTGTTTCCCGAACATGCTCGTAGCGTGAACGCGCATGCACTGCTCTTAAGATGCTCTTAAGGGGAGCTGTCCACGTTAATAGTTCTGAAATATCCTCTGATTTGACGGTGATGTCAGGTGACTGCACGTCACAGCTATAGGCCTACCATTTAAACTTCGGATCTACACATTAATTCACATCAATACGAAAATAGAAACACTTTGACATCTGCATGTAAGCATCCCAAGTAGGTTATATACCACACAGAGACATAAGTAATTGTAATTATTTTAAGATTAGATTGTTGCACCATGCAATAATTTTTCGCGGTGCCACTTAAGAACACGTTTGAAGATAAGAAAGAAGTCGAGTAAGAAAGAGAGGAAATGTGTAGGCTTAGATTTTGATGCAGTAGGCTACAGACTAAACCACATGTTGCTTTCTCTGCTTTTTACCTCATAGGCCTATTAAAATATTCACTTAGCAAAGATAATGTCAAACTATTCTGGCAACGTCTCGTTTCATAACTTGCATTTTTGTCCGCTTTTCATCACATTATTATGACCATTAAATGTATGTTTTGCACGCTAAAATCTGATTCATCACAGGTAAACACAATAAAGAATGGGAACGTAAATTGGATTATGTATTCTAAGTTGTAATTCCTCTGTAGGCTATGTCCTGTTGGTGACCTCAGTGAGAAGTACTGTTAAAACGCTCTTAGCCGGTAATGAGTACTCTGGAGCACTCGTAGATCTATGAGTGTTTTCACAATGCTCTTAAGCTACGATGGTTTCGGGAAACAGTCGGCAAATCTTAAGACGTTCGTAAGAGGGACTTTACGACGCTCTTAGGCTTAAGATGCTTTCGGGGAAGTGGGCCCAGGGGTCCATCTTGTGAATCCTGATCTTTAGTTAACTTCCAAAACTGTTCAATTGGATTGAAGTCAGGGCCTTGATTTCCTTTCTCTGAAACCAATTAAGAGCTTCCTTTGCTGAATGGTTTGGATCATTGTCCTGCTGGAAGGTCTAGCCATGTCTCATCCTCATCATCCTGGTGGATGTAAAGATTCTCCTGGAACAAAATGACTCCATTCATCATTCCTTCAACTGTATGAAGTCTGCCAGTATCATGAGAGGAAAAACAGCCCACACCATGATGCCACCACCTCCAAACCGGTATTTTTAGGATGATGTACAGTGTCATTTCTCCTCCAAATATGGTGTGTAGTATGACATCCGAAAAGTTCAATTTTGCTCTTGCCTGACCAGAATACATTCTCTCAGTATTTCATAGGATTGTCCAAATGTTGTGTAGCAAACTTTCAACGAGCTTTGACTTGTTTTTTTTTCTTCAGCAATAGAGTCATGCGGGATGAGCGTGCATAGAGGACATGGCGGTGGAGTGCATTACCTATGATTTTCTCTTTAACAATTGTACCTGTTGCCTCCAAGTCTTTCTGGAGCTTTCTCTGAGTGGTCCTTGCCTCTTGGGCTACTCTTTTGACTATCCTTCTGACTTCCTGGTGCGAAATCTTGCAAGGAGATCCTGTGCATGGCCAGTTGATGATGCAGTGATGTTCCTTCCACTTGCAGATAATGGCTACAATACTGCTTGCTGGATGATTCTGAAGTTTTGATGTACATCTGTAACCAGTCCCATTGATATGTTTTGCAATAATAAGGTTGCAAAGGTCTTGGGAGAGCTCTTTGCTTTTACTCATCATGAAATGTTTCTTGTGTGACACCTTGGTAACAAAAAACCTTTTTATAGCCTATCAGTATATATTAACCCAGCTTATATCAATTTGCACAGATAGGAGGGATAATTTTTCTAACTACTTATATATTCCAGTTTGTTCCTTGCCATTCCTTGCCTTTGTGTACTCCTTTTTCTTAGCATGTTCAATACTTTTTCCCTGTGCCATTTCACTTTTTTACTAACTTAATAACTCTACTTTTAGACATTAATATTTGGATTTTTATATATGTGTGGATTAAAATTTATATATGTGTGGATTAAAATTTCCGGTGAAAATTTCATGCAAATAGCCTCACTGGAAGTATGTTTACTGAAAATAATGTTGACGTGTTCAATACTTATTTTTCCCGCTGTATCTATCTATCTATTACAAAATGACAACATTGAAAAATACAACAATGACAAAAATATGAAACTGGAACAATATAAAATTGAAAAGCAAGAACAGACAGAGTGATAACATTTATTATGAATACAGAGCAAATAGGCCTATAATGAGTACAGAGTTGTCATTCTAAGAAACATATCTTGACAATAGTGTTTGCTTATTGTTCTTATATCATCCTTCATCTTAATGGTAATGGAGTCAATTTTTTCCATATTGGATTGCTGTGTAGCCATCCTCTCCAGCAAAACAAGTGTAAATATCAACATAACATATGCAAAAGCTTATCACCCTAAAGCATTGGAGCAATATCAGTCAGACCAGGGCCAGTATCTATTTACACATTGTCACTCAAACAGAAGCATCCATGTCAGGTATGTTTTCATCTTGTTGTACTTAATTTTTACATATTTTCTTAAATTTTGAATTCTTGAAGTGGGAATTTAATTGAAATCATTCAATGACAACGTTTTCATTAACCTGCAAATCATGATTAAATCATGGTTACTTGTTTCTGAAGTATCAAAATAGGCTGCTGATTTTATTTTATTATAATTTTATTATATTTTATTTTATTATATTTTATTAAGTGGAGAGCCCTTATTCCATTTTACTCATTTACCTTGCTTAAGGCCATTAGCTGTGGATTTGGGCATGGGAGAACAGTGCTCAACAACTTCCCCTGAATGCCCGCATTTTTCCTACTTCAGGAGTCGAACCGGCAACCACGGCTGCCCACCCTGTGAGCTGACTTCATGGTAATGACCCAGTGACATAATTTTGTTAGTGAAAGAGCTACTGAAAGATTTTATCAGTCTTTCT
Organism: Alosa alosa; assembly: GCF_017589495.1. NCBI lineage: Eukaryota > Metazoa > Chordata > Actinopteri > Clupeiformes > Clupeidae > Alosa > Alosa alosa. The sequence goes on from NC_063212.1 coordinate 16,586,476, forward strand.
GTTTACTGTAAATGACCTCACTTCCTGTTTGCTCCCATTATTTCTGAATCATTTGTTTGATTTAGAATGGTTTGCCTAAAGGAACTAGAAACACTTTTTTACAGTGCCTAACTTGTTTGGCCATTGTATGGAACATGTTGTGATTCTGAATTAGTTAAACATTTTTTTATGTATCCATACACCATATCTGGCAACTTTGACACCCTCAACATCAGTTGAAAACACTCATCTAGTGTTGACACAGGACAACACTTTTAAAAGTCTTTAAAATGATGAATGTTTTAAAAAAGTGTGTTACACAAGCCTTCCTGTTTCAGCTTTTATGGTCTCTCTCTGTCACACTTTTGAGACACACTTTGAGACACACTCCATGCTGTTCCCCTTTCCAGAACCATCTCCTAGGCAGACCACCTACTGTTCCCTGTCCTGACATGCCCCACTTTGAATTACATCCACCCTATAGGCATATACGCTGAATTGGCCGACACCGCACCCGTTACATCATCATCCTGCAAACTGCAACTATTTCAGAGCTGAATGAACACAGCTCTGTTATAGGCCTGTAATAGAGTTTAATGGTTGGTGTTATAGTGTCATTTGCCATAAAGTAGCCACAATATCTTTCAATTTCTTTTATTTGGCACAGCCTCACTGTTTGGTCCTGGTTTATAGCTATGTTGTATGATTGATGGATATTTTTCAGGAACTAGAGAGGCTACAGTGGAATATGGAAAGTAGCAGTAACAGTTTGCATTTTACACTTCCTTTCTTTTGGCTTGTTCCCATTAAGAACTAGGTCATGGGGCTTAGGCTCAGCACCAGTGATCAGCCCCAGTCATCTGTTGTCATGAGGAGTTGTAATATACATACAGTGAAAGGCATGAAAGGCTTCAGTATGAATTTGCTTATCACAGTCCGTTTTCTACTTGAATGGTTTCAGTGCCACTACAAGCACTGTTTTTATCCGTAAAAGTTTTATCATAAAAGCACCAATTACCCTTTCGTTCGAAAATTCTAAAACAACAACGTTTTTAAATACTTCAAAATAACATTTGATAAATTAACCTTACATTTTTCAGTAGCCATAGGTGTGTAGATTTTACTGCCTGAAATATCCGATTTTGTTACCACGCTCAGAGTTTAGTACTGGGCTAGTGGGTGCCTATTTCCGTCCTTTCACACGGCACATCAATGGTTAGACAGAGAATACTTTTTACAAATCAAAATTCCACTGGAGCTCCAAGCGGATTTAACATTGTTTACAGCTCTTTGAGTCACGGTAAAATTTAATTTTTGGTACATAGCTCATTTAGATACACTTATGGTGTGGGAGCTAACGAAAATGTATTTAAAACACTAGTCATGTCTCTTTCCATGAACATCAATATTGGGCAGTCTCTCTGGGAAAAGCATGAGGTATGCTTCATGTTTTATGAATTATGCAAATAATAATGCAAACGATGAAAGCAGTAGTGAGGGGATATTACTGTCTAGTCACAGAGACCTTTCCCACACAGTGAACACTTTCGTGCACAGGTATGTGTCCATGTTATGATTCATGTTTATTCATTTGGCAGAGACTTTTTACTCAATAATAACTTACAGGTTTGTTTGTGTTGATTTTGGAAATGCAGTGATACATTTTTAAGTCTTTAGAGTTTGCTAAGTTTATGTTAGACACTATACACTGTAGGTTTTACTGCAGTACAAAGCTCAGATGATTATAAAAATGAAATTGAAAAAGAGTACAACTGTTTGTTTGGTTGTGTTATGCAGATGCTTAATCTATTTGCACCTATCGAAAGAGAGAGAGAGAGAGATTGATCTGGTGTTAGCTGTGACATGTCATACATCCTTATTTTCACTGTTTTAGGGGATACTGTGGCCATGCGGAAGTGGACTTACTGCCTGTCCTTGGTCTTGGTCTCACTCTGTATGTATGTATGTGCTGATGTTTACATGGAACCAGTAAGCGAACCGTTTAATTCAAAGCCAAATATAGGCTCCTTTTTCACTATGTCCTCCGAAGGCATCAAACTGATACCCTTGCTGTTGTCACAAATAGTTCAGGAATGGTGCATATGCATATAGTTGATATATTATATTGCATATAGTTGTTATAGTTTTCTGTCATTGCAAGTGGTGTTCAATTCGGTTTTCTGTCCAAACATTGCTCAATAAATAGTTTAGAGAAGGAAGGGTGGGTGTGTGTGTGTGTGAGAGAGAGAGAGATATAGAACATAAGAGTGAGAGTGCTATGTTTTCCCCCATGGTCTGGGGAAACGTAAATCAGCTATTTTTACCAGTTCACCAAAGTGAAGTACTATTGAAGTTGAAGTACTATACACCAGCCATTTTTAATTTAATTTGGGGGAGAAGCATCATGCTTTTGTTTGGTGGCTCCTTGACAAATCCTGAGACTTATAATCGATGTAATGCCAGGCATCCGTGACAGTTCCAGTTCAAGGCAACAAGGTCAGTGGTTAAGGGTTCAACATGCTTCTGCGTCAACTCCATGGCGTAGCTACGCCGGCACTCCTACGGCGTTGTGACCCTTTTATGGTTCTGCGTCGGCTTGCTTTGCATCGCGGTGCATTTCACCACCATAACGCTCGGTGTCGCCTGTGTCTGCGTCGCTCACCACCGAAACAAGACTGTATGACCGAAACTGTAGCCTACTCAGAATGGCAAACCCCATAGACTTTCGTGCTGGTCTGTCTAAAGCCACTTCAACTCATGGATCAAGAAGAAAGGACAGAAGTAGTATAATATGCATTACTACTGGTATTTACATTTATTCAAAAGCATGTACAGCAAACTGGTGGGAAAATAGCAGTACAGTACAGCTAGGGTAATACATAGGCAACTTGATGTTATTATTTGGGGTCACGGTCACACGGGGTCCTACATACAGTTTTTCTCGATTGCTTTGATGCACGTAATGAGACTGGGATCCACTTGACCTTCTTAGCACAGCAAATTATTTAACACATTTTCATTGGTTTAACTCATGTTTCACATCCTTTTTCAAAACATTTACAGTAACACAGTTCTCATACAAAGACTCTAAACTCCATTGGATTAATTGTCTGTAACAAATAGAAAACATTTATACACAGCTAATAGATATTGCTTGCAAACTTCAAATCAGCAATCATTCATTATCCATAAGAGATACAATGTCTGTTCTGTGTTGCTATTTACAAGTATGAATCTAAGGAACTGTATGGCCAAAAGCTGATAGGTCCAGGTGTTTCCTGTAGGTCTATTTCAATGACAAATGACAAGTTGTAGTTCAGTGTATGAAATGTGTCTTGTCCAGGTGCTTACTGTAGGTCCTACATGTCAATAGTAGTTACATCTTGGGAGGAATGAATAACATTTATTTTTGTTCAATACATTTTGTCTTTCCATAGTTTTTCTGATACCAGAAAAATTAGAAGAAATGCCACAGACATAGCAAAAATGAAGGCTTTGCATTTTGTTGGGCAGTGTGTAATGATTGATTGAAAGTGATTTGACTACAAGTTGTTTGATGACAAAATCTGCTTTTGCTGTGTTTTAAATGTTTTGAGAGTGTTAGAGCCTTTTGCAGGCAAAATGTATCATTTTGACCATGAGTGCCACTGTTTCGGCTTGTGTGTTAACTGTTTTGAAAATGAGTTTGAGTTGACTGCTGCATCAAAGCAATCAAGAAAAACTGTAATATAGAGTTACTGTATAGTGTGCGATATCTCCCAAGTGGCTTGACTAATCTTATCTTGCGTAGTTTGTCACTGTTATGTGTTGAATAACAATCTAACCATTAAAGAATGAATTGACCGGTGGCAGTATGCAGACAACTCTGTTTAAAAGATTAACTCATAGACAAAGCACATAGAGCAACATGCCTAATACAGTAGGGTCGCCTCACAACGGTGGCCCGGCAGGGCCAGAATTAAGGTTATGGAGTATAGAGATCCAATACACAACAATCACTACAAAGCCTAGATGCACTGATTAGGTACTCAAGGTCATCTAACTCATTAGGTCGATAAACTTCATCAATCAAAACGACTACAGCTTTTGTTCTAAAGATCCCTTTCTTTCCCACTTTGGAGCTTTAGTGTTGGCCTCTCGTGAGTACCACTATATCATTGACCCCAAGACATGGACCGAAGCCCAGACCAACTGCAGAGAGAAGTACACTGATCTGGCCACCATCAGGGACAAAGAAGAGATGCAGAGATTAAACAAACTCAGCTTAACCCACAACAGCAACAGAGCGTGGATTATATTTTATTTAAAATAATGTGGAAATTCAATTTTGCGGATGGTCTTCCACCTCCTGTTCCATCCGACCCTGTGAAGAACAAATAAAAGAGAACAGGTGAGTGCATTTATATTAATTTTACATTCAGTCAAAACTAAAATAGGATATGCTGATAGCTGGTTACGCTAGACTTTTTTGCTGCTGCTGGGTCATTCCTTCGCCCTTGCACTTGTAGCCTAGATGTGTCAGGATGCCGGCGCCGACGGTAGGCTACCAAGTCGCGGGAATAACGGAGCTGTGGACTGGAGATGCGGATGGTGGATGGTGATGGATATAGCCTACACTTTAGGAAATAGAGTGAAACTCACCAAAACAGTCATACTATTGAAAGCACCACGAAATTGTCGTTTAGATGTGATAGAACAGACTCGGTTTGGTGATAGAAAAGACGTGTTCTAATTCCTATATAGTTCGGTGCTGTATGTTGTCCCATGATGAATGATTTTGCGTCTTTTCGTTTTTTCCGTTAGGTGAACTCAGAGAGGGTTAATCAAGGATCTTTGGTGAACTTGCTCGCGTCTAACTCATACTAGCTCGTGGCTAGGAAGGCGTCTTAAAGGGGTAGTAACATTAATTTAAAAGTGGTGATCATATAAATTATTAAAGTTGAAGGCTTTTGGTAACAAGTGTATTTATTAAGAAATGTCTTATATATTTATTACTATATATTAATTTGTATGTTAATTTAGTCTGTTTATTATTCTATTTTGAACCATTCAGTTGTGACCAAGCATGGAGATTACTTGGTCACACTTATCTGTGAGCTACAGGCATAAAAACAAGACCAATTTGTCAAACCCAGCTAGTTAGACACAATTGTTCTTTTATAGCTGCCCTCGCACACTTTTCATTTCGCTGGATATTTTATTCAACTGTTTCTCAGCATAATGTATGCATGTGAACAGAAAGTAAGACATTCTTACCTTTTTTTTTCCTTTTCCAGGAACCGAACTGAAGATGCTGGGATCCACCATTTTTAAGACGACTTGAGGTAAAAGGACATCTTGACAACCCTCAGCTGCAACAGCAGAACCAGCCCCTCTGCGGCTTAAGGACAACATCAGCTTGATAGAAAACTGGGGGGCAGTTACCTTTGGGGTCTAGTGTTTCCCTGTCCCTTATATGCCTTGTGAATCACTGTTTTAAATCGGAGATGCCGACCACAGTCTTTGTTTGTTGTTTCCGATAGTATTTTGAAATAGCATCTTATATAGTTCTGTTAATTGGGCAAAATGTCCTGCGTGAGAGTGTGATTAGTAAATGATATACCCATGGCTATATAACATTAGTACATTAGTCGGAGTACTAAAATTCAAGATCAATGACTGTTTTGAGGTGACTGAAACAAAGTACAATCAAGATTCCTGTTAGGGAAAAATAATCTTAATGGCCATTCTTCATGACATTGCAGTATGTTGTCATTTGTGCTCTCATAAGAGTATTATCATTGCAATTTTTCATACAGACACAATATTGTTTACTGTAATTTCTCTGTGTTTGATTACAAAATGAGTATTGTGGAGTTTTTGGGAGAAAAGACTGTTATTGTGGCCAGTAATTGGATAACAAGAGGGAGATCTTGGTCAAAATTGCACTAGACAGCATTAACATTAGAATTGGATTCTGATTAGCAGTCACTGTTTTAGCTACTCTCCACCTCAGCCGCTCCAAGGCCTTCATGCTCTGTACTGGTTGACTAATGCCTACCCTGCAATGTGGTTTGTTAGTACATCACTTCAATCTGTGAAACGCATGAATTTGACTTCAAATGTTGTTTTAATAGAAATAATTGTCGTTGTGATTTATTTATGTGGTCCCTGTATATGCATTTAAAATAAATGCTTCATCAATTCAGTATCTGAATATATGTCATTGCTATTTTTTCAACTGGGTCAGAGTTTGTGGAACTGAGAATTGTTATGTAGTTCTGGATTAATCCTAGTTGAGCACAAATAGTTTCTGTGGGAATTGAGTCATCCCTAGGTAGTGAATAAACAATACAAACCAGTGGTTAATTTTTCCGGCTCGAAGATAGTTTGATTTAGAAAAAAATCTGTTATTTTATAGCATGTTAGCCTATGGGTTTTGCTTTGCTGTCTGAAGGTGAGCCCTTTATTGTCACTATAAAATGGAAATACAAATTCTAAACTAGAAATTGTCATACATATCCAGCATAGCATTCAAACCTAATCTTTGTGCTGGACATGGAAACAACCTTTAATATTCGTATGGTGTAATTCTGTCTCACGGTAAGTAAATGACCACAACACTACGTCGCCACAACATTACTTGCGTTACCAAGTGGCAAAGTTAGCAAAATTACCAAGCCACTACGTTGTGGCAACGTAATTTCTTTACTTAATTGGCAACTTCCTGTAGGCAACGTTGTGGCAACGTCACTTACACTACCAAGAGGCAACGTTATCAAAATTACCAAACCACTACGTTGCGGCAACGTAATTTGTTTACTTAATGGCAACTTCCTGTAGGCAACGTTGTGGCAATGTCACTTACACTACCAAGAGGCAACGTTATCAAAATTACCAAACCACTACGTCGTGGCAACGTAATTTGTTTACTTAATGGAAACTTCCTGCAGGCAACGTTGTGGCAATGTTGCCACAACGTTGCCAGAAAGTAATGTCGCCATGACCAAATGGCAACTTATAGGCAACGTTGCCATTTGGTCGTGTGTTAGCTGGGTACCCTCTTTCTTCTCGCTCGACTCCCGAGCTGAACTCTTCGCAGCTTCCGCCCGCAATGAGTTTTCTGGCTGGGTATATCTAAAGCTCCTGCGTACCGTCTCGTAATATGTCTTACAGGTGGCTGGAAAACAATTAAATGAGAGTGGTATGAATAAAAATCAAACGCAAGTCACAGTAACATTAAACAAGGAAGGAGAAACAGTAAAAACAAGTCACTTACACACAATGTCGTCTTTATCAACATCGTGTAAATCTGGACTTCCAGATATTGCTCCGAGCAAATAAGAGGTCACCGCCTCATTATGAGGCGAGATTAGTCTGTGAAAACAAAATGTACAGTTATGATCGGGATCTATCCTATGGTCTCTATACGTATCCATTTCCTTATAGCCTACCGCAGAATGAAAGCATATTCTTTTAATCTTACCCTCGCTCCGGTTCGTAGCGTCTGCAGACATGTCATATCCAGCATCATTTCTGCCTGTTGAGCGTATTACTGGGAGTTGTTTAAGCAAGACCAAAGGCCACAGTCATGCCAGCATGCACAGTTCACTCTCCCTGCTACCCTGATTTGCATTTGTATAGCTCACAGCGTTTTCATTTACATGTTAAAAGCTCCTCCCTAGAATTAGGAGGGGGGGGATCATGGGGCGGGCGACTGCCAAGCAAGGCCCGTCAATTTCTGACAATTCATGGCAGTTTTTCGGCGTTGCCTGCGAACTGCTCTGAACAGCCATTAAACTGAACTTCCACGACAATCTACAGTGCCGCATACTGACGGAAATCACACTTTTCATGCAGTGACGTCTATGACGTGCGCCGCGTGTCTCAGCAGGACCCTGGCAGCCCGGGTGAGTGGGAGTCACAGGACTGCACCGAGAGATTCCCCCTCTTTTGCTACAATAGTGAGTGTTTTGTATGTTGGTTATGCACCGTTTTGAAAACAGGACTGAAATGTTTAAGAGAGCTCATGAAGACAACTGCTATTGGCAAATTTATACAGCCTAGTTCTAGACCCCAGGCGCCACCACTTCCTCATGACTTCGATAACAAAAAATATCAAAGGGCTTGAATACCTAGAATATTTGTTTTCTGCTCTGCATGGTCTGAGGCAGTGTTAACAAAGATCTTTGGTGTTAACTCGCATAGCTGCTATCAGTTAGCTGCAAACTGTTAGCAGCTAGCGCATATATCGACCACTTAGCAAGTTGAACTTAACATTACCCCAGTTGTTAATGAAACCCGAATGTACAGTTTTGCACAAATGCTGTTAGTTCAACCTATACTGTAAACATTTGACACATTAATACATACTGTAAACTTACCGGACAGAGCAAGTCACTGGTGAAGCTGCATTACACTCCCATCCCAAAGTCAGCCACACGTAACACTGCCGACCGTTGGCTGTGGAATCCAGAATGCTCCCTCTGCTAACTGTGGGGCGTGTGCACTGCGTGAGTCCAGTTTACTCAGGTCTGAGTTGTGAAGCTTACTCTAGTGTATCTCAAGTTTTAGACCCCCATTGTTGCAAGTTCGGCACATTACTAATGTTACTCTAGGAAGAACACTAGGTCAGCCTATAGTAAGTAAAGTATACTTGTGTTACTGCAGTAAGATGTAGTTTTATTTTGTACAGTGTACCAAGCAAATTGATAGCAGCACTGTAGGCTAATTGTATCTTTCGACTGTCATTTGTTGCACGTGCTACAAAAATCATTCTGTGCAATGGAAGATTTACCAACATTCCACGGGTCTGATACAGTTTTGCCTATACATGTGTGAAACTGAGACGCCTGTTTATTTGTTTTAAGTGCGTGCAGGGTGTGAGAGGGGAATCGATTTGCTTTGATTCCAGCTTGGTAGTTGTAGTCTGTGAAATTAAAAAGCATGTGTGTGTGAAGTATCCAAACAATGACACCTTCATTTCATTATGGCTGCTTTAGCAACACACCTTAAGATACTGTGTAGTGGGTCCCATTAAGAAGTGGCTACTTCATTCGTGCTTTCCTTGACTCATGGAGCTGCGTGAATTTTATTACAACTTTTCGCCACGATATGGCAGTTTAAGTCCGCTTGATACTGCAAGGCGTAAGCCATTGGTTTCCAAAGGAGATTTTATTTGTGTCGCCAGCATAGCCTATTGACAATTTATGTTGTAAATAGGCCTACCTTATAAGCCTACCTGTAGCTTAGGGAAGCTAACAGCTTTCTATTAGGATCTAGTTTGTTAGTTACAGTTTTGTCATAACTCCCTGATGCATTTTTGCATTTAGAATAGCCAGGGCCCACTTCCCCGATAACGACGGAGACACGCTCTTAAGAGGGTTTTCTACGATTCATCTTTCGATCGTTCGTTTTGTTTTTCCGACTGTTTCCCGAACATGCTCGTATCGTGAACGCGCATGCACTGCTCTTAAGATGCTCTTAAGGGGAGCTGTCCACGTTAATAGTTCTGAAATATCCTCTGATTTGACGGTGATGTCAGGTGACTGCACGTCACAGCTATAGGCCTACCATTTAAACTTCGGATCTACACATTAATTCACATCAATACGAAAATAGAAACACTTTGACATCTGCATGTAAGCATCCCAAGTAGGTTATATACCACACAGAGACATAAATAATTGTAATTATTTTAAGATTAGATTGTTGCACCATGCAATAATTTTTCGCGGTGCCACTTAAGAACACGTTTGACGATAAGAAAGAAGTCGAGTAAGAAAGAGAGGAAATGTGTAGGCTTAGATTTTGATGCAGTAGGCTACAGACTAAACCACATGTTGCTTTCTCTGCTTTTTACCTCATAGGCCTAATAAAATATTCACGTAGCAAAGATAATGTCAAACTATTCTGGCAACGTCTCGTTTCATAACTTGATTGCATTTTTGTCCGCTTTTCATCGCATTATTATGCCCATTAAATGTAGGCTATTTTGCACGCTAAAATCTGATTCACCACAGGTAAACACAATAAAGAATGGGAACGTAAAATGGATTATGTATTCTAAGTTGTAATTCCTCTGTATGTCCTGTTGGTGACCTCAGTGAGAAGTACTGTTAAGACGCTCTTAGCCGGTAACGAGTACTCTGGAGCACTCGTAGATCTGGGAGTGTTTTCACGGACGCTCTTAAGATACGATGGTTTCGGGAAACAGTCGGCAAATCTTAAGACGTTCGTAAGAGGGACTTTACGACGCTCTTAGGCTAAAGATGCTTTCGGGGAAGTGGGCCCAGAGCGTGGATATCTCAATCGGAAAATTAAACAATATCGGGTGCCTATGGACTAGGCTGGGTGAACCCAGCCTGATCTGCCCGCTATTTATTTTTTGATTTCTTAAAAGATTGAGCTTGGTCTGGTGAAAGCCAGACTAGCCATGGACCTCAGTTACACAATGCAAGGGAACATGAATCAGCCTATATTTGCACGAACAATAACGGACAACAGCTCTTCAACTTTGGCCCGTTAAAATGTGTATGAACAGTCTAGCGACGCATTTCATCAAGGCCCATTTGGACATGTCAGTTATTTGCACCACTGGTTAGATGTAAAACAGCATTTTAGTTTCAGACTACTGTTACTTAATTTGTGCATTAACAATAACGTTTCAGACTACTGTTACTTAATTTGTGCATTGACAATAAAGTATCACATGAACTAAAGATGACAAATCTTATGTAGAAGAAGAAACATTCACAAAAAATCCATCCATCCAAAAATGACCTTTGTTTTTGATAGCTGTTGAAAACGGCATGGAACTGACAGAGATGTTTTTGTTGATAAATAAATAAATAAATAAATAAATAAATAAATACCATTATGCTGATACCTTTTGCATTTTCCAAATACAATGTAGCCTACAGGTATAAGTGACCTTTCATGAATCCAGTAGCAATGGATGAACTGTGATGAACTGCCCTACTTGTGATTGTTTAGAGATTTTAAAGGTTTTATAACAATGCTACATCTTCTTTGGCTATTCTACAATCTACTCACCTTTTCAGCACCAGTAGGCTACTTTCTGTGCAGCCGCACACACACACTCTGGCATGCCAAACAAGCATAAACAAAAGTTTCAAGAGTGGGGGATGGAGTAAAAGATGGAGACAAATTGAAGTGTGATTTATTTTCGCGGAACGGATGTACAGGATTGAGCGGCGGTCATATTTTGTACCGCTATGCGGTACATCTAGTTTCCAATGTGATCTCCTCAGCCTGGTATACTGACTAATCTGACAGCACAGACAGCCATTTGCCCAGCCAGATCCATCTGAACACTCCATCATCAGTATTTCATGGCACATACAGTATGAGTATTTTCTCTAATAATCAGTAAACAACAGCATTTAAAAACGTTGTTGACTTATAGAGATGTGTTCCTTCCAAAAAGTTTAACTACACCGCTGGTTACAGCCTTTGGAAATCGAAAATGAACCACTGGTGTCTAGACCAGTTATCCATTGAGAATTGATCTGGTGTTAGCCAAGCTTGCCTCTCTACCTTATGGTCATTAAAAAAACTCTTCTACAGTAAATCATATGCTGATCCATACACAACTAAATAAATCAGATGAAGGTCATGCAAAATGCAACATTACACAGTATATGTTTTTCTCTCCTCTCTCCCACTCTCCTGCCCTTTACAGTTTGTTTACTGAAATTCAAAACTCATCTTTGCCCTTCTCCTCTTCTTTCTTTCTCTTTTCATCCTTCTTCTTGTGGAAAATCTGTCCATCTGCCTGCTCGATCCAGCTGAGTTTGACATCTGCTGGCAGCCCGTTCTCCTGCAGTTTCACTTTGATCTGAGGAGAGGAGCACAACCATATTTCCCGCCACCACCAAAGCCCTCTGCTTTCACATAATGAAATCAGAGTTTTGAAGTATTCATAAAATCTTCATAAAATTATGTGTTTTTTCATGAATTAGAAGGTCATGGTTATCCGTGTGTCTATTGTGTGCAGTGGCTGAAATTTGTGGGGGAGGAGACTCACCTGATGTAGGAGGACTTCCTGAACCTCAGGGATGTTCAAGTTCAGGGAGGAGTTAACTTGGAGCTCCACTCTCACGATCTGTGTTCTCTTCACTGGCACTAAAACATTTAAGAGTACTGACTGTAGACCTGTAAACTGGCATAGGCACATCAGACAAATGCACACCATCTCTCTGTCTCTCTTCGCTTTGTGTACCAGGGCCTGTAGTCACAAAGCCTTTTTATCACACTAAAACTTTTTAACTACGTAGAAGTTTCCTCTGATGGGAGGGAGGGGCGGAGGTTATTCAGGAACACAGAATGTTTGATGATCACACCAATACAGATATATGCATTTAGATTGCAGAATGTAGGAGACATTTTGGATTAAATAAATATTGAGGAACTGAAAATGGAGGAGATAATTCAGATTAACAAAACTACACAAACTATACCTCATCAAATCCATATACCATAAATACTTGATTTGTACTCTTTTGTGTGTGTGGGGTGATGTAGGTGTAAGGGTGTGTGGGTGACTGTATAAAGACACATTTGCACATTTCATTGACTTGACTATGTACGCCTCACTGCTCCCCGAGCGCCACTGTAGCAAGGCAGCTCACTGGTCCGGCTTAGTGTGTGCTTCACCTCACAGTGTGTTCACTAATTCACGGATAGGGTAAATGAAGAGAGCAAATTCCTTGTATGCTCAAGTATACTTTGCTGAGAAACCTGATTTAAATTGACATCCATTTACAATGCACATTCCCTCTCGATTTAGATCTGCTGCAAGTGATTCTGCATGTGCATTTACCTGTCCCAGACTTATGTACTACATTTAGCACTAAAATGCTTTGTGCAGTTTCCACAGTTTTTACCTTGAGGCTTTGGGGTGCTGGTGGTAGTCAGGCTCTCTGATCCATAGCAGATGAAAGGGAGTCTCTCAGTGCAGCTCTGTGTCTCCCATCTACCCTGACTGCCAGGAGTCTGCAGGGACGCAACACACCTCTTGCTGGAGTTCAAGTGCTTCTGCGCTGGGTCCAACCAGTTGACAAAGAAGGGCGTGCTGTCATCAGACCATGTCCAGCCATCCCCATATGGGTCCATATGCACGCCATAGTGACCAGATGGTATGATGCTCTTCAGGTAATCTTTCTCTTCTTGATTCCTGAGAGTGGCCAGGCGGGTGTGTTTCTGTCGGCACTCCCTCTGAGCTTCTGTCCAATTTTTTTTATCCAAAGTCAGGTTGAAGCCATGGGGGGCATATTGATTCACTGCCAAATACAAATATTAATGATGTTAAATCTATCAGAAAGTTTAGGAGGAACCCATAGTGATGATAAACAGATATGCATCCCCCTTTTTCAACCTAGAGTCTATAGAGCAGCATGGTATCAGCAGACCATTCACTTCATGAAAGGTATGGGCACTCTTTGGGAGATCAATGGGCATAGACTTATGTTGTATACATTTACACATTCCTCCTGCTGTAATGAGGTTTATGCTCAGTGTCAGAAGGCTACACTAGAAAACAGATCTAATCACATCTGCTTGTCGAGGGATATCAGACAATACAGACAATAACACTGAATTTAAAAAGCAGGTTAACAGTATTATCAATTTGGTGATCGCTGAATCACTGTCAGCATAAACCTCATTCTTTCATGTTTGCTACTACCATGGAATACTGCCACTTATGATTTCTAATCTACCATCATTGTTTCTGGTAACTGATTGAAGTCAAAAAGTGAGCAGGCAGGCAGGGCCAGGCTATATTTTTGATTTTCTTTGGGACCAAAACAACGTGATTCGGAGCAGTTTTGTGTAATAGCATAGCCTTTGGGGCAAAAATAACTTACAATTCAATGTTACTGACATAAAAAAGCAATTTACTTTGACATAGCGAAAACACTAATAAATGTTATGGTATAATGTAGTTTAATTAAAATAGACTAATTTCCGTCTCCAACAAACATTATGACTCATTATTCTCAAAATAAAGACCTTAGGTTGAAAAATACCATCTTAAGGCTAGTGTAATGATATTTAAATTATGACCACTAGTTGGCGATGTTTGGTTACTAGATTAGATGAAGCTTTACCTTGGAACAGCAGAACAAGTGTAATGTGATGAGCATGCAAGGAGGTAAATAAAGACACCAACTGAGAAAGCACAAAAGTCGTTTTATTTAAGAACCCATAACTTTACAGCTAGTTTAAATGACATGACTGTCATCATAGTCATTTGGGTTCATACTACACAATTGATCAGTGACAGGGGATCACACAAGCTTTCACCAGAACATCCCTGACCAGCCTGTGTGGTCCCCATATTTTTTTTGTAATAACAAAAACACACAAACAAAATGGGCTGAAATCAGTGGTTCCCATGGGTGACAAATCATGGCAACCATATCATCTCTCAAAGTCTCTACTCTGGGATAGAGACTTGGCCCCAAGTGTGGCCCAGGGACTTCATAGCGTCCCCTTATGTCATTGAGTCTTGTGGTCATCAAATAGTTTCATCCACACCAGTGTTGGGAAAGTTACTGGAAATTAGTAATTAGTTATCGTTACTAGTTACTTCTTTCAAAAGTAATTGAATTACTTTACCAATTACTGTATATCAAAAGTAATTAGTTACTAGAGAAAGTAACTTTTGAGTTACGTCTAGTGCTTTTAAAATGTCAATGTGAACAGTACGGAACAGTCACACACACAATGAAGATTTAGACCTATTTATTGTAGTCTCAACCCATTAAATCCAACAGCCTTACATGAATTCTCAAACTTTTCCAACCTCAAAACATTCTATATGAAGCCCTGTCTGACCTCGTTTTAAGCCACCTTCACCATATCTAGGTGGTGGTTTGATAAATATGTATTGCCTACTACCAGCCTACTACTAGTAGTAGGCTAGTACAGTACCACTAGGTCTAATATTAAGCGTAGTGGTACACTGACTCCTCTTCAGTTTCCCCACAATTCTGCAATATACTGTAGTAATATGTTATTATTATCATTTTTATTGCCATCCTTCGGTAGGCTACTTGGAATGAGTTCAATGTTATGTGAAACAATGTTAAATAGCCTATTATCAAAGTTGTCTGCTCAATTTTGTACACACATACACACACACACCTCAGGTTGTCCTCATCCTGCTTTGAACATGGTTGTGTTGCGGAGTTTGGAAAACCCTGCGCTGCATAAGTGACTAACCTACCAAAATAAGTTCTAATGCGCATCCGAGAATTTGAGGATATTGTTGCACACATGCAGAATGTTGCGGTGTTCAACCTGTTATTATTCAGGCCACCTCTTGGAGTTTACGAAACGAAAGGGAAAGGTGTTTAAGATGTCCATTTAAAGGACTCTTTAGTGTTTTACATATGAAATAAGTAGAAATGTGAGGAGACTGCTATTAACTGTAAAATGTATCAGCAATGGAAGCACAAAACACAATCGCGGGAAACACTGATAAGGTCGGGCGACGTTAGAGGAAGCAGCAAATATGTATCCGTCATCATTTTTCACACAAGATAAACAGGGTAAACAACGCTAGTAACAAACTCATTTAAATTTCAGTAATTGTAACTGTGTTACTTGATTTAAAAACGGACCCACACACACAAGAGTGTTTATATTATTATAGGTGTATTTGTGGTGTAGCGCCACCTAGTGAATATCATCAGTGTAAATCGTCACATCCAAGAGGAAGTGAGTAAATCAGATATGTGCATTTAATGCATGGACTACATGTTAGTCCATTGTTGGATTCTGAAATGTCATGGGTTGCAGAACACAGGTGCTCGGGCCAGGCTTTGCTGCTTGCGGCTATAGTTTTAGTGCCCATTAAAATGGGCAGTTTTTCACCAATGGGAAGTTTTTTATCAATAGGTTTCAACATTACTGTGATGAAGGACTTGGGGTTGGGGTTATAGTAGATTAATATGAGCAATTTAGTAGGTTGTGAAATGTGGCCTATTAGCGCCCCCTGTGTTAGATGTTAGTGTGACACATAATGGTATGGTAGCCATCTTTGATGTAGTTCATAGTGGAGGATGGATGAGGATTGCATCCGCTTTATATATGTATAATAAGTTGGCATCCATCCTTAATCCTATTCTGTGAGCATTCATAAATAAGTAAGTAAACTTGTATGATGTATACATTATAATTTTTTAGTTTTCAGAGTATATTTATATGTAAAGATTTAGGTTGTAATGTAATTTAGTAATGTAATTTAATTTAGCAATTTGTAATGTAATTTAGGTTGTAATGTAATTTAGGTTGTAATGTAATTTAGTAATGCTACATGTAATTTACTAATGCTACATGTGCCTTGGCTGTTTAGCAGTATTAGCTAAATCCTGTTATCATTATGCTAGTATTGGTACTGTAGCACTAGGACTTTCAGTATACTTCATAACGTTAATGTCATTGTGCCTTTATGCTAAGAAGTGGTTATTTCTGTTTTTATTTGTAGAACCACACCCCCCCCCTATTAAGAGTCAATTCTGGAATAATACATTCTTTGAATACAATCTGGGCTTTCTTGCCAATGCCCCACAGTGCCCCAGTCAGAAATGTAGTGAAGTGATAAACCCTCATTACAATTAGAGTACACAATTGTCTGCAATTACATACAATACACATGTTACATGTGTAGTGGTCTACATTTTTGTATCCTACCAAGACAACAATAGTTGTGTAATTTGGGGTTTCAGGCATTTATGCAATCAGTTTCCACCATCAGGTATGCAAAAGGGAAAAAATAGTGCATCACTGTACACTTGACAAATGGCGTCCAGTTTATCAGTTTCGGTCGTTCATCAGACCTTGAGTCAAAGTCAACGTCAGCCTTATTGTCATGTGGAGAAATTGACATTAAAGCTGACTTTGACTTTGATCAGAGCACTCTGTGGCACTTGGATGACAGTCCGATGACTGGTGTGGTTTGTCAAATGCTGTGCTAATTCCCTTGCATTTTGTGAAATAGCTGCACCTGCATTACAACATATCAAGGTGATATGTGAAACAGTTCTTACCATCATGACAGACGAAGGCAACCGTCAAATTGCAAGGGCATGGTGTCCAAATACCCCCGTGTATCCAGAAGTACAAACAGCTGTTTTTGTCCTTATCGGCGGTGAATTTACTCGGCCAGTTCTGCAGTTTGTTGAACAGGCCTATCCAGGCACCTCCACTGAAAAGGCTGAGCTCATTTAAGATCTGCATCTCTTCTTTGTCCCTGATGGTGGCCAGGTCAGTGTACTTCTCTCTGCAGTAGGTCTGGGCTTCGGTCCATGTCTTGGGGTCAGCGATATAGTGGTACTCACGAGAGGCCAGTGCTAAAGCTGCAGGATAGGAAAGAGAGGGATCCTTAGAACAGGAGCTACGGGGGATACAATAACATAGCCTGGTCAAACCCAAACTCAATCACTTTGAAAATAGAGTCAGGACACTCACAATTGCGAAACACTAGTGAACTATACTGAAACACTAGTGAACTATAGTATATCCCTGAAAGGAGATCTAGTTGGGCGTGGCCAGGCTAACATTAACATGCTTTTCATTAAAAACATGTAATCAGTAACCCAGACAATATCAGTGATATGAACGTGATTCTTAAACATGCAATTACAATAAAATGTAGGAGATTGTATGAAGATAATGCAAATGTTAGATTTAAATTTCTGATAAAGGGACAAATCATCGAGGAAATTCATCAATCAGTTCTTCAAGTTAAACACACACATAAAACAGACAGGCACACAAACACACTCCATGCATAAGCATACGCATACACACAAACTCATAGAGATAAACACACATGAGATGTGTGTGAACTCACCCAGAGGCAGCAGACAAATGATGCACCACTTCATGGCTACAAGATTTAAATTACACTCAGTTCAAACTGTACCAAAAGTGATACTGTACAGGTTAATAGTATACCCACCCCCACCTCTCTCTCTCTCTCTCTCTCTCTGTCTTTCTCATTCACGGCAGCCTGAAGTTAAATTCTTCCTTTTCACTTTCAGCATCTTATATTTGTACCATGTTATCTACAATCTCTTAGATACTAAATAAAAAAAAAAAACACTCTAAAACATTAATGGTGGTAATCATGTTTTCTTTGCCCTTTTCATCTGTTTAAAATAAGAGGCAGAACATGAAACCTTATTGTTGAATGATTTCAATTAATTTCCCACTTCAACAAAGGAGACTTTCAAGGAAATATGTAAAGAATTTAGTACAGCAAGATGAAAACATACCTGACGTGAATGCTTCTGCTTCAGAGACAATGTGCAAATAGGCCACTGTCCCTGGTCTGATTGTACATGTCGCTCCTACTCTTCAGGGTGAAATGCTTTTGCATACTTTATGTCAATACTGTATTTATGCTTGTTCTCCTGCAAAGGGCAACTTTACACAGCAACCCAATATGGAAATATTGACTCCTTTATCATTAAGATGAAGGATAATATAGGGACAAGTAAGCAAACATTATGGTCAAGATATGTTTCTTGTCATGACATAACATAACAACTCTGTGGAGCGAGGGAGAGAGAGTGAGAGAGATGCACAGACACATTAACGAACACAAACAAACATAAACACACATACACACGCACACAAGCCATGTTTTCTCAGAGTCAGCTATACTCCTTTCACGTTCATTGACTGTGGTTTGCGTTGCATTCGTAATCGACTTGTTAGAGGAGAGTCGGCTACTCTCCTCGCCTTCATTCACGACGATTCATAGTGGTTACTTATGGCGCGGGAATCGTGCCTAAAACCTTCCGACCGTCCATCTGATCAACCAACGGATCGACCAACGTCATACCACCCGCCTTACTTACATGTATCAGAATAATTTCCTTTTTATAAGCAGCCTACATGAACTTACACGTATCCAACATGTGCCCAGAATTGTTGCAACATGTACTTATTCTGTTGGAACATGATGGATACATGTAGGCTTGTGTTGGAACATGAATACATGTAGGAACACTGCACAATGTTGAAACTTCATTAAATGAACATTCATTCGTCTATTTGTGTCGTTATTAGTGACAAGCTATTGCTATTGTTACTCAAACTATTATGCGTTATAACCATCGGCAAAACAGGACAACCAATTATCTGCGAGATATGAGAAATGCCATAGGCTGGCCTTACCACATTTTCTCTTTCTTACATCAATACGTTATGGAAGCATATGAGCCACTTCAAATCTCCAAATATGTGATTATGTATCCTAGCCTATAGGCTAAGTTTAACAACGTTTTATGGACAACATCCCTCGGACTGCAATTTGAATAGATTTTGCTGTGCTTTACTCTAAAAGTAGACCTACGGCCATTTCTTAGAGTGGCTTGAGATTAACATAGCCTAAATACTGTAATGTTGACACTAATAAATACGTTTATAATAGGCTAACAAATGAAAAGTGTTTTCAGCTGAAATGGCATGAAGGTTATATGTGGACCGCCTGGACCTTTGAGCAAAACATCAGCAGACAGAGAAGCCCTCAGTGTAGCAATGCAGACTGTTCGGGGGACCTGCTTATCCAACTGTGGGTCGCCAGTCGAACTGACAGGCTTATCATAAATTCGCATTTACTTCAATTTGGCTATAGGCTACGATTAAAGTTCACAACTAGGCCTACTCAAGAATATGCTGTCGACAACTTCGACACTAGTTAACCACAATTTGTTGCCCTATTGGTCATGTTAAGCGTTACTTGCCATGTGAAACTAAAATCTAAGACAGTAGAAAATTATGTTTTTAATTTAATTAAGTCTTTAAACATAATTTTCTACTGTCTTAGATTTTAGACAAACAGACAAAATGCACCAAAAACAAAACCTCCGGAGAGGTAGCTACACATTTGTTGTTGCATGATAAAGCAATGAACGTGCTGGTAGGCCTTTGACATGACGTTTGATGGATCCACCGGATGGTAGGAAGGGAGGTTTTTGGCATCATTCCCGCGCTATAGTTATTATGGTTTCTAGGGTAGTCATATTTTTTGCAACCCAGTCTCACGTCTGAACGTGTCACTGTCACGTTAATTAATCTATTGGGACGTGTTGTGTAACACGTTTCCTTGTTAAAAAACGTGTTGAGCAGGACGTAATTATCGTGTTACTATCACGTTGTATTTCGCATTCAATGAGCAAACAGAACCACGTCATCTGTCAAAAAAGCCCGACCCAAAATGGCGAGAATGTTATTTGATGCTTTTGACGTGCAGTTTCATACTCTTAAGCCTGCTTTGAGTTCTGGGTTAGAAGGAGCCACCTTCTAGCTAGCAGTTTTAGAAGGCTGAACCCCAGAATCCAGGAACAAGAACCGAGCAGGGACGGAGAAAAAAGAAGAATCCAAATGGGAAATGAGGTGAGCCTTGCTACTGCCGCTAGCATGATCATTTTGCTAGCAATTGAGCAAAACATTTTAAAGTTGATTTAACATGAAATAGTAGCCTATGCATGGCCAATACTGCGAATTCAGAGTAGGCTTGCACAACTTATAATTTAGCTAACGTGCATGATGTCATGTTACATTAATCTGTAAAACAGCTGTTGTCTATGTAAATTAACATTGTAGCCTAATATTGTTAGTGTGGGCTACAGCTAACAGCTGGGAGGTAGCCTATCAACCAGGCATGTATAATCGATAATCATGATGAACGTGAATAGATTTCGTTGCGAAAACGCGCATTGTTTTAGGCCACATATCAGCTATAAAACAATTGTATTCTGATACAGCAGTTCTCAGATGTTAGATATTCACTTATATTATAATATAATTTTGTATTTCTTTAACCTGATTAAGAGAGGGGTTTAATTCAATAGAGAATTGCAATGTGTGTAGCCCATAATATTAGAGATTAGATTAGGCTAGATTTAGATTAGATTCAACTTTATTGTAATTTAAAAGAGTAGGCTACAGGTACAGAGCCAATGAAATGCAGTTGACATCCAACCAGAAGTGCAAAGAAGCAGTTATGTAGACGATCAAGATTAAAGGGTTGGTTCAGGATTTTGGACATAGGACCTCATTTCCAAGTAAGCAAGTGTGATATTTATCAGTGGAGACCGTTTTCAACATGTTTCATCCAGTCCTTCTAATTGCAGAGTTCGCAGGTGCTAGGCTAGCGCAAGTCAACGGTATGCGCTAGCCTGCCACTAAAACAGTCTTACCCACTCCAAAGTACACCCAAGGCAAATAAATTATAACGCCAGAGTATCGATGTAAATGTCTGTATTGATAGTTTTATTTCTAACATTATTCTATCCTTGCATTTCAACGATCGCATTACATTTTTAGGGACTAGTGTCTTAGCAGCGGCGGAATTATACTTGCTCCAGTTAGTAGTACTGCGCCAAAAAGTAAACAGTAAAGCGCACTCTAATGGGGATACCCAGAGCCATAGAGAGAATATCTATGAGAATATCTATCATTCTCTCTATGGCTCTGGGGATACCTAGTAGTAGCCTTGGTAATATCAGTCCGCCGCTGAGATGCAAAATGACTACTACCAACTTCAGGGAACAAAGTATAACTATTGCAACGCGATGCGAGGGTAGTTGTATTTCTAACACTATTCTATCAACACAGACATTTACATCGATTGTCTGGAATTTGCCTCGAGTGTCCTTTGGAGTAGGTAAGACTGTTTTTAGTGGCAGGCTAGCACATACCGTTGACTTGCGCTAGCCTAGCACCTGCGAACTCTGCAATTAGAACGACTGGATGAAACGTGTTGAAAACGGTCTCCACTGATAAATATCACACTTGCTTACTTGGAAATGAGGTCCTATGTCCAAAATCCTGAACCACCCCTTTAATTATGTACAACAGTTAGATAAATAGGCAAGTTTTCCAGATGACATGTGTACAGTGACAGAAATAGCCTATACAGTGAATATGGAATGTGTGTCTAGCCTATAACAAAACAAATTGATAATAATACATAATAATGATAATTATAGCAGTAATTACAGTAGGCCACTCGCACTGTTGTTGGTGACGTGTCTGATCTGTTTCGACCTCACTCTGACCGTCACTACGGTCTAAAAAAGGAATGATCACCTTCGTTCTGCCTATCACCGAGACCATATGTCAACAAAGTCATGCCCATGACCTCCGGAAGCAGAACGACTTTCGAGCTTGTAAATAGCGGAGATTGCTCCCGGTTCAGTCTCTCACCTTGATCGCCTCATCTGAGACCTGTGATCGTGAGTCACGCACTTTCACTGCTTTCTTGCTTTGACTGTGTTTGTTAGTCTGCATGTGGCAGTAACCTGTGTTTTTTCAGGAAACTTCGTTTAACTTTGTTTAACTTTGTTTAACTTGTTGACGCCTTTCCTGAGTTCACCCCATACCGCACGGCGGAGGGGCTAGTGTGAGCCTGCTGCCTGCGTTCGCGCACTGCTGCGGGCTGCCGTTTCAGTGTTATTTTCCTTTTGTGTGTGCCAGGTTTCGGGTTGTTGTTTGTTAACTACTGTGTACCTTATCTGGCTGTTCAGCGCTAGTTGGGCTTGGTGTGAGCCTGCTGGGTGCGTTTATGACCGGCATGGGCCACCGTTATTATTTCTGTTTACTGCTCTGGCAGCCGGAACCTGTGTGGGCCTGATCAGCGCGTACTGTATGTGCTCGGCCGCTTAGGCGCTAATGTTACTGTGTGCTTCTTGTTAGCTTTGTTGTTGTGTGCTAGGCTACTTGCAAAAGGTAAGTTTAGCTGTTTGTGTCTGCTAGGTGCAGTCTTGCACGAGGTGCGGGCTGCTGTGTGTCTTTTCTCCAGTTGTCCACTGGTGTGCGATGTCGGCGCGCGCGTTCAGCACTGGTGGCCGCCTTCTTTGTGTATCTGTTGTGTACCCGTCGCTGCTGTCCGCGGCTAGCTGGGCCAGTGTGAGCCTGCTAAAGCGTGTCCGCCGCGCTGCTTCAGGCCACCGTGTACTGTATTACACCACTGCTGTATCTCTTTACGGGCTGCTGCTTGCAGACCCAGTACGTTGTATGGCCAAGGTAAGTGCCTTATTGTATTGTATTGTGTTGTATTGCATTGTGTTTTTCTGTGGTAGGCAATGGCGGCACACTACTGCAGAGTCTGTAGGGCCACGATGGCCCCCAAAGACGGGCATAGAGAGTGTCCCGCTTGCCTTGGGGCCGCCCACCACCTGGAGGATGTCGACAGCCCCTGCAGCGCAGCCTGTGACCTTCCTAGGGAGGAACGGCTCCGCCGGGCTGACCAGGCATGTGGCCCGCGTCGTGGACCGGGACAGGCGGCGCTCACCCGACCGACCATCCCACTCTCATAGGTATGGCCGTAAGCATACGCTGGCGTAACGGCAACATGAGTCCCCTTCCAGGCATGATCAGGTGGAGGTCCCTGGACCTGCTGGCCTTCGGCTCCAGCTGCCGTGACCGAGGGTAATGGCACGTGAGTCGCCAGATTCTCTCAGCTCTCCAGGCTCTGGCTAGGAGGATGGACAGGCTGGAGGGTCTCCAGGGCACGTCATCACCTTCTCTGCCCCCTGGCCAGGAAGGTCTCTCCCCATCCAGGCCTGAGAGCCATGGTGCGGATGTTGATCTGGGTGATGTGGATGTGCTGTCGCTCCATGCCCCTCGTTCTACGATCGATGACGTAGCGGTGGCGGCCTCCTGGATGAGCTACATTCAGACATGGTGCAGCCAACTGATGAATCCACGGTGCCAGGGAGGTCCCCGTCGGCTCCTTGATGTCACGGGTGTTGAGTGCCTCCAAGATCTTGGGTCTTCAGGCCCTATGCCAGACATGGCTTCCCTTGGGGGCGTCTGGGAAGGCGTCTCGCACAGCAGCCCACCACCCTGTATACCCGTGGCAGTGGATTACAAGGTGCTGCAGGCGGCATGGGGTAAGTCGCTACAGCCCCCAATTCAATCCAGGTTGCCGCCAGCTGGCAAAGGCTGCCTATCCGGCCGACTCAGGGCTAGGGGATATGCCACCCGTCGAGCAGTCCATCGCCCGCCTGGACTTCCCTGGGGCCTGCCAATGCATCTCCCAATCCACGCTGCCCGTGTAAGGAGTGTGCCAAGACGGGCCGTCTCATCAGTCACTGCTTTGATGCATCAGCACGGGCAGCCCAGATGGGCAGCGCCCTGGCCATCACTCTGGCGGCTCTGCAGCGATGAGCCGGGAGGACCATGATGCAAGGGCCTGGTGGATGCCACTGTCAGCCCACTCCCAGCTGGCGTGATGTGGGGAGTGCTATGGCCTCTGCGGTGCTGTGCGTGACAGGTGTGGCTTGCCCAAACCTCTCTCCCTGATGCCATCAGGACAGACCTGTTAGGTCTCCCCGTGGTGCCTGGGCATGTGTTCCATCCAGACTCCCAGGGGGTGACTCACGGTTACCGCCTACAGTTTCGACGGCGGCCCCCTACGTTTTCAGGGGTCAAGATGACGTCTGTGAAAGACCCCCTTTTAAATTCCGTGCTTGTCAAGGAGGTCCAGGAGTTGCTTCTGAAAGGGGCCATCTTCCATCATGAAGGCCTTCTACACTTCAGCGGTTGAGAGTGTTCTAACTGGTAGCATCATCACCTGGTATGGGAACTCCACAGTTAGAGATTGTAGTACTCTGCAGAGAGTAGTGCGCTCAGCTGAACGTACTATAAGAACTCAACTCCCTGCTCTACAAGATATCTATTCCAGAAGAGTACTCCTAAGAGCCCAAAAGATTCTGAAGGACTCTTCTCATCCTAACAATGGATTATTCCTACACTGAAATCAAGAAGACACCTATGTAGTCACAAAGCCAGAACTGAGAGACTCAGGAGAAGTTTTTATCCCCAGGCCATCCGAACTCTGAACTCACACTATACTGACTTTGCACTCATTCACTCCTCAGCACTCATGACTCATTTATTATTTTTGATTTCTCCTCCATCTACCCCCCCCAACACACACACTTACATCATCACTGTCATCACTGCACATACATACAGCACACTGCTTGCTACAGTAAGCCTCCTCTACATACTTGCTGCACACTGCCCCCCCCACACACAGCACATTGTTTTCAGGATCTTCTCCAACACACATCCTCTACATACTTACAGCACACTGCCCCCACCTACCCACACACACACTACACACACACACACACAGTCACTGCAACCTGTGTGGGCCTGCATCCCCTCTTGTACCTCAGGTCCTGCGGAGGATCAGGGAGGGCCAACACACAGTTCTGCTGGTTGCTCCACGGTGGCGGCGGGCCTTGGTTTCCAGACCTTCTCCGGCTCCCGCGGGGTCAGCCATGGCAGTTACCCTGCCGGGCGGATCTTCTGTCACAAGCAGGCGGGCAGATCTGGCATCAAACCCAGGTGCTCTCTCTCGCCTGTGGGTTTGGCCCCTGCAGAGTCAGTCATTGAACAGCTAGCTGAGTCTGTGCAGGAGACTCTGAACAACGCCAGGGCTCCTTCTACTAGAGCTTGCTATGCACTCAGGTGGAGGATCTTTTCGGATTGGTGTGCCAGCTTGGGTCTTGAGCCAGCGGTTTGCCCTGTGCCACAAGTTTTGCGCTTCTTGCAGTCCTATTTGGATCAAGGCAAGGCGGTCAGTACTGTGAAGGTTTATGCCTCGGCCATTTCAGCCTTTCACCAGGGTGCGGATAACAGGCCCTTGGGTAGGCATCCACTGATTGGTCAGTTTTTAAAAGGGGCCCGCCGGGTTTGCGTCCAGTTAAGCACTGCGGTCACCAAACTGGGATTTGCCCACCGTTTTAATGTCTCTTACTGAAGGCCCGTATGAGCCCATTTTAGATGCAGATCTGCGATCTTTGTCTCTGAAAACTAGCTTTCTCCTGGCTCTTTGTTCGGCCAGGCGCGTCGGGGAGCTGTGCGCCCTCTCCGTCAGCGAAGACTGCCTGAGGTGGCAGGCAGGGGGCACTGGCGTGTCACTTTGGCCTAATCCAGCCTTCCTGCCTAAGGTTCTAAGTCAGCAGTCTATCAACCAGGTTCTGGAGCTGACCCAATTCCAGCCGTCTGCTGCCTCACAGGCAGAGCGCGACAAGTTGCTCACTCTGTGCCCAGTCAGGGCTTTGAGAGCTTATCTGGCCCGTACGCAGTCGTTGAGGAGGGAACACACTCAACTTTTTGTCTGTTATGGGGCGGCAAAGCAGGGACTACCGCTTTCCAAACAGCGGCTGTCGCGTTGGCTGGTTGAGGTTATTTCCCATGCCTACCAGGCTCTGGGAATGCCGTCCCCTTCGGTACAAGGGCTCACTCCACCAGGAGTATGGCTACGTCTTGGGCTGCCCTTAAGGGGGTACCAGCAAGCGATATCTGTGCAGCGGCTTCATGGGCACGCCTTGCACTTTTACCAGGTTTTTATAGGGTGGGCGTCACTTTCGCCCAGCTCCGGTTAGCGGCGCTGCCCTCATGTCCGTGACCCGGCGAGGTTTTAATGGTTAGCTTAGAGCTCCTCGCAACTTTTTGGTATGTGTCATCCCTTTTTAGACCGTGAGTGACGGTCAGAGTGAGGTCGAAACAGATCGTAAGTTACGCATGTAACTATGGATCTGTGAGACCGAGGGATGACGTCACTATCCTGTCGCTCGCCGGACCATCCTGAGGCGCAAGGTAGGAGACTGAACCGGGAACAATCTCCGCTATTTACAAGCTCGAGTCGTTCTGCTTCCGGAGGTCATGGGCATGACTTTGTTGACATATGGTCTCGGTGATAGGCAGAACGAAGGTGATCATTCCTTTTTTAGACCGTAGCGACGGTCATCCCTCGGTCTCACAGATCAATAGTTACATGCGTAACTTACGTTTCCTATTGTTCCATGCCACTCTCCTACTGTCTCCTTTACTGTCCTGCGCCACTTGCCTACTATCTTTTGCCTCTTGCCTACTGTCCAGCACCACTCGTCTACCGTCTCCTATGCTGACCCACGCCACTCACCTACTGTTTCCTAACACAAACTGTAACATTAAGCTGACACAATCTTGCTGCACGGTTACTTATCTGCATGCAATCACTATTGCCAGCTGTTATGAGTAAACATTATATTGGGACACCAATATATTTCTGATTCACGGGCAGTGTATTTGCTACTGAAGAAAAGGAGAACACATAGTAATTGTTCTTGGATGGGGATTTAGAGTAAGGTTTCTATTGATCTTTTTCAGATAAGGCCTCTTCATTTTCAACTGTGAAGGATCTACATGGACTCGGTCTGGATAGCCTTTCCTGTTTTGATGAGCCAGTCGGTATGTATTTGACATTCTTTAGGATAAAAGGAGCCATATGTTATCAAAAATTCTACACCCATATGTAGAAAAGCTTTATTGCTGTTTGTTATTGTTGTTGTTGAAAACTACGTTGAATGCAAAGAGATGCATATGTCCCTTGGGAGGAGAGGGATGAGTGTGGATGATTGAATTGTCCAACAGACATAAAAATATGATTGTGTATGATTGTGTTTGTGTCTGTATATGATTTTTTGTACTTGTTGCATTTTAAGCATGCATACTTACGCCATGGTGGTCTAAATTGTCTTTATTGCCACTTGCAGGGTCTAGAGGAAAAACCCTATATGAGCCCCAGGGTGAGTAGTGTATAATTACTTTATCCCAAGATTGATTTTCGTAGAAAGGTAAAAGATAATAGATAGATAGATAGATAGATAGATTTATTATTTGTCCTTTCGGAAAATTGTTCTGCGCCATACAGTAGACAGTTAGACAAGATGGAATATAGACCAGAATTTCCCTCACCCCAATCGCCCCCACCCTACCACACTCCCACACATACACAACATCAGGGCAGAAGGCACAGACCCCACTACACATTTATAGAATGATAAAGTGCAGTTGTGCATACTGTGATAGTCCAGCTGGAAAGAAAGTGCATAGTCCTGCAGGTAACGTCTTTTTCATCAATGTAATGCTAGTTGGAATGAATTACCTACTGGCTCAATTTGTTTGGAAAGAAGGTAGCCTGAACCTCCCTGATGGCAACACCTCATATGCCTGGTGTATGGGATGTGTGCAGAAGTGCAGATCAGACTGAACATCGCGAGACTTTGGGTGAGATCCAAAATGGCAGCGCACTGAACACTGACGCTTGTAAACAGAAATACAAAACTTTATTTTTCTTCTACTAAAAACAACCACTACCTCTCTACAACTCTCATCAAAACCGGATTATATTCTCCACCTTTTCCAACGGCAACCTCTTCATTCTGGACGTTATGTCATCTGAACCCAGCAAGAAACGCACTCGTGACTACTCAACAGAGACTGAACCAGAATCACCTACCGCTTGCGCTACTTCTACATCCATCGAGGTCAGTTTACTACAATCCATAAACAACAAACTTGCAATACTGGAACATCTGCACGCAGATATTAAGGACTTAAAAGCCAGCCTCGAATTTTCCCAATCACAGATCGACACACTCGCATTAGAAAACCGTGAACTCAAAGGAAATATCACAAACTTATCCGACCATGTTAATCAACTCACCAGCGAAAATCGGATCATGAAAGAAACAATCCTAGACCTCCAGTGCCGCAGCATGCTGATAACCTCATTTTTTCGAATTCCCCTGCCAACTTCTAAAGATACACCCGGCGACCCAGAGAAAGCAGTTAAAGAATTCTTGCAGTCATCTCTCAAACTACCGCCAGAAACAGTTGACAAGATTACCTTCCACCGTGTACACCGTCTCACTTCCAAAGACAATAAAAAACCTCCTCCAATTATCGCCAAGTTCGAACACTTCAAACACAAAGAACTCATCAAAAGCAAAGGAAAAGAACTGAAAGGCACTTCATTCAGACTAAACGACCAATTCCCACAAGTAATACAGGAAAGAAGAAGAGCCCTCTTGCCCATAATGAAACAACTCAGGCAAGAGGGCAAACGAGCGCACAGCACTGTCAGTCGATAAACTGTATGTCAATGGAACTCTGTATCGCAACCCCAATATCACCACCTGGCTATAGCACATCATATACATCATGCCAACATACATCTTGATTATAACATTGTCACCCTCAACTCTCTCTAACCCACTGCCTACTGATGCTTGGATCACCTCTCTCTTCTCTCTTCTTATGTTTCATTCCTTTTGCTCCCCTACCCACCCATTCTCTTTTTTGCTCTCTCAATGTTTAATGTTATTCATGGTGTTTTGTCTATACATGTTTGCTTGTGTGTCCTGTCTGTTTTGTTTATTATGTCTATAGGCTAAAGTCAAATTATGATCTGTATGTTTTCAATGCTAAACAGGAAATGTTCATGCTGTCACCACTCCAGAACCAAATTCCTACCTCTTTATGCTCTATATTATTCTCAGCCCCTACCCTTTACATCTCATTCGCACACCACATTACACACCTATTCCTCCACCCCCTTCCCCTCTCCTATCTAACTGACACCTGAACACACTCTCACACACACAATACCCACCTTATCAAACATTTTCATAACTGTACAATCACAACATGGTAACACTTACATTCCTGACCTGGAACATCCGTGGGATTGGATCTCAGGCAAAGAGGCTGAAAATCTTAAATCATTTGGATAGTTTAAAAGCTGACATATGTCTCCTACAAGAAACTCATCTCTCAGAATTAGACTACACCGCATCAAATCAAGACAATTCAATCACATTTTCTCATCTCATTACAATACAAAACAAAGGGGAGTTTGCATTCTGATTAACAAAAGAATCTCATTCATCCATAATACCACCATCACAGACCCAGAAGGGCGTTTTGTCATCATAAACATCTCAATTCACAATACCCTGTAACAATTGTTAATGTTTATGGCCCTAATACAGACAACCCAGTTTTCTTTCAGAACCTCTTCACCTCCATCTCAACTCTATCGGGCTGTCCCATCATAATTGCAGGCGACTTTAATACAGTGTTAGACCCCACATTTGACAGATCTGATCACTCTAAAAGCAAACGAATCTGGCAATCCACAAAAACAATAAAACAGTTCATGGCGATTCTGGCCTTGGCGATTGTTGGCGGCTTCAGCACCCAGACTCCAAATGCTACTCTTTTTTTCTCTCGGTCCACCACTCCTATTCCCGTATTGATTATTTTCTAACCAGCAACTCTATAATGAAAAATATCTCTGATTCAACTATTCATCCCATAGTCATTAGCGATCATGCCCCAGTTACAATTAAATGGAACATAACGAACCAACAGCGACCAATTAGCAAATGGCGTTTTAATACATCCCTCTTACAAGACCCAAATTTCATCAGTTTTGTTGGGAGAGAGTGGGCATTCTTTCTAGAAATGAACGGCTCCCTGAATCATCTCCTTCCCTTCTGTGGGAAACAGGAAAAGCAGTACTCAGAGGAAGAATCATCTCATATTCAGTATACAAAAAAAAAGGAAAAAAACAACAGGAAGTAGAACTCAACAATAGAATTAAACAGTTAGAAGAAACCAATGCAAGCAACCCAACTGAAGAAACACAGGCAAAACTTAGGAAACATAAATTCAAACTCAATGAAATACTCAATAAACACACTCAATTTATGATTCACCGTCTAAGGCAGGAAAACTTCCACCATAGCAATAAATCAGGTAAATACTTAGCAAATCAAATCCAACGTAACAAAGAAAAATCAACAATCCCGGTCATAAAGAACTCAGCAGGGAAGCTAACCAGCTCACCTGAAGAAATAAATCATGTTTTTTACCAGTTTTACAATAAACTATATTCTTCAGAAATAAACCCCAACCAGGAATTCATAGACTCTTTCCTAAACAGCATCGAATTACCACAACTCAATGAGACCGAAATAAAAAAACCTAGAATCACCTATAACTCAACAAGAACTGTTTGATGCTCTGAAACAGATGCCCGATAATAAAGCACCAGGTCCGGATGGCTTTCCTGCTGAGTTCTACAAACAATTTTGGACCATCTTAGCTCCACTTTTCATCAGAATGATTAATGAATCAAAACAGAAAGGAGGTCTTCCAACTAGTTCCACCACAGCCTCAATTTCACTGCTCCTCAAGCCCAATAAGGACCCAACATTGCCATCCAGCTACCGACCAATTTCTCTCCTCAATGTGGACAATAAGATAATCGCAAAAATGCTAGCACACAGATTAGCAGAGGTCACCCCATCCATTATCCACCCAGACCAAACAGGCTTCATTAAAGGTAGAATTTCATCCACCAACACCATAGACTGTTAAATATAATGTATCACTCTACAAATTTTCAAGATAATACCATCATAGCAACTCTGGGCGCAGAAAAAGCTTTTGATAGGGTGAACTGGAATTTCCTGTTTTCCACATTAGGGAGGTTTGGCTTCGAGGAGTCGTTCATTAACTGGATTAAACTTCTATATACCTCTCCTTCAGCCACAGTAATCACCAATGGACTAACATCACAAAGTTTCACTCTTCACGGGGAACTAGACAGGGGTGCCCACTCTCCCCTCACTATTTACAATCTTCATTGAACCCCTAGCAGCTGCCATCCGTCAGAACCCCCTCATCAAAGGTGTCCAGACTCCATATATGCATCACAAAATCAGCCTTTATGCTGGCGACATTCTTCTCTTTCTTCAAGACCCCACAACATCAGTAGAAGAAACCATCAAACTCATTGACACATTCTCTAAAATTTCTGAATACTCAATCAATTGGAATAAATCTGCAGTTCTCCCATTACATCCCAACAGCTGGGATGTGACAGCCAACTCTTCACCTATCCCACTCTGCACTAACTATATCACTTACTTAGGGATAAAAGTCTCCCCAGGCTGTCAGACTTATTTAGCCTAAATTATTCCCCTCTACTCACTTCAATAGATGATGACCTTCAACGCTGGAAGAACCTCCCATTATCCATCATGGGCAGAATCTCAGTAATCAAAATGACAATACTGCCCAAAATAAACTATCTATTCTCTATGATTCCAACCCAGCCCACCACCCTCTGGTTTAAGTCTCTCGATTCATTAATCACTAAATTCTACTGGAAAGATAAGACCCCAAGGATCAAACTCGCCACTCTCCAAAAACCAAAAGCAATGGGAGGACTAGAGGCCCCACACTTCCAGCACTATGCCCTGGCCAACCAGCTCCACTTCATCCACAAATGGCTACACCCCACCCCCTCAGACAACACCTGGTTAGACCTAGAACAAACAATCTGTAAAGAAATTAAAATCTCAGATCTCCCTTTCTGCAGTCAGTCGGTCAAAAAACATCCATCCTTCAAAGCCCCAACAATTTCAGCTACTCTGACAGCCTGGTGGAGATTCTACCACATCACTGATTCACCTATAGCACCATCAATTCACACCCCGATTTGGAATAACCCAGATTTCACCGTCAATAAAAAAAACACTTAACTTTCACACATGGATGGGAAAGGGCATCACTCACCTTCAACACATTCTTCAAGACAATAATCTGGCCTCATTTTCCTGTTTGGTCCAGAAGCACGGCATCGAGAGTAAACACTTCTTACAATACCTGCAAATTAAATCATCTATCCTAGGAAAAATTAACATCCAGACAGCTAACCTTGACATTCCCCCACCAATCTCAGAGCTGCTTAATATTCCCTCTCCCAAAAAAATACTCTCCCAAATTTACAAAATTATATCTTGTTCAGAAAAAACAATTGGCCTGCCATATCACAAATGGGAATCAGACTTATCAATTACTCCCGGTGCCGACTTCTGGACCAAAATGTGCAAAAACATCTACCTCATGACAAAGAATAGTAATCTACAACTAATACAATACAAGGTTCTTCACAGATTCCACTTCACTGCACATAAATTGGCAAAAATGGGGTTTGGCTCGGATCTTTGCACTCACTGCACACAAAATAACCCAGATACATACATTCATGCGGTTTGGCATTGCACTCCAATCAACCACTTCTGGGTGAGTGTCACAAAATCTCTCTCTTCCATCTTTGGCTGTCACATCCCAGCATCCCCTTCCTTATGCATACTTGGTGATACATCCACAGTCAATTTAAGCAACTCCGGCAATAAAACACTACTGGTAGCGCTGACTATCGCCAAGAAAACAATCCTCATGAACTGGAAATCTAAGAAAAAAGCTCACATCACTCATTGGAAAAACTTGTTAACAGACTATATATCATTAGAAAACCTATCAACTACAAACTTAATCAATACTCAGGATACAACCTCTCCTTGGTACCCCTTTATCACCTACTTACAGTCCTGACCCTCTTTGCCTGAGTTCCATCTCCACACGATCATAACACACTTCATCAACAGATACACATATCATCGAACACTAGGCAGGGGAGGGTAGCTGGAACTATTATTGTTATTATTATTATTATTATTATTATTATTATTATTAGTAGTAGTAGTAGTAATATAAATAGCATCCCCTTCTTTCCCTCCCCCTTTTATTTACATTCTCTGATAACTTTACTAATTTCACTCTTTCTCTCTGCCTCTCCCATCGTTATTCTGCGGGGCCCCATTGGATGGCTTGGGAGACTCGGTCCCTGGCGGGTCGCTGTGTGGTTTTGGCATTGGTTGGGTCCTGTGGGTTATCTATTGGCCCTGGGCCCCGGTGTGCACCCTCCTCATGCAGCTCATGCACCGCCTTGTCCTGGAAGCACACAGCACGCTTTACTCTCTTTTAATCGCACTACATGTTAGGTGACATACATAAACAAAAACTACAAAACAGGCTAGGGTAAGAGTGGAGTGCAGGTAGATGCCTCATCAGGTGTCTATCTGCATGCCTCACTTATTTTAATGCACACATTGTTGAGGCATACATCTTACACAGGGTAAGTGTGGTGTGCATGGGGAAATCCTGACAGATATTCACCATGCATGCCCACTTCTTTAATGCTACATTCTAGATAGACCCCTCAACCTAGCCATTCACATACTGTACATATTTAGGTCAAGAGTGGCGTGTTGGGTGAAGGTCTGGGGGCGAGGTGTGGTTGGTCGTGGTAGTGGGGGATGTGTGCATATGCTGGGGGCCTGAGGCGATGGGTGGCACGCAGGTCCTCCCCTCTGTCAGCTCGTCGCAGTATAACTGCAGGGGCTGGGTGGAACTGTGGCCATTAATGGGTGCCCAGGTTGGCAATCAGTCAGGCAATCAACCAGGCAATCAGTTATTCCTATTATTATACTTATCATTAATAGAATAATTACAACTCCTCTCCTGAAACCCTCCCTCTCTCCCTCTCTATGTTCCAGCTTCTCTCCTCCTGGCCCAACAGCAAACCAGCCTTATACATATGCGCACACACACACACACACACACACACACACACACACTCACATACTCACTACCCCTCACCCCCCCTCCCCCCCCCCCCATCCCAACACCACCTCATTCACACTCTTAGAGCTACCATCCGCACCCCCATCCCCCCTTCTTTTCATTCCGGTCATCAATTTCATCCCTGATAATCATATCTGTAATCATCCTGGACGCAAATCATCCTTAGCCTTTCTGTTATTAATGTTATGTTGTGTTATGTTTGTGGAAGCCAAGTCAATGTGATGTCTTGTTAAGTTACAGTATGTGTTTATGTAATGTCGTCTGTTTGTCGTTATGTAGTATTCATGTGCATGTCGTAGTGTTGCATTTTCTGTAATGTCAATGATGTTTTGCAAATAAAAAAAAAAAAAAAATAAAAAAAATATTATCTATTATTGTGCCCAGAGGCGATTCTAGAGTCTGTGGGGGCCCCAAGCAAAAATT
The DNA here is from genome assembly GCF_017589495.1 of Alosa alosa. Taxonomy (NCBI): domain Eukaryota; kingdom Metazoa; phylum Chordata; class Actinopteri; order Clupeiformes; family Clupeidae; genus Alosa; species Alosa alosa. Next base: position 16,621,246 of record NC_063212.1, read on the forward strand.
CCAAGAGGGCCCTACCGACAAGTGTTATCACCATTATGTTATATCACCATTAGGTTATTATGTTAAATAATAAAAATACAAAAGCGTATTATAAAAATTCTTATATTTTGACATGTACTGCAAGCTGGCAGCTCGACTTGCCTTACAGTATGCGTGTGTAGATCAGACTGTCCTGAATCTGGCAAAATCATTGCCATGGTGGAGGGATTCTCTGGGGCTGAGCAATTTACACATATGTGGTGTGCGCCTTACAGAAATAAATGGCATTTTTTAAATTTAGTGATGAAAAATGACCTCTCTGCGCTCTATATCTGTGACACGAACTGATCTGACCTGACTTGACCCGAGTTTGCGTGTTAGCCTGTGTGCCTATGTTGTATGCACTCATAATGGTTCTCTACAACAACTTTTTTAACTGCATTGCCATGAACAAAGTAGAGGCAAAAACGGGGTTTCTTTGTTGAACAAATTGGGATGCAATGTGAGCCTTGAATTGGATGCCACGCAAGAATTTGCTAGGATCTCAAAACCGGATTATGAACATGCTTTGCCATAGAGAAACACACGATAAAGTTGGATTATAAACATGCTTTGTCACAAAAACAGACAAAAACGTGGGGTAAGTCCAGCTATATGAAGTTATTATTTTGCTGTCACTTCGTCTGTTGTATAACCCAGAAGGATATACATGGTACCAATGGATAGCCCTGTGTCTCCTCTTTCATCTGATATGCTTGCCATATCTATGCGATCACGGGTTCGCGAGTAATTCAAACGAGAGTAATGGATGCGCAGGTAAACGCAAAGAAATATGTAAATATGATGCAATTTGATTTAATTTCATGATTTTTTCCCCCATACCCATACTTGATCGTACAGGCAAGTGCGTAGTCTCGTTGGAAAGCCCCACTTCTGCTCTGTCACGCATTAAAGGTTTCATCTCGCTGCGATGAACAGTTCCGGAGCAATGTAACAAAGAATAAATGTTGTGTTTTTGGAGCACTTTGCGTCAATCGGGTTCTAAAAAATTAACGCGTATGCTTGGTCCTTACTGCATCGTGATTAACATGTTATGGCTGACAGCCCTATTACAAACATAACGTTAACCGTCTCCTTGCTTAACTAGTTGTAACTGTTACTGTAACTAGCTAGCTGAAGTTTACTGGCGTATAGATGTAGCAAACCATGTTCAATCTTTCTGTCAATTAACATTAGCCTAACTTCATTGAGTAGGCTAAATGCCAAACTCCGATGTTGATCCGTCATCACTGCACCCTCGATTGACGTTTAGGCTACCACAGTAGCCTAAATATGTGCGGATTCTTTTAACTCTTTTGAACTCAGATCCGCTGTTTATAAGGCCATAGCATAGGGCCTACATATGTACAGATGTAGCCTACTGTTTGTACAACAGGACAGGAGCACGCAAAATAAATATATCATTCAATCTCTATGGACGAAATTCTCGCTCGACCCACCGGCAAACGCGCTGAGACCAGGTCGGGGGCCCCTTAGTGGCTCGGGGCTCCAAACAGTTGCCTGCCTTGCCTGTTGACAAGGTGCGCCTCTGATTGTGCCTAAGTACTTGTACTCGACTACAATCACAACATCCTCACCATTTTTAACCATACACTGGGGGGACTGGCTCCCAGTTCTGTACTGTAGTCTATTATTATTTGCTTTGTTTTCTGTATATTTAGAAGAAGACAGCTGGACCTACACCATTTCGCAAATTGATCCACCCAGGCCCTGTAGTTGGTCTCCTCGCTATTCTGTATTTAACCCCACTATTGCTGTGTCATCTGCAGATTTTATAAGTTATGTAAACGCTTTAAAAACGCCGAAGAGCCCCGTATAAGAGCCCCAGTGTGATAGGCTGGTTGCTGTCATGTGACACATCATTGTTAAATCATGATTGACAATTAAATAAATCATTGTTCACAACACGTTATGGTTAAATTATCGAAATGAATGCGATGGTGATACAATCCTGCTTTTCAATTAGTTGACATGGTGTTTGACATTAAATTATAATGAGGTCAGTTTCATGTAATAAGCTATTTGTTTCTTTGGGTCTGGGTAATTGAAATTAGCAATATCTTAGTTCAATTCAATGTCTTATAATGGTAAAAGATGTGTACAAATACATGATAATTAGCCAAATAAATCGTTGTTCACGACACGTTATGGTTAAATTATCGGAATGAGTGTGATGGTGATACAATCCTGCTTTTCAATTAGTTGAGATGGTGTTTGACATTAAATTATAAGCAGGTCAGTTTCACGTAATAAGCTATTTGTTTCTTTGGGTCTGGGTAATTCATGTGACAAAAAATGTTATAGGCTACTACCGTTTTTCTGAAAAACAAAGCAGTACAACAACATTTCTATCTCCAAAATAATGCATTGTATGCATGTGTGTACTACGTAGTGCATGCAGCTTTTAATGTTCAAAGTAGCCTATACTGATTTTCCTGCATAAGAACTACAAATACTCCTCCAAAACTACAGTGTTGACACTTGAAGTTGTGGAGTTATATTTTAGTAGCCTATTCTATAATAGCATAAATACCCACATCGGTTTTACCCTTGTCTCACCTGTATACAACATATGTCTATGAATTGCAGTGGTGATCAAATGAAAAAAAGAAAGAAAAGGTGTCCTGATGTGTTGTTTAGGGATGGTCCTGCAATGTTTTCTCTCGACATATCTTTATGTCTTTTTTTCTCCCCTCTACTTATGTTTCACAGATCCTTGCTCCTGATATCCTGATGTATGGGATGCACTTCATTATATGACTCCAACAGAACACTCACAGAAAGGAGAGTGGTGTCAAACTACAAGACAGCCAGCATGCAAATAAGGCCTTGTTTGTCCTTGTTTGGCTACTCATTTGTCTACTTCCTGAAGC
>NC_063212.1:16624657-16880116 GCF_017589495.1 Alosa alosa
AAAGACATCGACTTAAGCAATCTTTCTAAACTCACCCTCTGCTTTCTGATCTTACACATCACACTTCACCAAGATAGTAGATTTACTCACTAACATTGTTGTGGAAACACAATAAGCATGGAAACTAAATGCACACTTCCTGCAACTGCATACCTACTTGAAATAAGTTACTCCTCTAGTAAGTATTCACATGAAATAAAACAATAAAACATTGAGACCATTCAACAAAGCACACTGGGTAATAACAAATTCAACACATGAACTTGTTGCTATGGACTCGTCTCTTAGCCTGACGAGCCAGACCCACATTAAAACGTAGGGTCTGGACACTCACCGTTCGCAGTGCTCAGTCCGAGGGGCGGGATAATCAATTGTCTTTCAAATTCCCTCTGCACGCAGTAGGACAGCGGCAGTGCTATGAGTCCCATGCGTTTCCCACCAGCGGAGCTAGTGTGGTGGATTTCTATGACTTAACGGATGCATGTATGGTTTTTATAAACTTTGATATTACTGCAATTATTATGAGACTTCAAGGCCTGTACACATCTTAAACAGACCAGACCAGCAGTCAAGGAGTGGGGTGAGGGAGTTCACAGTGACACCTGGCTGGATGGTCGAGGGGGTGAAGGAGTTCACAGTGACACCTGGCTAGATGGTCGAGGTGAAGGAGTTCACAGTGAACTAGATGGTCGAGAGCTTAGAGGATGATGTAATTGGATGATGTAATGGTGGTAACAGCAAGGCCAAGTAACAGGTGGCAAGATAAGAAGCCCTGTTACAACTGGAAAAAAACAGAATCTGGGAAAAAACCCGGAAGGAGACAGTTTTGCATATCATTTATGCATGATGAGACAATGGGTTCCACCAATAGTTGTAACCTTGGTGGATGCTGATAGGCCAACAGGTGTCTTTTTCGAGGGTGGCGAGGGCCCAACCCCAAGGTTAAGGAGTATAAAAGATAGGTCGCGAGCCACCTGTTAGTCAGATCTCATCGGGGCGCCAGCTGATGACATCTCACATCACCCTATTGCTTGACACCTGGTCTGGACATCGTTTAGGCTGGACTATCACTGCAATACGGTGAATAAAGATCAACAGTCTTCAGAGATCTCCTGTCTGCATTGTCTCCTTCGGACGCTTTGTTCCAGAGTGCTAATTAGTAAGTAGTTAAGTGATAAATTGTTCAGTGGATTCGGAAGTGGACCGGTTTTTCCACGACACTAGTTGGCTAGTTCAAACGTTTGCCTACTTAATAAAAGCTTAACTCGTGTCACACCCCACACAGCAGTAGACATCTAGGCGGATCCGCCTTCAAGTCGCCAAACCCGCGTGACTGTTGCATTCGTTTTGGTGCCGCACAGAGGATCAGCTCCGCCTCCAGGCGGCCCCGTAAATTCTACTGTCAAACAGCGGATCCTGAGTGGACCCATGTCGGATCCGCAGGGTGCGGACGCCTTTACTGTAACGGTTGAACATGACTGTACACCAAGAGCCAAGAAGAGTCATACTAGTGGATATTTTCTTTGCTGGGACACGGTTAAGCGCTTGAACCCTCTCGAGTAAGTGATATTTATTAATATATTGCAACATTCACAATAGCTAAACATTGGCCTTTGTGGTTTTATAATCATCATGTTTATTAATTGTAATGACGTTGTTTGATATGAGGACTAACGTTAACGTTAGTGCAACCAGAGACGTTTGTCATTTTGTGCAACAGTTTGTGCAAAGTTAACGTTATTGTTAGCTGTGATGCTCATATGAGTCTGTAGCCTATCTGATTTAAAATGGGATAGCAATTTCGCAGAATATGTTATGGTAGTGTGATTTAAAAAACACACATTGTTATTTAACATTAGTCTGGTCTTGTCTGTTTTAATGTGTCGCTGTTGTCCATATAGTGCTACTATGCTAGCGGCATATAGCTGCTAGCTAGCATGCTGCTAGGCGCAATTGCATAAGTTATTGCTAATGTCTATTAGTGCTATACAAATATTTTAAATCACGTTTGCGATGCAAACCTTGATTAAGGTGATATTGGCACTGGTATTTCAGTCAATGAAGTCAGTGAAGCACTCTGCTATGATAGCTACCTACAACTTTAGCATGTTGACTCACTGATAATGGTTTAGCCCTAGCCTTTAACTAGCTGTGCATTAACGCTTGCATTTTGCCAAGTTTGGTCTCATAATGTAACTTTTAGTGTCTATCTGCCATCTTTGTAATGAAAGCCTCGGCATTTTAATCACTGTTTAAGTCGGTTCAGACAACTATTGGCATCGGTTTGTGATGTATTATGCTAACATAACTTAACTGTAACGTTATGGAACTTGGTCCCCATCTTCTATGTTGTTTGTTCTGCAGCGTCAACTTTTATCGGCTGGATTCTAGCATCTAACGTTACGATTGCCTCTGTTGGGTTTGCTTGATCAAGTAAGATACTTTCTGGGTTGTTAAAAAGTCATGTGAACACATTCCCGTAGCATTCCAAAATAGACCAGAGATGCTTGTACTCAGTCCCGGCGGCATGAGGGGGCTTTGGGGGGCCAGGCCCGTCCTGGAAGTCATCTGTGCCCGCCCTGCACGAGCTTGGCTGCTCCAACCAACCCCGATCCCATAGATTGATTTTGAACACTTATTAAATGTAGGCCTAGCCTATACGTTTGTCAGTCTAGCAAGTAGCAAATAAAACTTGTAAAATCTGTATTATTCCGTAGCTAATCAATCAGGAACATTAGGTAAGCCCATCACCTAAATGGAGAGGAGGTTACGTGGCGCAGTCTACTTCACTTCTGCACTAACCCCTGTCATCCGATGACTAATATAGCTTATCGGCTCGCAGGTAGGCTATATCTCATTTCGTAGTTAGTAGAAGTATGCCTAGAAGTTTCTGTGTTTGTTTGATAGCGTTAACCTTTACAGTTTTTTTCTTCTGACCTAGTCGGAGAACAGGGAGCTTACCACTCCAGGGCCGGTTATCCGTAATCCGGGGCTAACTCCCCTAACACTCTATCTGAAAGTGGTTAGCAAATGAACGAGGATTTTGGTTTTATCTGCGGATTTATTTTTTTTATTATTTTTTTTAATATGACTAGCTCCAGTCTCAACAGCACGTCTACTTTTTCCACACGCATCTCAGTTCTAACACACATATCCCCTCTCGCGTTCTCTCTCTCCATCCCTGCGCACAGGGCTCTCTTAAAGGAGCTGCACCATTTTACAACAATTGGATCTACATTTTCATATTGTAATGTTTTGTCAAGTGTAAGCTTAAACTACCGTGATCAGTTTAAGTTCCAGTGCCCCCCCTGGAAAGGTGTAATGCCCGTCCGTGAATTTGTGTCTGCCGCCGGGTCTGCTTGTACTATATGCATATTTGGAAATTTTGGGATTGCAATAACCATAATGATATCGTTATGTAACAGCCATCGTTTCGGGGACTCTGATGACAGTGAAGAGCCAGAAAATGGTGACTTTGCATCTCTGAGGTACCTTCCAACTCGCCTGGTATATCAGTTGAAGCCTCAAGCCCAAGCCAATTGCACTGGCAAAGTAAGTAATAATCTCTTAACATTGAAATAACTAAATCATAATATTAATATTAGAGATATGGTTAACATTCTTAGTGCTAAAGACATTCCCCTCTCTTTGTATCTATTCCTCCAGCTCCACCATCTCGCCGAGTGCCAGGCCGCCGAGTCACTACCCCTCAACCTGGAGAAAACGGAAAAAGGTAAAGACTGATCTCTGAAATAATATTGAATACAGTGGCCCCATCTATATTAACACAGCAGTAGTCACTCCATTTCAGATCAACAGATTGCATCTGCATTACCATCTCAGATTTTCTGCATACTTTATCCATTACTTTCAAAATCTCAGCCAAATATTTTGTCAGTTAAAACATCTGCATTCATGCAATATTGCCTGAAAAGTTCATTCATTATTATCAGATTGTATTGAAACACATTGATTTCAATGTCAATCCATTCATGGAGTTGATATAGATAGTGCATACCAAAATATTGAAACATACAAATTCATGTCCAGCATGACCAGAGATTTGTTTTTTTTTGCCATTGTTTGGCCCTGTAGCTCTCAGCCTACCATGGTTAACAGATCACAACCATTTATCTCCCTTAGCACCTCACCATGGGGCAGGACCGCAACACTCTTCACCTCAACTCCCTGCACCTGCACCTGCATTTAACATACAGAGAGTTACTCAAGGTAGGGACTGATGAAATATTAGTGAATAGAAAGGCCCCATGTGTATTATCAGTCATGGTTAACAGATAACTACCATTTAATACAATTTTTTTCCCCCTCTCGCACACCGCCCACCTCACAATGGGCCAGGAACGGCAGTCCCTCAGGCCATCCTTAAAAATATTTTCGTTTGCCGTAACCCTCGACCGACCCTGTCAATTTAGAACCGACTCCAAATATTTTTTTTCCCCCTTTAGTCCGACCGACTTGCCGGGTTGTAAACTTGCGTTAATACCGACCGATTGTTTTTTTTTTTTTTACTCTAAACAACCAATACAAATGCAATAAAATAATAGTTCTTTTAGTAGGCCCAAGTATTGTGAATATAAATTACCTACATGCAAACGCGGCTCACTTAAAAAACTGTGGCGCCATCTCTACACCATTGGTTTTACGATGTCACTTCGCTTCATTCACACAAACTGATAACGCTGTTACGAAGTTCTGGAAGAACTGTGGCCAGATCTTCTCATCCCTTCTCCCCCTAGTCAAGCGTGACCGTGGTCGGAGTATTGAAATTGGTTGTGGTCTATTCAGCATTTCAAAATATGGGTCCGCAACATGGAGACTGCTGGTCCGCTGAGTCGCGGAGGAAATTAGGCCCGGTGCTTCATCTGATAATTTACGCGCCAGTTGATCAAGAAACCGCTGGATCGGTAAAAAGAAAAACAAACGTTTCTGCTATCGATGTCATTAAACATGGAGCCCTACAATTAAGTGGTGGTATGAGCATTCATTCAATGCGCTGCCATGCGAGAGAAACTGAAACTAATCGATAACGGTATCAAAAGCTCGGCCCAACCTGTTGGAAGGCTATTTATTTATTTAACTAAACTTAATAGAACGACGTTGTTTTTGAACTTCCTTAGAAACAGAGCAGAGACTGTATAATACACTGTATAGCATTGAGTAGGTATTGTATAGTCAAATTTCAATATAACGTGGCAAGAGCTATTGTAGCCTTCTTTCTGGGTACATGTAGATGAGCCCTATGACCCAAAAGTCTGCCATGACCGGGCCTCAGGTCAAAGACGCTTGAGAAAGGCTGGTCTATATAACCTGCATCAGAATGAGGTTTGCAATGGTGCGCCTGAAGGCACGGGTTGAAGACCCAGTCAGTTACGTCACGATATGCACATTTGTGTAAATTCATTCCTAGGTAATCACCATGACCAAAATTGAACTTTTTTTTACTTTGAATCTTGAAAAAAAAAATATTGACCTACCTACCGACCCATTTTTAATTTTTTTTTGGCTGTTACTGCAAACAAAAATATTTTTAAGGATGGCCTCAACTCCCTCCACCCCCACACCAGCCCTCAACGTGCAGCGAACAGAGGAGCTTTGTAAGTCATGTTTCTTTTTAAATTTAATCTCATTACAACACAATCTCATATATTGTATTGTGTAAGCATACTTGGCTTCGGATGCTACATACCATAAACATAAACATATCTGTCTGTTTGATTACAGGTGCTGTGAGGAAAAACATGGTGACACGGTCTGCCACGGACACTGAGGTCATCAAACACGCCAATCAGGTGTTTCAATCAGCGTGGATCGGGACAACGAGGAGATGTGTTCATACCCATCCACACAAATGGAGTAATAGGAGAAATAAGCATTAAACAATCTTTTTATTGAACTTGTTGTCATTCACCAGTTATTCATTTTCTGATATTTTAGCTGTGCATAGCGCAGTATTTCATTGAAGTTGTAGCCTATTAAATAAAATATTTCATGTCTGCACTGACCTAGGTCTATAAAGCACTAAATTAGGTTTTGACCACAAAATGAATGTAAAGTAGCCTAGGCAATGTAGGCTACTTAACAAAAACAGAATAGCTTATAACCTGTAACTTTCCATAAATGTCCATTTTATATTTCCATTGAGTAGTGATCACGTTTGTACAGTAAATTGATGTCTTGACTTTTCTGTTAGTTTTATTGACAGTATTGTTAAGTTAAAAATACAAGGCAATGCAGATTAATCGTAGGCCTATATTGCTGTAGTAGCCTAGGCTAGGCCTAGTGATAGTTTTACTTTTATCCTATAGTTGCCTAGTTTTATCCTACAGCAAGAACAGAAGGAATTTTGAAAATGAGATAAGCGGGTCCAAAACGGACCGCGGGCCAGATGAGCCTTTGAGTCCGTTGCGGGTCCGCGGGCGGATGTATGTATCAATTTGCCGGATCCCAAATGGACCGCCCAAGGAGGTAAGGTTTTAATCGCGGATGCGGAGTGGATGCAGTGCGGAGCCACGGCGGGTCCGCGATCCGCCTTCGTAGCGGACCCGTTCCTGAGAGCATCTGGACTCCGATACGGGTCCGTTTCGCGGGTCCGTTCCGGAAGCCGTCATAGTCCTTTTGCTGTGTGGGACTGTTTGCCAGCAGCAACATCCATCTTATTTGTTTTCAAGTAGCAGGGAATTCAAGCCAAACCGTTGCAACTCTGCCATCAATCATTATGTTAAGCCCACCTAACGACTCTATACACGATTTCATTGGCCTGATTAAGTTTCGATTTCTGGAGCTCACAAGCCAACGGAGAGTTGCTAGACTAGCCCTGGCAGCAAATGTAATTTGCGGCCGCTAGGGGCGCGTCTACATTTCAAGGCTACTCGTCTCTAGGCTTCCTCAGTCATTGTAAAGCTGCCGAAGCTGAACATTGTCCAAAACTCAATTTCTCAGACGAGCGTCAATTTGGGAGCTTGACTTCTTTCTCAAATGACTTGCAAAGTCCGTTTGCACAATTTCACAAATAATCACAGGGACCGAAAAATACCTAACATGCCAAATTTTTCTGGGTTTAGGCCTATCATTTTAACTTTTCCCCGCTGTCTTGCCGTTTTAATATTTTCCCGTAGAATATCCCATATTACTGTAATACTCTCATAACATTAGTCCTGCATTCTGGCCTGTGTGTTGTCCTGTTGTTACCCCTTGCCCTTCCAGAGAAACAGATGTATTCAAATCATCGTTTTGCTTGCTTAAATGCGAACTCAGAGTGATGTTAACCTACAGCAGGCCTATTTAAGTTAACGACGTGGTTGTCGTGAGAGCACGATTCATTGGCGCTTGCAGTGTTCGGCCGTAGCTATGTCTATGTGCGCACCTGCCAGGCTAAGAGCCAAAGAAATCCCCCTGTATATTCACTCCAAGTTGGCCTACCATAACTTACCAACTCTACACTGTAGACCATAAACTGGCTATTTATATGACAATGTATTTGTTCAACTGTATGAAGCAGAATTACGCACTACTTGGAACGTAACACACGTTTTTTGGCAGGAGAGAGAATGACCGCGATTAACAAATTGCACTTGTTGCTGGTTACCAATAAATAGGGGCTACTATATATTTTTTTGCAAACAACAAAAACAGAAAGGATGGAGACAGAAAAGCTAGAGATGGGCAGGAACAAGGTCAATTGGTAGAAATGCTTGTCAAAACGTTAGGAGCTGGATGTGTGGATGAATGAAGCACAAGTAGCCTAGCCTATGCTTTATAAGCATGCACACTGTTTAAAGTTAGGCTAGGCTACACGGTAAACTAAGTAAACCAAAGTTAAATTTAGCTTTTTTAGGGCTGGATAAAGTTGACCAAATGGATATAGGCTGTTAGGCGTGAATAAAGTAGGCTACTTTGTTGCTCAAACCCTTCCAAAGTGGGGACGGATGTTGACATTTTCTGTATTTTGCGTGAGAAACCCTCTCTTATTTTCATTGTTCAATGTTGACAGAGCTATGGAACGAAAGAGAACGTTATATGGCGACAGAAATCAACAATCAAACAAGCCACTTTGATTTTTTGCTGTTTTCATTAATACAAAAGATGGGTGACCCCCCCTCCTAGACAAAAAAAAGTTAGGTGACCCTCCCCTCAACAAAGAATAAAAAGACATGACCCTCCCCTATTTTCCTCCGGTGGCCCCGTTTATAAATAACGAACGGTCCCTTATTATGTGCATGTTAACTGCCTTCTGTGATTTCCAGTGTGTGTGACTGATAATAGTGCCAAGTTCATGTTAACTTTTACTAGTACTTTCACCACCTCGACTGAGTGTCTTAGTGTGTTTGGCTGTATCTGGTCAGTATTCCAGTATTGAGTAGAGATGCGCAGATGGGCTATTATTTTATCTGAAACCCAACACAAAATTCATCATCCGTCCGCCATCCGCTGGCCCCTATAGTAGTAGTAATATTGGGGTTGTTACTCAAAAAAAGTTACGAGTTACAAGTTAGTTACTTCTTTAAATTGTAATGAAATTACACTCGTTAGTCATTTTGGAAAGTAACTTGTTACTCGTTGTGAGTTGGTCTCTAACCAGGGTGCAATATTCAAAGAGTTATAGGCTACAGTTATAGCCTATAGGCTACATTGTTAATATTCGCAATTTCAGGTTCGGCACTGGTCGGCTAAAAGTAGCGCCTAGCCTACTTTCGGCACTAGTCAGCTAACAGTAGCGCCTAGCCTACTCTCACACCGAACAATAGCCTAGGCCTACAGTATATTAATTTGGTCACCTTTGATAAATTTACATTTTGTTTAGTTTTATTTTACAGTTATGTGTGTGTGCTTTAACATCAGTAAAGCTTTTATTGGGCATCATTCAGCATTTTGTTCTTCCATCAGAAATTACTCCTCTACATTTGCTGTCTGCATCCTTTCTGATTTTGTTGTTTAGAAGTTGTTTGCTGGTAACCCACCTCAAATAGCCTACACTGTACGATGCAGCACTTGGCCAGCCTACAGAATGGGCGCATTTTGGAGAATGCATGCACGCACGCAAGAATCTGTTCATTCTCTCTCCAAAATGCGCCTGCTCTGTAGGCTGGCCAAGTGCGTATTTCTGCTGCATAAAGCTGAATAAACAAATGTGTTTATTGAGTTGGAAGTATAGAGGGGACCACAAAGGTGTGGTCCCCAACTAACACCCAGCTAATGACAGTGAAAGGAGAAAGAGCAGACATGAAAGGGAAGAAGGGACTAAGAATCTAGGCTGGAAGCCTGGTGATGGAGCATGAGTTCTGGCTCGCCAACATCCGAGACCCATGCATCATTGTTGATGCAAAGCCCTTGTTGATGTGTCAGGGGCAACCATTACTCTTGGCACAGAGACCCTGGCACTCCAGTCTGGCCAGCGGAGGAAGAAGCAGCCCATTAACCAACACACCAGCCACCAAGCAATGACTGCTCTGCAGGAGCCAGGCCACTGTGCATCACCACCTGCCAGCACACCCACCAGCACCTCTAAACAGCCTTCCCCAGCCCCTATGCTGGAGCCTGCTGTTCCCTCCTCTACCGAGACGACCGAGGCCATACATGACTTGTGGCAACGCAGCAGAGATGGCCTAACCTACAGCAATGGCGCGAGCTGAAACAACTCCTTGAGGATTACATGGACATCTCTGCCGTAACAGACAAAGACTGCAGGCATACGGGTTTGGTCTAGCATGCTATTGACGGTCGGCTCCGCCAAGCCCATCCGTCTATGACCTCATCGACTGAGTCTTGCCAACGGCTGGAGGACAAGATCCGCGAAATGTCAGCTGCGCGAGTAATTGAGCCCTCCGACAGTCCATGGGCAGCCCCAGTTGTCTTGGTGCCCCTGACAGCAGCTGGCGTTTCTGAGTGGACTATCGACTCCTTAATGCCACCACGAGGAAGGACTTCTACCCACTCCTGTGCATCAATGATGCCCTTGACTACCTCCTGGGGTCCAGCTGGTTCAGCTCCTTAGACTTGTGCAGTGGCTACTGGCAGGTGGAGCTGGCCCCAGACATTATACCAAAGACTGCCCTCATCATCGGGCAGGGGCTGTGGCAGTTCCGCCTCATGTCATGCACACCTGCTACATTTGAACGGTTGATGGAGAGGGTGCTGGCAGATGTACTCTGGAGCCGCTGTGTCGTGTACCTCGACGACCTGTACCCACAGGCTGATCAGGATGCTTCTCCTCCAGTTGCACCCCCTGTGAGCCCCAGAGGGCCTGCTCGATAACGGAGACAGCCTGGACATTTGAGGGACTTTGTATTGAGTGATGAGGATGCGCTGAGGATGGCTGACCACTCAGGTGGGGGCTATGTAGCAACCAGAGGGGGGGGAGACATCATTCTGATTTGAGTTAGTTAGCACAAAGGCTCATGTGACTGTTTATGGTTGAGATAAAAGTCATGTTTTAGTGTTTAGTGAATTCCAGAATTGAGTGTTCATGTCTGAGTCTAAATAAATGCAGTACACCTTGTGGTCGTGTGGTGTAAGGGATGCAAGGGTTGTAAATTAAGATTATTTGACTCACTTGTGTGGCAAGTGTAACACAAGTACTAGGGCTTAGGCAGACTACGCCACGATGGGACTTGCACCCAAATAATTAGTTTTTATTCTAGCAAGGCACTCAGGTTCGAATTGATGAATTACAGATGAATTAGCCAGAGACAGTAGTCTAGTACAAAAATATAGATTTTTTATTTATAAAAACCAAGGAGCACACATAGTAACTCACTCAACATGCGTTTGGATTTCACAGCAAACATAGGAATTCACAGCAACCAATTGCACTGCACACCAAATGGAACAAGGCAAAAACACAAACAACGCACAGACGCACACACAGAAGGGAGAGGGAGAGTAGGACTAAAGCTTACCGGTGGGAGGCTATGGCTCAAGCAATGAGCATCCCTAGAAAGCACCCTTTCTCACACGTACACGAGTTCACACACACACCCAAACCACAGGGGAGACAGCCACACTTGGTGAACACACAGCCACTGCACACCAAAGGGACCCACCACCGCAAGGGCACTGCTCCCACTGGCAACCTCAGCACCTAAACAGAAAGGGAACAGGTGAAAGTAGGTGAAAACAGGTACAGATGTTCACACACGCACAAGTTGGAGAAACCGGGTGGCTAGTAGACCACCCGTTCGAGAGCCCAGAGTACAGGGCTAACAAGGGGTGAACATAATAAACCAAAATAAACATAGAGAGACAATACACAGTAATAAGCAGAGAAACAAAACCACCAAACTGAGGATCAGCAACTTCTAAGGTCTCCCCTCAGTGTGGACAAACCAGGGCAACAAAAGAGTTCAAACAAAAAGTCAATCACAAAACAGGCCAATCCCCTTGGATATCAACAGCATGAAAATGGCCTCCAGACAAGGGTTCAAATAAATAAACAAACACAGACAAGGAAAACAACGTACATGTAACGAGGCAGAATAGAACAAAGCAAACTAGATGTACCGCAGAGCGGTACAAAATATGACCGCCGCCCAGTCCAGCACATTTTTTCCACAAAAATAAATCACGCTGAAAGGCCTATATGATTCTAACTGTCTCACTAAATTGCATTATCCACACTCAATTCTCACTGGTATCTGCTTGACAACAAGTACCAAAACATGATTAGTTCATAGATTTCACATGTAAAATTCATTTTATACAACCCCACCCCCCATCTTGCCTGTTCATAATTCTGAGAAATTCTTGAATTGTGTGCATGTATGCGTGTACACGTTTATGTTTATGTGTGTGGGTGTGTGTGTGTGTGTGTGTGCTTGTGTGTTTGCCTGCGTATGTGTGTTTGTGCATGTGCATGCATGCGTGCATATGTCTACTGTGTGAGTATGTGTCATACGTATGATTACTGTGAATGTATGTGTGTGCGTGTGTATCTGTTTATGCACATGTGTGCACATGGAATGGGTTAACATGACCCCTGGAGGCAAACATACGGAAAAAATTGGTCAGGCCATCCTTAAAAATATTCTTGTTTGCAGTAACAGCCAAAAAAAATAAAAAAAATGGGTCGGTAGGTAGGTCAATATTTTTTTTTCAAGATTCAAAGTAAAAAAAAAAGTTACATTTTGGTCATGGTGATTACGTAGGTATGAATTTAAACAAATGTGCATATTGTGACGTAACTGACTGGGTCCTCAACCCATGCCTTCAGGCGCATCATTGCAAACTTCAATCTGATGCAGGTTATGTAGACCAGCCTTTCTCAAACTTCTTTGACCTGAGGCCCAGTAATGGCAGACTTCAATCAAATTGTCATTATCATTATCACAATCATTATTATGCCTATATTGTTATACATGCACTTTCACTTAAATGTTTTGTGACATGCACATCAGAGGACTACTTTACTAATGTAAGATATAATTTAATTGCTTTTGCATGGTTGCATGATGCTTGCATAAGAAAAGAAATACTTCTCAAAACAGCAACAATTATATGGGTGCTTTTGTTTTGGTATGTTTCCCTCATGCAAGCATCATACATTGGTAGGAAATGGAGAAAAAAAATACATGTTGTTTAATGAAGTTTTATTTTGAATGCCTGAATGCAAGGATTCAGGAAACACAATACCAGCTTTTTTGGCGAGCAGATAGGCGTAAAACACTGATCTGTTGATCTTTAACAGATAGAAAGAAGGCTACAATAGCTTTTGGCCACATTATATTCAAATTTGACAATACAATACTCAGTGCTATATTATACAGTCTCTCCTCTGTTTCTATGGAAGTTCCAAAGATCAACGTCGTTCTATTAAGTGTCGTTAAACAATTAAATAGCATTCAACAGGTTGAAGCGGAGCTTTGATATCAACGTTATCGATTAGTTTCAGTTTCTCTCGGCGCAGAGCGCCTGCATTGAATGAGCGCTCATACCACCACTTTATTATATGGCTCCATGTTTAATGACATCGATAGCAGAAAAGCGTTTGTTTTCTTTTTTTTGTCGGTCTGCGGTATCTTGATCAACTGCACAGCAAATTATCAGACGAAGCACCGGGCCTAATTTCACTCCACGACTTCGCGGACCAGCAGTCTCCACGTTGCGGACCCATATTTTGAGAAATGCTGAATAGACCACATTTCAATTCTTCAACACAGTCACCGTTAGACTAGAGGGGGGAAAAGGATGGGAAAAGATCTGGGCACAGTTCTTCCAGAACCGTGCCAAGTAAAAAGCGTTGTTGTTGTGTGAATGAAACGAAGCGTATAGGCCATAGTGTGACATGCGTAAACCAATGGTGTAGATGACGCCACAGGGTTTTATTTAAGAGAGCGTTTGTATGTAGGCATTTATATTCACAATACTTAGGCATACTAAAATAAATAGTATTTTATTTGTATTGGTTGTTTAGAGTATTAAAAAAAAAAAAAAAAAAAAAAAAAAAATCGGTCGGTCTTAACATGAGTTTACAACCCGCAAGTCGGTCGGACTAAAAGGGGGAAACAAATAAATATTTGGGTCGGTTCTGTCAGACACCAAACAGGACGAGGACCACAAAAGCGTCACGTTAGAATGTTTATTTAAGGGTTGGGGTTACAGGGTTTCAGGGGTTCCGGGAGTTCAAGAGTCTGCGTGTGTGTGTTCCCCAATAGCCGAGCAGCAATGGCAGGAGCTGGATGATCCGGGAAGTCCTGGGGAAACACACACACAACAACAGCAATTGAAACGAAGCAGCAGTACAGTCAAGGGCTAGGCTGTATTCGTAGAAGAGAGAAGGAAGGCAGGTCAAGATTACCGGGGCTGGAGATCAAAGAAGTAGTCGAGCGGGTCTGGGTTCACAGGCAAAGAGTAAGAGTCGTTTTTTCCAAGACAGGCAGGTAACTGGTGCGGGTTTGCAGGCGACCTGACAAGTGTGGACTGAAAAGCAAGGCTTTATATACGGGCATGATGAGTGGTGAATGCAGTGCAGCTGGTAGGTAAACGAGGGTGAGGCAGAGCAGAGCAGGAACAGGTGGAGGTCATCAGACTTTAATCAGCAGCGTGTTACCAGGCAGAGAGAGAGCTCATGACAGAACCCCCCTAAGGGCTGGCCCCAGAAGTCCCCAAGAGTGACCTGCACCCGGGGGGAGGGCGGAGGGGAGCGGTGGAGGGCTAGAATTCCTCCCGGCGGTCCGAGTGAACATCCTCATCCTCGGAGGGGAGCTGGAGGGTCGGTGGACAGAAAAGCGGGACAGGTACAGGGACAGGGTCAGGGTCAGGCACAGGACAGGAAGCCGGGCGGGCAGGGCCGGTTAGGGACCCCTCTGGGGCGGCCCCCTACGGATTGCAGGTTGATCAGGATGCAGGCGGTGGAAGTCGGCGATGAGTGTCCGGTCCACAATCCGACTGGCTGGCACCCAGGTTCTCTCCTCAGGCCCATAGCCCTCCCAGTCGGCGAGATACTGGAGGCCCCTACCTGCGCCCGTCTGGACGAAGCAGGCGTCGAGCGGTGTACACCAGCCCACCGTCAGGCGAGGAGGAGGGAGGAGGAGGAAGCGGCACGGGGACCAGCGGGCTTTCATGCGTCGGCTTGACTTTAAAAACATGGAAAGTAGGGTGCACCCTCATGGAGGTTGGCAACTGGAGCCGGACTGCGGTTGGGCTGATGACCCTCTGGATAGGGAAGCGGGCCGAGGAATCGAGGTGCCAGTTCTGTGATTCCACCCGCAGTGGGGAGATCCTTGGCTGACAGCCACACCTTCTGGCCAACACGGTGGGCGGGTGCGGCGATCTTGGCCGGTTAGCCCCAGTGGCATAGCTGACAGCTGACTTGAGTAGCGTGTACGAGCTTGTGACCAGGTGCAGCCCAACGGCGGGGCATAGGCGAGGGCAGGCGGGCAGGACACATCTCCCTCCTGGCTGGGGAACAGGGGGGCTGGTAGCCATACACACACTGGAAAGGTGACATACCAGTGGCAGAGCAGGTGAGGGGGAGTTGTGAGCATACTCTATCCACGTCAGTTGTTGTGCCCAAGCCTGGGGTTTCGAGAAACCATGCACCCATGGCGCCTTCTCCAGCTCCTGGTTTGCCCGCTCAGTTGACCATTGGACTGGGGGGTGGAACCCAGAGGTGAGACTCACTGTGGCCCCTAGAAGGCAGCAGAACTCCTTCCAGAATGTGGAGGTGAATTATGGACCTCGGTCAGAGACAACATCCCCTGGGCAGCCCGTGACGGAAGACATGATCAAGAACAGCCTGGGCAGTCTCTCTGGCAGATGGCAGTTTAGGGGGGGAATGAAGTGTGCCATCTTGCTGAACGGTCAACCACAGTGAGAATGACCCGTCATCCCACCTGATGGTGGGAGGCCAGTTACAAAGTCCAAGGAGACGTGGGACCAGGGTGCATTGTGGGCACAGGCAGGGCTGGAGTAAACCAGCGGGGGCCGAGTGGAGGACTTGTTCTGATTGCAGGTGGGGCAGGCACGGGCGGAGTCTCGACATCCCTTCTCAAAGCAGACCACCAGAAGCTGGGCAAGGAGATGGCAGGTGCGGGCGGAGCCCGGGTGGCAGGCAAGGCGGGAGTTGTGTCCCCACTGTATGACCGGGACCTCAAATTCTCTGGGACAAAGAGGCGACCGCCTGGGCATGCACTGGGACTGGGATGGTCACGGAGGGCCTCCTGAATTTCCTCCTCGATATCCCAGGTCAGGGCAGCCTCTGACACTGGGGATCGGGCAGAATTGATGCAGGTTCCTGGGAAGGGGCGTCATCCTTATGAAACTGACGGGAGAGAGCGTCCGGCTTGGTGTTCCGGGAACCTGGGCGGTATGACAGGGTGAAGTTGAATCTGGTGAAAAACAAGGCCCAGCGGGACTGTCTGGGGTTAAGGCGTTTGGCGTTGCGGATGTATTCGAGGTTTTTGTGGATCGGTCCAGACCAGGAACGGAACTGTGGACCCCCCTCCAGCCAGTGACGCCACTCTCCAGGGCAAACTTGACTGCCAACAGCTCGCGGTCTCCAACATCATAATTGGCGCTCTGCAGGTGAAAGGCGAGAGAAAAATGCACAGGGTGCAACTTGTTGTCCTCCTCTGCCCGTGAGAGAGTATGGCCCCGACTCCCGTCTGAGGCATCCCACCTCGACAACGAACTGCCGGGTCTGAATCCGCATCTGGAGGATGGGGGCAGTGGTGAACCGGGCCTTGAGGGTATGAAAGGCTGTGTTGGCCTCTGGGGTCCAGGAAAAGGGGGTGTTTGATGCTGGTCAGAGCTGTGAGGGGAGGCGGCGGCGCTGTAGTTCGGATGAATCTCCCGGTAGAAATTGGCAAACCCGGGAATTGCTGCAACTTCTTCCTATTCCCCGAACTGGCCAGGAGGTAACTGCCGAGACCTGGGGTCCATCTGGATATTGCCTTCAGCGACAATGTATCCCAGGAACGACACAGTCTGAGCGTGGAACTCGCATTTCTCTGCTTTGACATAAAGGGAGTTCTCCAGGAGCCCGTTGAAGAACCAGCTGGACATGACGAGTGTGTTCGGACAGAGTTCTGGAGAAAATTAAGATGTCGCCCAGGTACACCGCAGACGAATTTATTCAGCATGTCCATAGCACATCATTCACCAGCGCCCTGGAATACAGCTGGGGCGTTGGTGAAGGCCAAATGGCATTACCAGGTACTCATAATGGCGGTGTGGGTGTTGAATGCAGTCTTCCACCACTCGTCACCCTCCCTTACTGGGACTAGGTGGTAAGCATTTCTAAGGTCCAGTTTGGTGAAAATAGTGGATCCCTGAGCAACTCAAAAAGCAGAGGTGAGTAAAGGCAGAGGGTACCGGTTCTTCACTGTGACATCGTTCAGACCTCGATAATCAATGCAGGGGGCTAAGAGAACCATCTTTCTTTCCCACAAAAGAAGAACCCGCACCAGCTGGCGAGGAAAGACGGGCGGATGAGTCCAGCTGCCAGGAGTCCCTGATGTAAACCTCCATAGTTTTCTTTCAGGAGGGATAGTGAGTAGAGGTGACCTTTGGGTGGAGCAGTCCCAGGGGAGGAGATCAATGGCACAGTCGTCCGGACGGTGTGGGGGGCAGAGATGTGGCTTTGGTCTTGTTGAACACCTCGGAGGCCATGGTGGCATTCCAGGGGACATTAGAAATGTCGGGGGCAGTGCTGGGGGTACTGAGCCGGGGGCAGCGGGCAGCACGCAAACAGGTCAGGTGGCAGGCATTTCCCCACTCTTTCACAGTTCGAGGCCCAATCGAGGTGGGATTGTGGAGACGGAGCCAAGGGTAGCCCCAGGATTAGGGGTTGGCCTGGGAGCTGAGCAGGTGGAAGCGGATGGTCTCGGTGGTTTTCCTGACACCATCATTGAGATGGGGGCTGTGATGCTGGTAACTGTGCCAGTCCACGGACCGTCCAGGGCCGGCTGGAACAGGAGTGGATGGCGATGGCTTTCAAGCCCAGCTGACGAGCAAGTCCTGTGTCAATAATGTATGCTTCTGCCCAGAGTCCACCAGGGCTGCCAGGGGTGTGGGTGGAATCAGACAGGTAAAGACAGACTTAGATGAGGGGTTTACGGCTGATGGAGGGCAGAATGTTCATTGAGCTCATCCGGATTCCTCCTACATCTGGTGAGCTCCGGCTTTTACTGGACAGGTGGCGACTGATGACCATCACCACCACAGTACAGGCACAAGTTGGAGGTGATGCGTCAGCTGGCTCTGCAGGGGTTAGGGAGGCGGCCGATCTCCATCGGTTCAGACTGGTCCGGCTGTGGTTGCTGCGGTGTGGCAGGTGCGACAGAAGGGTGGTTGGGACACTCCGTGTGCTGGTGGATGGACTCTGGCGCCCTCTCTCACCGACGACGGACCTGGATCCTGCGGGTGATGCGGGGACAGCCAGAGCAATGGCTTCATCAAGAGTGGGGGGGGGGGTTGATCATGGGGAACCAGCTTCGTCCTTTATGTAGTCCGTCCGGGCTGTGGAGGAAGGCATCCCACCAATGCTTCCATGTTCCAGGAGCTCCGACTTGCCACAGTTCGAAGTCAATGGGTAATCCGGCAACAGTCCCTTCTGCCTTGGCGAATACTCATCAGGGTCGGATGCCTCGGGCTGTGGTGGATTCCAAATCGAATACCTTGAGCATCTCCCTCTGCGAATAGGTTTGAAGGTTGCACATGCTGGGGTCTGGCGGCTCGAACTCGCCGTTCCCAGAGTCGAGCTTCGCCCGTCAGGGTGAGTGATCGCATTAACCGACCCTACCCCCCTTCAGTGGCAAAAGTCCTGGGTTTGCAGGGTAAACTGGACACGGCAGCTCGTCCAGGAACGCCCGCATACCCTGGGTTGGGTCGCCTTCGAACCGCTCTGGGTTTGCGATCCTGGGTTCTGGGGCTCCAGCAGCCACGAAAGCAGTGGACTGGGCAGGAGACTTCGGGTGCTGGGCGGTGAGAAGTTGAATGATCATTGCAAGTTGTTGCTGTTGCTGTAAGAACTGCTGAAGCTGATGGTAGGCGACTTGAAGTAGGGAGGCAGTGTCAGCAGTGTTTAGCGGTTTGCCTCTCTCTCAGTCTCTTCCAGGCGTTGCATGGCGGTGGGTGGTTCTGGTTCGCCGGTTTCCATGCTGGTTCGACCGTTGCACTGGGTCCATGTTTGATTCAGATCGTTGCTGTCAGACACCAAACAGGACGGAGGACCACAAAGCGTCCAATGCTAGGAATGTTTATTTAAGGGTTTAGGGGTTACAGGGGTTTCAGGGGTTCAGGAGTTCAAGAGGGGTCTCGCGTGTGTGTGTTCCCCAATAGCCGAGCAGCTGTGGCAGGAGCTGGATGATCCGGGAAGTCCTGGGGCTGCACACACACAGCAGCAATTGAAAGGTGAGCAGCAGTACAGTCAAGGCTAGGCTGTATTAGGTAAGAAGAGAGACGGAAGGCAGGTCAAGATTACCGGGGCTGACGATCTGACAGGGTGGACCTGAAAAAACAGGAAGCTTTATATACCGGCATGATGAGTGGTGAATGCAGTGCAGCTGGTAGGTAAAATCCAGGGGTGAGGCAGGAGCAGAGCAGGAACAGGTGGAGGTCATCAGACTTTAATCAGCGTGTTACCAGAGGAGAGAGAGCTCATGACGGGTTCTAAATTGACAGGGTCGGTTGGGTCACGGCAAAAGCGAAAAAATATTTTTTGGATAGCCTCATCGCAGGCCCCACGGTTCTCAAGATAGTCACAGAAAACTGTGTCTGCCCCACCCTCTTCGAGGGGGTCCAGTACAGCGTGGGGGGGGGGATCTACAGATCCAAAACAACCATGGTTCCATACTATCCATGTGGGTTACATGCCCACCAAGTTTAGGTGGTACCCCGGTCTTTCAGTGTCACCGAATCCTCACTTGTTGGTGTCTGGGTCACTAAATGTACACAAATTATTTTATAGTAAGGCCCCTCATGAACAGTTCACAAAACTTGGCATGCATTCGAGGGTGTCATAATTATCCTACACTTTCAATTTCGTGCAGTTTTGACCTTGTCAGCCAGAGATATTGTGATGAAAACACCTCATTTTTGCTTTTAATTTTTTAACTAGGGGTGGCGCTATACATGAAATAAAATGGTAATGGGATGGGTTGACATGCCCCCCTAAGACCAACATACAAAAAAAAGTGGACCTCCTAGGCCCCTCGGTTCTCGAGATATTCACAGAAAACTGTCTCCGCCACCTACAGGTCAGTTGGTGTATAGTAACATAAATTAATTTATTGTGTGGCCCCCCCATGAACGTAATTCCACTGAAAACTTGGGCGTGCATTCAGAGGGTGTCATAATGATCCTACACTTACAATTTCGTGCAGTTTTGACTATGTTAGGTTACAGATACCTGCGATTACAACACCTCATTTTTACTTTTTTGTGTTTAAATAGGTGGCGCTATACATGAAATGAGTGCTTATGGAATGGGTTGACATGGCCCCTTGAGATCAACATACAAAAAAAGAATGGTCCTCCTAAACTTTACGGTTCTCGAGATATTCACAGAAAACTGTGTCTGCCCTACCCTCCTTTCGGGGGGTGCAGTCCAGCGGGGGGGGGCTACAGATCAAAACGAAAAACGATGGTTCCATGCTATCCATATGAGGTTACATGCCCACCAAGTTTCGTCTACCCCAGTCTTTCAGTGTCCCGGGAATCCTTGACGGAAATTTGGACATACGAAAAAGAAAAAAAAGAAAAAACTGACTAAACCTTCGCTGCGCGGCAGTCATAATAAAGTGGTGACAGTCCATCAAACACACTATACACGCATACACACATTAGTGTTGCACGGTGTATCGATACTAAAAAGGTATCACGATGCCTTCACGCAAAAAACGATACGATTTCCGACGTTTTTAGAATCGATACTTTATTAAAATTATTGTTCTGTGTCTGCGTGAACTGCTGCTCTCATTGCTCCTTGCATGCATCTAGGCAAGTGGGCGTGTCAAGCAGGTAGCTCTGAGTGAGTGCGCAGCCAACGTCAACATACAGTAGTTCTTTGCCGACCGTCCTCGGCCTTGTGGATAAAACAAAAGGTGAAGTGAAATCTGCAACTATCGCGAATAGTGAAGGCAAGCCATCAGGTACACAGAGGCCCGTTTGTGAAATATGTTTCAAAGTAATTTAAAAGCAGTAGGCTACGCATGGAACTTGGCTAAACACCTCGCAGACATATCCCAACATTTTTGTTCAAAGAACGGCAGGTTAACGAATATGCTATAGAAAACACGACTACATGGTTAGTGCCAAGTTCTTCTCTTCTGTTTTTAGTCTAGCCTAAGTGAAACGAGTAAGGTTCTCTGGGATAAAGCGAACCTTCCTTCATCAATGAATTTTGACGAGACATAACAAGCTTTAATCATTTTGACGAGACATAACGAGCTGTAATCATAGGGTGCTAACGTGATGAAAGCGCAATGTTCACGCCAGAATAACATCCACTGTCCATCGACGGAGATGCTGTGGAGAGAGTGAGCAGCACAAAATTTCTGGGGGTGCACATCAGCGACGACCTCTCCTGGACCACCAACACAGCATCACTGGTGAAGAAAGCCCAGCAGCGCCTCTACTTCTTCGCCAAATTGAAGAAGGCAAGTGCCACGCCTCCTGTCATGACTACATTCTACAGAGGGACCATCGAGAGCATCGCCTCCAGCAGCATCACAGTGTGGGGCGGAAGCTGCACAGATCAGAACAGGAAGACCCTCCAGCGCACTGTTAACACAGCTAAGAGGATCATTGGAGCACCACTCCCCCCCTGCAGGACATTTACACCACCCTCACCCAAGAAGCACTAATGATTGTCAAGGATACAACCCACCCTGCACACAAACTGTTCAGCCTCCTGCCCCTCTGGAGCGGTGCTTGGGAGCCTCCGCTCCCAAGCACCACCAGACTGGCAAGTAGCTTCATCCACCAAGCAATCAGGATGCTGAACACTCTACCCACTCTCCCATCACTGACAGCCCCCCCCTCCACCCACCAGCCAGCCAGGAACCTAGGGAAACTAGGGATCCTGTCTACCCTAACCCCTCCCCCAACACCAGCCCTGTGGAACTGCACTGTGACTGCGCCCTAACGTGTTGCTGCTTCACATCAAGCCTGATATATACTTGAAATTACTGCATACTGCATATCAATGTAAATATACAGGTCACACAAGCACAAGTTTAAACTTCATGTAACTGTTAAGACTATATAAATATACAACACAACTACCTCTATTCTTTTTATATATATGTCCTATATTTCTATTTTGATACATACATGTTCTATATTTCAGTCTTGCACTTTAATTTAATGTTTATTGTCTATGGCTATGTCTATAGTATGTCTATGTCTGTATTTAAAGCATGTCTATGTCTGCATGGGAAAGTAAGAAACGAAATTTCAATTCTTTGTATGACCAGTGCATGTAAAGAAATTGACAATAAAAGCCGACTTGACTTGACTTGACTTGATTACCATAACTTGTAAACAATCTATTTCATGTTCGGTCAGTACTACTGGTAATATTTGTCATGGCATGTAGACTGCAATTTGTTCAACTAGATGTACCGCAGAGCGGTACAAAATATGACCGCCGCCCTGTCCAGCACATTTTTTCCACAAAAAGAAATCACGCTGAAAGGCCTATATGATTCTAACTGTCTCACTAAATTGCATTATCCACACTCAATTCTCACTGGTATCTGCTAGACAACAAGTACCAAAACATGATTAGTTCATAGATTTCACATGTAAAATTCATTTTATACAACCCCACCTCCATCTTGCCTGTTCATAATTCTGAGAAATTCTTGATTGTTTGTGTTATGTTTATGTTAAGTGTGTGGGTGTGTGTGTGTGTGTGTGTGTGCGTGCGCTTGTGTGTGTGCCTGCGTATGTGCCTGTTCATGCAAGCGTACATATGTCTACTGTGTGAGTATGTGTCATACGTATGATTACTGTGAATGTATGTGTGTGTGTGTGTGTGTGTATCTGTTTGTGCACATGTGTGCACATGAAATGGGTTAACATGACCCCTGGAGGCAAACATTCGGAAAAAAATGGTCATCCTAGGCCCTACAGTTCTCAAGATATTCACAGAGAACTTTGTCTGCCCTACTCTCCTTTCGGGGGGTCCAGTTCAGCGTGGGGGCTACAGATCAAAACGAAAAATGACGGTTCCATGCTATCCATGTGGGGGTACATGCCCACTAAGTTTTGTGTACCCCGGTCGTTCAGTGTTCCGGGAATCCTTGTTGGTGTACGTCACCAAATGTACTCATAAAATATTTTATTGTAAGGTCCCCCATGAACGAAAGTACACAAAACTTGGCATGCATTCGGAGGGTGTCATAATGATCCTACACTTTTAATTTCGTGCAGTTTTGACCTTGTCAGCCAGAGATATTGTGATGAAAACACCTAATTTTTTGCTTTTGAATTTTTTAACTAGGTGGCTATACATGAAATAAGTGGTAATGGGATGGGTTGACATGCCCCCTTAAGACCAACATACATAAAAAAGGTGGACCTCCTAGGCCCTACAGTTCTCGAGATATTCACAGAAAACTGTCTCCGGCCACCTACAGGCCAGTTGGGGTATAGTAACATAAATTAATTTATTGTGTGGCCCCCCATGAACGGAATTCCACAAAACTTGGCGTGCATACAGAGGGTGTCATAATGATCCTACACTTCCAATTTCATTACAGTTTTGACTATGTTAGGTCACAGATACCTTCAATTACAACACCTCATTTTTACTTTTTGTGTTTAACTAGGTGGCGCTATACATGAAATGAGTGGTTATGGAATGGGTTGACATGGCCCCTTGAGATCAACATACAAAAAAAATGGTCCTCCTAAACCCTACGGTTTTCGAGATATTCACAGAAAACTGTGTCTGCCCTACCCTCCTTTTGGGGGTCCAGTCCAGCAGGGGCTACAGATCAAAACGAAAACGATGGTTCCATGCTATCCATGTGGGGTTACATGCCTACCAAGTTTAGGGTACCCCGGTCTTTCAGTGTCCCGGGAATCATTGACGGAAATTTGGGCATCTTAAAAGAAAAAAAAAAAAAAATCTGACTAAACCTATATGACCGCCCGGCTTAGCTGCTTGGGCGGTCATAATTAATATAGCCCAGATGTAGGATAGGCTACCCGAAATGCGCTAATTAAAGCCCACCGCATATAATACCACCAAAGCGTGTTGAGTCCTAATAATAATAGCGGCTTATTGTTACGTTGTAGCAAATCATGTTATCAAAGAAATAGACGTAGGCTAATGTAGGAATGCACACAGACATATTGCAACAGGTAATAGTGTAGGCCTATCTGACGAAGACCTGAGTGGTTGGAACGTCGTACTTGTACACTGGGCTCAAAGAAGACTATCCTCACATTTTTCCCTTTGCAACTGTCAAAGAAATCCCATGAACACGGGAAGGCCTAGGGAAGCCTATACTGTACATCAGATGGTCTAAAGATTAGGCCCCTCTGCATGGCATTCAGTGATTTGCATGCAGTAATTTCAACACTGACCTTGATCTAGCCTAGTTTGGCTATTTAAAGCTACTTTATTGGCAAAACACAACACAATGTAAATGAACTATAACAAAAAATAAAGGACTTAATCACACAAAGTAGGCCTACTATTTTACTGACTATAAAAATAATAATTATGTAGGAAGTTTAGAACCCAGAATTGACCTGCACACTACAAAAGTGCACCGAATTCATCACAAATGACTCAATACACTTGGAGGAGGTACGAGTCCTTTCTTTTCCAGATATCTTAGGATTTCGCCGTAGTATCGTTTCAGTATCGAGCATCGTGATATTTATGGCATGTATCGTATCGAAGTCATAATTTTGGTATTGTGACAACACTAACACACATACACAACAAGGACAGGACAAGAAATCCAACACAGTGCAAGCAACTGTAACAAGCTAGCCACCGATAACTTAAGCTAGCCACAGATCAGTCGATATCTCGAGCAGCCGGGCGCAACGAAGCCACTCGTAGACCAAACATAGCGTGGAAAACGTCTAAGCAAAGCAGCAGCCATTCAGCACCAATGTAGCCAACTGGCGGTCGCACCACGGCTAAATAGTGCGAGGTAACAGCGTTGAGTCACAGGCCCTAAGCTCTGATTGCTGATTAGCAGGGCACACACTCAGCCGGTGAAAGGCCTGCTGCAGCACAGGGGAATTACGAAATAATTCCTATAAGCCCAAGTAACAAAGTGAAATGGGTGGAAGGAGAAACGGAGCTAGTCATACCTGCGGCACTAAGGTGGAACGGATAACCAAGGCCGACGTCAGATCACCGGACAGGTAAACAAGCTGACGTCGGATCACTGGACAGGTAAACAAGACACACATTGCGTGCCGTTGACGTCACTTGTCCAAAGAAAAGTCCCAGTTTATAAAGTGGCTTGGCCATCGCGGTTGGATGGCTCACAGTTAACTGCCCAGAGCCACTCAGAGCAGAGCAAGTTAAGCATAGCGCGAGCCAGGCAGCTGCATCCTGCTACACTTGCATCTTTCCACGAGCGCTCGCCACAATATATACAGCAAAAATAACAGAATTTGGATCAAGCAGCGTGGAGAAATCTCGGGAGGAAGAAAATTGCCGCTGCGTGACGGGGAATGCTTTGCATTTCCCCTTGTCCATGAGTCACGTATTAGGTTACCTTGGTGGCCGTTATCCCTTACCTGTCTAAGTAATTACATTCAAAAACATACCTTCATATTACATCACAATTTATAAATGAACGAAGTTTAAAAAGAAAAACACAATATATCAGAGGGATTACACAAATAATTAGTAAGAAAAAACAAGATTTCTACCGTAATTTCCTGTTGAATTAAAAATATTTCATGGCACTATTGCGCTGCACGGCCACCAGATGACGCCATTTCAATGCTTGCTTTTACATCCAAAAAAAGCACAAAGTGCAGTGAAATGCCGCCATGTAATAGCCTGAAATATGTAATGTAGCCCATTATATTTATTAGAAAAGAAGTGACCGTAGAATAATCTTGTACTTCCTTGTCAATTATTTGTGTAATCCATCTGATATATTGTGTTTTTCTTTTTAAACTTTGTTCCTTTATAAATTGTGGAGTATCATTAAGGTATGTTTTGGAATGTAATTACTCTGACATTCGACATTAAACGACCACAAATTTAGGAAATGGGCACAATCTTAGGGGCTGACACTTTGCATAAAATTTCTCCTCACTGCTTAAGCCAAATTCTGTTATTCCTGCTCTATATATGTTGCCAAAATGTATCTTATTATCAAAGTGAAATGGTTGCTGGCATAAATCAGTGGCATTAGTTTAACCAGATAATTGACGTTTTGTTTACTGTACATGTATTGAATGGAAGTCAATGGGAGTCGGAAATCAGTAAATAGCAGTGACCAAAGACTATTTCTCTCTATTAGTAGCTACTAACTACGGTGTTAAGGACCGCTGTCACGTCATCCAGAGAAATAATGTGTTCACTGTGTGCTCTGTGTGTTCACTAATTCACGGATGGAATGCAGTGAGCTAATTTCTTGTATACTTGGCCGAGAAATCTGATTTACATTTACATTGATCTATTATTACTTGAATTTTACTTGAATTACATCCTCGATGGTGTTTTATGCCCCCAACGTCGTCTTCCAGGCAGCGCTGCCTTGAAGACAATGTTGGGGGCATAAAACACCAAGAAACGAATTACATCCACACTATAGGCATATGTCTGACAGCAGCTAACGAGTGATAAATCCGGGATTAGTGAAATATTGCCTTTGGAGGACAAACACTGAAGAGACTCATACAGCCACCAACACACAGAGAGCTACTAATCCTGGTTCCCTCACACTCCACCATAACATGTTGGTGTGTGGTCAAGATCCGTTGTAGGGCCTACGCTGAATAGGCCGATACTCCACCCATTGCTTCATCATCATACAAACTGTAACCATTTCAGAGCTGAATAAACAAAGCTCTGTTATAGGTCTATTATACAAAGTATAATGATTGGTGTTATGACGTAATTTGCAATAAAGAAGCCACAAGATCTTTCACTTCCTTTTTTTGCATGGCCTCACTGTTTGGTCCTGGTTTATAACTACTTTGTATGCCTGATGGACTTATTTTTCCTGGAACTACAGAGGCCACAATGGAATATGGAAAGTATGCTGAGTATGGAAATGCACCAGTTTATTTTTTAGTTATCTGCATGTAGGCTACACTCACAAATATGCCAGCTGCATAATGGAAATGTTTGTGTGTGTTTGTGTATGTGGGGGGGCATGTTCTATGATCATTCCAGCTTTGGTTTGAAGTCCTTTCCTTACAGAACTACTTTCTGTGCAAGACTAAAGTGCTTTTGGTGTTTACTTCAGTATTCACTTCAAAGGTGAGTTGCAATTTTAATATATATAGCTAACTGCATCTAAAACAGCTTATTTAACATATGTGTACATTAGAACTGTCTTGGTATTTCACATTTATGCTGCCAGTGGTAATATTAATAATAGTGTGACTATGACTTACTGTAATATGTACAATGTTTGACAAAGGGTTCAGAACTAGGCATCAAGTTAAAGTTCTAAACTTCATCTTGTGGAGGGTCATGTGGATGAAGTAGTCTTTTGTCTGTCCAAGTATTTTATTTGGCATATCAGTTCAAATCAGTTTCACATCAAAGGTTATTGTAGCAAGTGTAGCTCTGAGTAGCTTAACTAAGCACTTCTCCAAAAATGATGCCTGAGGTGCACGTTTTGTCAGAGTCAGAGTAAATTGTGCCAGTGGTCTATCTAACCCCCTCCTGCTTAAATAAAATACATTTGTATCCTAACTGACATTATATATCATAATGTAAATGTAGCACTGTAGGACTATATGGTCATATCTGAAGAGAGAATCATAGGGGTTCTATAGTCAAGTGCAGTGTGACTCCTTGTGGACATTTTGCCATTTTGAATAGCATTCTCAACTGATATCCTGTACCTATATTTAGAGTATGATGTGACTTATGGTATGTTTTTTATATAGACTTAAGGTTTTCTATTATTATGACCGCCGCGCAGCGAAGCTTTATAGGTTTAGTCAGATTATTATTATTTTTTTCTTTTTCGCATGCCCAAATTTCCGTCAATGATTCCCGGGACACTGAAAGACCGGGGTACACGAAACTTGGTGGGCATTAGTGTTGTCACGATACCAAAATTATGACTTCAATACGATACCTGCCATAAATATCACGATGCTCGATACTGAAGCGATACTACGGCGAAATCCTAAGATATCTGGAAAAGAAAGGACTCATACCTCCTCCAAGTGTATAGAGTCATTTGTGTTGAATTCGGTGCACTTTTGTAGTGTGCAGGTCAATTCTGGGTTCTAAACTTCCTACATAATTATTATTTTTTATAGTCAGTAAAATAGTAGGCCTACTTTGTGTGATTAAGTCCTTTATTGTTTGTTATAGTTCATTTGTTGTGTTGTGTTTTGGCAGTAGCTTTAAATAGCCAAACTAGGCTAGATCAAGGTCAGTGTTGAAATTACTGCATGCAAATCACTGAATGCTATGCCTAATCTTTAGCCCATCTGATTTACAGTATAGGCTACCCTAGGCCTTCCCGTGTTCATTGGATTTCTTTGACAGTTGCAAAGGGAAAAATGTGAGGATAGTCTTCTTTGCGCCCAGTGTACAAGTACGACGTTCCAACCACTCAGGTCTTCGTCAGATAGGCCTACACCATTACCTGTTGCAATATATCTGTGTGCATTACATTACGTCTATTTCTTTGATAACATGATTTGCTACCACGTAACAATAAGCCGCTATTATGATGGTAATATGCTGTGGGCTTTAATTAGCGCATTTCGGGTAGCCTATCGGCCTATCCTACATCTGGGCAATAATTATTGAACAAATTGCAGTCTACATGCCATGACAAATATTACCAGTAGTACTGACCGAACATGAAATAGATTGTTTGGTAGTGTTGGTAATGTTATTCTGGCGTGAACATTGCGCTTTCATCACGTTAGCACCCTATGATTACAGCTCGTTATGTCTCGTCAAAATGATTACAGCTCGTTATGTCTCGTCAAAATTCATTGATGAAGGAAGGTTCGCTTTATCCCAGAGAACCATACTCGTTTCACTTTCAGAGAAGAACACAGAAGAGAAAAACTTGGCACTAACCATGTAGTTGTGTTTTCTATAGCATATTCGTTAACCTGTCGTTCTTTGAACTCTTTAAAAATGTTGGGATATGTCTGCGAGGTGTTTAGCCAAGTTCCATGCGTAGCATACTGCTTTTAAATGACTTTGAAACATATTTTACAAACGGGCCTCTGTGTACCTGATGGCTTGCCTTCACTATTCGCGATGTATCCAAAATAGTTCCAGATTTCACATCACCTTTTGTTTTATCCACAAGGCCGAGGACTGTCGGCAAAGAACTATGTTGACGTTGCTGCGCACTCACTCACCCCGCTGGACTGGACCCCCGAAAGGAGGGTAGGGCGGACACAGTTTTCTGTGAATATCTCGAGAACCATAGGGTTTAGGAGGACCACCTTTTTATTGTATATTGATCTTAAGGGGCCATGTCAACCCATTCCATAACCACTCATTTCATGTATAGCCTAGTTAACCTAGTTAAAAATGAAAAAGTAAAAGTGTTATAATCGCACGTATCTGTGACCTAACATGGTCAAAACTGCATGAAATTGTAGGATCAGTATGACACCCTCTGAATGCACGCCAAGTTTCGTGGAATTCCGTAAATGGGGGGCCATACAATAAATTAATTTATGTTACTGTACACCAACTGGCCTGTAGGTGGCCGGACACAGTTTTCTGTGAATATCTCGAGAACCGTAGGGCCTAGGAGGACCACCTGTTTTTTTTTGTATATTGGTCTTAAGGGGCCATGTCAAACAATCCCATTACCACTCAATTCATCTATACCACCAAGTTAAAAATGAAAAAGCAAAAAAAATTAGGTGTTGTAATCACAATATCTCTGGCTGACATGGTCAAAACTGCATGAAATTAAAAGTGTAGGATCATTATGATTCTTACGTTCATGGGGGGCCATACAACAAATTAATTTATGTGACCATTTAGTGACTGTACACCAACAGAGTTTTCAGTGAATATCTTGAGAACCATAGGGCCTAGGATGACCAATTTTTTGCGTATGTTTGCCTCCAGGGGTCATGTTAACCCATTCCATATGCACATATGCATAAACAGATACACACGCACACACATACATTCACAGTAATCATACGTATGACACATACTCACGCAGTAGACATATGTACGCATGCATACACAGGCACATACGCAGGCACACACACAAGCATGCACACACACACACACACACACACACACACCCACACACATAACATAAAAATGTACATGCACACATGCACACAATTCAAGAATTTCTCAGAATTATGAACAGGCAAGATGGAGGTGGGGTTGTATAAAATGAATTTTACATGTGAAATCTATGAACTAATCATGTTTTGGTACTTGTTGTCTAGCAGATACCAGTGAGAATTGAGTGTGGATAATGCAATTTAGTGAGACAGTTAGAATCATATAGGCCTTCCAGCGTGATTTATTTTTGTGGAAAAAATGTGTTGGACTGGGCGGCGGTCATATTTTGTACCGCTCTGCGGTACATCTAGTTATTTTCATTTTAAATTTCTTTTTACAGGTAAACTCTCTGATAATGGACAGAAAGGCTGTTGATATCCTGTTCCTTTACGGTATGCAAACATTTTCTCTCAGAGAAAAGCGCACACACACACACACACACACACACAGAGTATACATAATACTGTACTGTACTGTACTGTACTGTACTGTACTATACATATAGGAACTATGACCTCTGTTAGCATAGTTGGCTTAGCGGTCATATAGAAGTTATTTTTTTGTCATGTTTTATTTATTTATTTTTTTATTTATTTATTTATTTATTTATGTTGAATGTTTGGCCAATGATTCCCGGGAAACTGAAATACCAGGGCACATGAAACTTGGTGGGACATGTAGCCCCACTACACTTTCATGGAAAATAAGTGTTTGGTCCCCGGGGCCCACTCCCCAGCACTAGGCCCCTAAATAACTATCCAAACAATTTGTGTGGTATGTCGGTCCCAAGTACTCGCATCAACCTAGCCCATAACCACTCATTTGTGATTTGCACCCCCCCTCCCCCACGTAAAAAATTAAAAGACAAAAATGCTTTAATCACCACTATATTCGAGCTGTTCTGCACTGCACCAAATCGAATGTCTATGTCTCTGGGGTTATACCAAGTTTCATGGAATTCCGTCTATGGGGGGCCATACAATAAATTAATTTATGTGTACAATGTAACCCCCCATTACTCTTTGTGTTGTTATGCTAAGCTAAGCTTAAGCTCCCTTTCTTAACTTTTTACAGGCATCTGCATTGCTCTGATACACGCCTCTCGTCAGTACCACTATGTAGCTGACCCCAAGAAATGGACTGAAGCCCAGACCTACTGCAGAGAGAAGCACATTGACCTGGCCACCATCAGTGACAGCGAGGAGCTGCAGAGCTTCTTGCACTGGTCCCAAAACATCAGTGTTAGCGCCTGGATAGGACTCTACCACCTCTACCACTCTTCCAGTACGACTCCTGAGACATATAATGCAATTGTTGGTGGTCAATCGCAAAACCACAACCAGACACATAGTCACCCTTTTATCTGCTATGATGGTGAGAGAGCTCTTCAGTATTAGCATTTTGTTTTGAGCATCATAGTTGGATAACATATCATAACATAAGCATGGAACAGTACAACATAGTATGTTAAGGGTCAAGGTGACTTGTAATAATTGGTTTAGCATGCCCATACACCTACCAATAGGTTAATCAATGAATGCAATCTCCATCTTGCCATGTCAACTGATCAACACTCTAAGTTTGACTGAATCCGAGTCTTCTTTTGCATGCAGCCATCATATGCACATGTTTAATATTAGTCACTATTCATCTGGGACTGCTTTTTCCGACTAGTTCTCAGCTGACTTTGTGTGTTACCTACCTGTTGTTTTTTCTAACAGAGAGGCTAAATACAACCCATGGTTTCATTTCAATTTCACCAACGAAAACATGGATAGAGGCCCAGAGCTACTGCAGAGAGAAGCACACTGACTTGGCCACTGTGAAGAATGCAGTGGAGGACGAGGAGATAAAGAAGATGGCTGCTGCAAACAGCTATACATGGATAGGTCTACACAGGGTTGGCTGGCAGTGGTCTGATGGTAGTAACTTCTCTTCCATCTTTAATCTCAGTGAAACGCCCACAGCCTCTGCCTCAAAGTGTGTTGTGTTGAACCAAACTGAGTGGGAAGCTCTGGACTGCTCTGTGAGGAGACCCTTTGTTTGCTATGGTGGTGAGAAAGACACCATGTCATATCCAACAAGCCATCCCTTACCAAAACATTTCCTTGCTAAAGTGAGTCTATGATTTCATTCTACAGACATTTCACCATGTTCTTGTTGGTCTGTCTTATAGAGGTCAAGAAGACTGTCCAGTTTCAGAGGATCCGGTTTCAGTCTGACGTGAATGTAAATGATGCTGCAGTTCAAGAGGCCATATTAGACCAGGTGGGTCAGTCATTTTCTCTGTTGCACATGAAGCTGCAATGATACTTTATAATGATGCAAAATGACATGATATCAAGCTATGTAAGGGATAATGGCTGCCAAAGTGTCCCAATATACGGAATAATAGATAAGGCAGAGGCAAAGAACTCCACGATGCGTAGTTACAGTGATAACGGTGGGTAGTTAGTTAGCTTGTTTACAATTGATTCCATTGTTGCAAAACCTGCATCCTAGTTCAACCGTCGTTTACTATGGTTGCTATAGTTACCATTCAAAAGAGCTTTATGGAACGGCAATTTAACTTTTTAACCAGATCTACTTTATTGGTGTCCCGATATACAGACTTAACAGCCACCCCACCAGCCAATCAAAAAGGATAAGGCTGCAATGATACAACCACAATCATACTAAAAAAGTTATTGAGGATTTTTTAAAGAAGATAGTTAGTTAAAATAGTTTAAAACTCTCACGTCTCATATCACTATTGATTGATGGCTCATTGTGAGCTCCACAATTATGTTTGAAATTGTTTGAAATCATGTTTTGAAGTCATGGTGGAGCCTAAAAATGGGGCTGTGCTCTGCTCCTCAGATCAAGAAGAAGCTGCAAGAGCATGGGCTTCCAGCAGACGCCAAACTGAGCTGGAGAAAGCAGCCCGATGGACAGATTGATACACTGATACACGCCTCTCGTCAGTACCACTATGTAGCTGACCCCAAGAAATGGACTGAAGCCCAGACCTACTGCAGAGAGAAGCACATTGACCTGGCCACCATCAGTGACAGCGAGGAGCTGCAGAGCTTCTTGCACTGGTCCCAAAGCATCAGTGTTAGCGCCTGGATAGGACTCTACCACCTCTACCACTCTTCCAGTACGACTCCTGAGACATATAATGCAATTGTTGGTGGTCAATCGCAAAACCACAACCAGACACATAGTCACCCTTTATCTGCTATGATGGTGAGAGAGCTCTTCAGTATTAGCATTTTGTTTTGAGCATCATAGTTGGATAACATATCATAACATAAGCATGGAACAGTACAACATAGTATGTTAAGGGTCAAGGTGACTTGTAATAATTGGTTTAGCATGCCCATACACCTACCAATAGGTTAATCAATGAATGCAATCTCCATCTTGCCATGTCAACTGATCAACACTCTAAGTTTGACTGAATCCAAGTCTTCTTTGCATGCAGCCATCATATGCACATGTTTAATATTAGTCACTATTCATCTGGGACTGCTTTTTCCGACTAGTTCTCAGCTGACTTTGTGTGTTACCTACCTGTTGTTTTTTTCTAACAGAGAGGCTAAATACAACCCATGGTTTCATTTCAATTTCACCAACGAAAACATGGATAGAGGCCCAGAGCTACTGCAGAGAGAAGCACACTGACTTGGCCACTGTGAAGAATGCAGTGGAGGACGAGGAGATAAAGAAGATGGCTGCTGCAAACAGCTATACATGGATAGGTCTACACAGGGTTGGCTGGCAGTGGTCTGATGGTAGTAACTTCTCTTCCATCTTTAATCTCAGTGAAACGCCCACAGCCTCTGCCTCAAAGTGTGTTGTGTTGAACCAAACTGAGTGGGAAGCTCTGGACTGCTCTGTGAGGAGACCCTTTGTTTGCTATGGTGGTGAGAAAGACACCATGTCATATCCAACAAGCCATCCCTTACCAAAACATTTCCTTGCTAAAGTGAGTCTATGATTTCATTCTACAGACATTTCACCATGTTCTTGTTGGTCTGTCTTATAGAGGTCAAGAAGACTGTCCAGTTTCAGAGGATCCGTTTCAGTCTGACGTGAATGTAAATGATGCTGCAGTTCAAGAGGCCATATTAGACCAGGTGGGTCAGTCATTTTCTGTTGCACATGAAGCTGCAATGATACTTTATAATGATGCAAAATGACATGATATCAAGCTATGTAAGGGATAATGGCTGCCAAAGTGTCCCAATATACGGAATAATAGATAAGGCAGAGGCAAAGAACTCCACGATGCGTAGTTACAGTGATAACGGTGGGTAGTTAGTTAGCTTGTTTACAATTGATTCCATTGTTGCAAAACCTGCATCCTAGTTCAACCGTCGCTTACTATGGTTTGCTATAGTTACCATTCAAAAGAGCTTTATGGAACGGCAATTTAACTTTTTAACCAGATCTACTTCATTGGTGTCCCGATATACAGACTTAACAGCCACCCCACCAGCCAATCAAAAGGATAAGGCTGCAATGATACAACCACAATCATACTAAAAAAGTTATTGAGGATTTTTAAAGAAGATAGTTAGTTAAAATAGTTTAAAACTCTCACGCCTCATATCACTATTGATTGATGGCTCATTGTGAGCTCCACAATTATGTTTGAAATTGTTTGAAATCATGTTTTGAAGTCATGGTGGAGCCTAAAATGGGGCTGTGCTCTGCTCCTCAGATCAAGAAGAAGCTGCAAGAGCATGGGCTTCCAGCAGACGCCAAACTGAGCTGGAGAAAGCAGCCCGATGGACAGATTGATACACTGATACACGCTCTCGTCCAGTACCACACTATGTAGCTGACCCCAAGAAATGGACTGAAGCCCAGACCTACTGCAGAGAGAAGCACATTGACCTGGCCACCATCAGTGACAGCGAGGAGCTGCAGAGCTTCTTGCACTGGTCCCAAAGCATCAGTGTTAGCTTACTGGATAGGACTCTACCACCTCTACCACTCTTCCAGTACCTAATCCTGAGACATATAATGCAATTGTTGGTGGTCAATCGCAAAACCACAACCAGACACATAGTCACCCTTTTATCTGCTATGATGGTGAGAGAGCTCTTCAGTATTAGCATTTTGTTTTGAGCATCATAGTTGGATAACATATCATAACATAAGCATGGAACAGTACAACATAGTATGTTAAGGGTCAAGGTGACTTGTAATAATTGGTTTAGCATGCCCATACACCTACCAATAGGTTAATCAATGAATGCAATCTCCATCTTGCCATGTCAACTGATCAACACTCTAAGTTTGACTGAATCCGAGTCTTCTTTTGCATGCAGCCATCATATGCACATGTTTAATATTAGTCACTATTCA
The DNA here is from genome assembly GCF_017589495.1 of Alosa alosa. Taxonomy (NCBI): domain Eukaryota; kingdom Metazoa; phylum Chordata; class Actinopteri; order Clupeiformes; family Clupeidae; genus Alosa; species Alosa alosa. Next base: position 16,659,939 of record NC_063212.1, read on the forward strand.
TCTGGGACTGCTTTTTCCGACTAGTTCTCAGCTGACTTTGTGTGTTACCTACCTGTTGTTTTTTCTAACAGAGAGGCTAAATACAACCCATGGTTTCATTTCAATTTCACCAACGAAAACATGGATAGAGGCCCAGAGCTACTGCAGAGAGAAGCACACTGACTTGGCCACTGTGAAGAATGCAGTGGAGGACGAGGGAGATAAAGAAGATGGCTGCTGCAAACAGCTATACATGGATAGGTCTACACAGGGTTGGCTGGCAGTGGTCTGATGGTAGTAACTTCTCTTCCATCTTTAATCTCAGTGAAACGCCCACAGCCTCTGCCTCAAAGTGTGTTGTGTTGAACCAAACTGAGTGGGAAGCTCTGGACTGCTCTGTGAGGAGACCCTTTGTTTGCTATGGTGGTGAGAAAGACACCATGTCATATCCAACAAGCCATCCCTTACCAAAACATTTCCTTGCTAAAGTGAGTCTATGATTTCATTCTACAGACATTTCACCATGTTCTTGTTGGTCTGTCTTATAGAGGTCAAGAAGACTGTCCAGTTTCAGAGGATCCGGTTTCAGTCTGACGTGAATGTAAATGATGCTGCAGTTCAAGAGGCCATATTAGACCAGGTGGGTCAGTCATTTTCTCTGTTGCACATGAAGCTGCAATGATACTTTATAATGATGCAAAATGACATGATATCAAGCTATGTAAGGGATAATGGCTGCCAAAGTGTCCCAATATAATGGAATAATAGATAAGGCAGAGGCAAAGAACTCCACGATGCGTAGTTACAGTGATAACGGTGGGTAGTTAGTTAGCTTGTTTACAATTGATTCCATTGTTGCAAAACCTGCATCCTAGTTCAACCGTCGTTTACTATGGTTGCTATAGTTACCATTCAAAAGAGCTTTATGGAACGGCAATTTAACTTTTTTAACCAGATCTACTTCATTGGTGTCCCGATATACAGACTTAACAGCCACCCCACCAGCCAATCAAAAAGGATAAGGCTGCAATGATACAACCACAATCATACTAAAAAAGTTATTGAGGATTTTTTAAAGAAGATAGTTAGTTAAAATAGTTTAAAACTCTCACGTCTCATATCACTATTGATTGATGGCTCATTGTGAGCTCCACAATTATGTTTGAAATTGTTTGAAATCATGTTTTGAAGTCATGGTGGAGCCTAAAAATGGGGCTGTGCTCTGCTCCTCAGATCAAGAAGAAGCTGCAAGAGCATGGGCTTCCAGCAGACGCCAAACTGAGCTGGAGAAAGCAGCCCGATGGACAGATTGATACACTGATACACGCCTCTCGTCAGTACCACTATGTAGCTGACCCCAAGAAATGGACTGAAGCCCAGACCTACTGCAGAGAGAAGCACATTGACCTGGCCACCATCAGTGACAGCGAGGAGCTGCAGAGCTTCTTGCACTGGTCCCAAAGCATCAGTGTTAGCGCCTGGATAGGACTCTACCACCTCTACCACTCTTCCAGTACGACTCCTGAGACATATAATGCAATTGTTGGTGGTCAATCGCAAAACCACAACCAGACACATAGTCACCCTTTTATCTGCTATGATGGTGAGAGAGCTCTTCAGTATTAGCATTTTGTTTTGAGCATCATAGTTGGATAACATATCATAACATAAGCATGGAACAGTACAACATAGTATGTTAAGGGGTCAAGGTGACTTGTAATAATTGGTTTAGCATGCCCATACACCTACCAATAGGTTAATCAATGAATGCAATCTCCATCTTGCCATGTCAACTGATCAACACTCTAAGTTTGACTGAATCCGAGTCTTCTTTTGCATGCAGCCATCATATGCACATGTTTAATATTAGTCACTATTCATCTGGGACTGCTTTTTTCCGACTAGTTCTCAGCTGACTTTTGTGTTTACCTACCTGTTGTTTTTCTAACAGAGAGGCTAAATACAACCCATGGTTTCATTTCAATTTCACCAACGAAAACATGGATAGAGGCCCAGAGCTACTGCAGAGAGAAGCACACTGACTTGGCCACTGTGAAGAATGCAGTGGAGGACGAGGAGATAAAGAAGATGGCTGCTGCAAACAGCTATACATGGATAGGTCTACACAGGGTTGGCTGGCAGTGGTCTGATGGTAGTAACTTCTCTTCCATCTTTAATCTCAGTGAAACGCCCACAGCCTCTGCCTCAAAGTGTGTTGTGTTGAACCAAACTGAGTGGGAAGCTCTGGACTGCTCTGTGAGGAGACCCTTTGTTTGCTATGGTGGTGAGAAAGACACCATGTCATATCCAACAAGCCATCCCTTACCAAAACATTTCCTTGCTAAAAGTGAGTCTATGATTTCATTCTACAGACATTTCACCATGTTCTTGTTGGTCTGTCTTATAGGAGGTCAAGAAGACTGTCCAGTTTCAGAGGATCCGGTTTCAGTCTGACGTGAATGTAAATGATGCTGCAGTTCAAGAGGCCATATTAGACCAGGTGGGTCAGTCATTTTCTCTGTTGCACATGAAGCTGCAATGATACTTTATAATGATGCAAAATGACATGATATCAAGCTATGTAAGGGATAATGGCTGCCAAAGTGTCCCAATATAACGGAATAATAGATAAGGCAGAGGCAAAGAACTCCACGATGCGTGGTTACAGTGATAACGGTGGGTAGTTAGTTAGCTTGTTTACAATTGATTCCATTGTTGCAAAACCTGCATCCTAGTTCAACCGTCGTTTACTATGGTTGCTATAGTTACCATTCAAAAGAGCTTTATGGAGCGGCAATTTAACTTTTTTTAACCAGATCTACTTCATTGGTGTCGATATACAGACTTAACAGCCACCCCACCAGCCAATCAAAAGGATAAGGCTGCAATGATACAACCACAATCATACTAAAAAAAGTTATTGAGGATTTTTTAAAGAAGATAGTTAGTTAAAATAGTTTAAAACTCTCACGTCTCATATCACTATTGATTGATGGCTCATTGTGAGCTCCACAATTATGTTTGAAATTGTTTGAAATCATGTTTTGAAGTCATGGTGGAGCCTAAAAATGGGGCTGTGCTCTGCTCCTCAGATCAAGAAGAAGCTGCAAGAGCATGGGCTTCCAGCAGACGCCAAACTGAGCTGGAGAAAGCAGCCCGATGGACAGATTGATACACTGATACACGCCTCTCGTCAGTACCACTATGTAGCTGACCCCAAGAAATGGACTGAAGCCCAGACCTACTGCAGAGAGAAGCACATTGACCTGGCCACCATCAGTGACAGCGAGGAGCTGCAGAGCTTCTTGCACTGGTCCCAAAGCATCAGTGTTAGCGCCTGGATAGGACTCTACCACCTCTACCACTCTTCCAGTACGATTCCTGAGACATATAATGCAATTGTTGGTGGTCAATCGCAAAACCACGACCAGACACATAGTCACCCTTTTATCTGCTATGATGGTGAGAGAGCTCTTCAGTATTAGCATTTTGTTTTGAGCATCATAGTTGGATAACATATCATAACATAAGCATGGAACAGTACAACATAGTATGTTAAGGGTCAAGGTGACTTGTAATAATTGGTTTAGCATGCCCATACACCTACCAATAGGTTAATCAATGAATGCAATCTCCATCTTGCCATGTCAACTGATCAACACTCTAAGTTTGACTGAATCCGAGTCTTCTTTTGCATGCAGCCATCATATGCACATGTTTAATATTAGTCACTATTCATCTGGGACTGCTTTTTCCGACTAGTTCTCAGCTGACTTTGTGTGTTTACCTACCTGTTGTTTTTTCTAACAGAGAGGCTAAATACAACCCATGGTTTCATTTCAATTTCACCAACGAAAACATGGATAGAGGCCCAGAGCTACTGCAGAGAGAAGCACACTGACTTGGCCACTGTGAAGAATGCAGTGGAGGACGAGGAGATAAAGAAGATGGCTGCTGCAAACAGCTATACATGGATAGGTCTACACAGGGTTGGCTGGCAGTGGTCTGATGGTAGTAACTTCTCTTCCATCTTTAATCTCAGTGAAACGCCCACAGCCTCTGCCTCAAAGTGTGTTGTGTTGAACCAAACTGAGTGGGAAGCTCTGGACTGCTCTGTGAGGAGACCCTTTGTTTGCTATGGTGGTGAGAAAGACACCATGTCATATCCAACAAGCCATCCCTTACCAAAACATTTCCTTGCTAAAGTGAGTCTATGATTTCATTCTACAGACATTTCACCATGTTCTTGTTGGTCTGTCTTATAGAGGTCAAGAAGACTGTCCAGTTTCAGAGGATCGGTTTCAGTCTGGCGTGAATGTAAATGATGCTGCAGTTCAAGAGGCCATATTAGACCAGGTGGGTCAGTCATTTTCTCTGTTGCACATGAAGCTGCAATGATACTTTATAATGATGCAAAATGACATGATATCAAGCTATGTAAGGGATAATGGCTGCCAAAGTGTCCCAATATACGGAATAATAGATAAGGCAGAGGCAAAGAACTCCACGATGCGTAGTTACAGTGATAACGGTGGGTAGTTAGTTAGCTTGTTTACAATTGATTCCATTGTTGCAAAACCTGCATCCTAGTTCAACCGTCGTTTACTATGGTTGCTATAGTTACCATTCAAAAGAGCTTTATGGAACGGCAATTTAACTTTTTTAACCAGATCTACTTCATTGGTGTCCCGATATACAGACTTAACAGCCACCCCACCAGCCAATCAAAAAGGATAAGGCTGCAATGATACAACCACAATCATACTAAAAAAGTTATTGAGGATTTTTTAAAGAAGATAGTTAGTTAAAATAGTTTAAAAAACTCTCACGCCTCATATCACTATTGATTGATGGCTCATTGTGAGCTCCACAATTATGTTTGAAATTGTTTGAAATCATGTTTTGAAGTCATGGTGGAGCCTAAAAAAAATGGGGCTGTGCTCTGCTCCTCAGATCAAGAAGAAGCTGCAAGAGCATGGGCTTCCAGCAGACGCCAAACTGAGCTGGAGAAAGCAGCCCGATGGACAGATTGATACACTGATACACGCCTCTCGTCAGTACCACTATGTAGCTGACCCCAAGAAATGGACTGAAGCCCAGACCTACTGCAGAGAGAAGCACATTGACCTGGCCACCATCAGTGACAGCGAGGAGCTGCAGAGCTTCTTGCACTGGTCCCAAAAGCATCAGTGTTAAGCCCTGGATAGGACTCTACCACCTCTACCACTCTTCCAGTACGACTCCTGAGACATATAATGCAATTGTTGGTGGTCAATCGCAAAACCACAACCAGACACATAGTCACCCTTTTATCTGCTATGATGGTGAGAGAGCTCTTCAGTATTAGCATTTTGTTTTGAGCATCATAGTTGGATAACATATCATAACATAAGCATGGAACAGTACAACATAGTATGTTAAGGGTCAAGGTGACTTGTAATAATTGGTTTAGCATGCCCATACACCTACCAATAGGTTAATCAATGAATGCAATCTCCATCTTGCCATGTCAACTGATCAACACTCTAAGTTTGACTGAATCCGAGTCTTCTTTTGCATGCAGCCATCATATGCACATGTTTAATATTAGTCACTATTCATCTGGGACTGCTTTTTCCGACTAGTTCTCAGCTGACTTTGTGTGTTACCTACCTGTTGTTTTTTCTAACAGAGAGGCTAAATACAACCCATGGTTTCATTTCAATTTCACCAACGAAAACATGGATAGAGGCCCAGAGCTACTGCAGAGAGAAGCACACTGACTTGGCCACTGTGAAGAATGCAGTGGAGGACGAGGAGATAAAGAAGATGGCTGCTGCAAACAGCTATACATGGATAGGTCTACACAGGGTTGGCTGGCAGTGGTCTGATGGTAGTAACTTCTCTTCCATCTTTAATCTCAGTGAAACGCCCACAGCCTCTGCCTCAAAGTGTGTTGTGTTGAACCAAACTGAGTGGGAAGCTCTGGACTGCTCTGTGAGGAGACCCTTTGTTTGCTATGGTGGTGAGAAAAGACACCATGTCATATCCAACAAGCCATCCCTTACCAAAACATTTCCTTGCTAAAGTGAGTCTATGATTTCATTCTACAGACATTTCACCATGTTCTTGTTGGTCTGTCTTATAGAGGTCAAGAAGACTGTCCAGTTTCAGAGGATCCGGTTTCAGTCTGACGTGAATGTAAATGATGCTGCAGTTCAAGAGGCCATATTAGACCAGGTGGGTCAGTCATTTTCTCTGTTGCACATGAAGCTGCAATGATACTTTATAATGATGCAAAATGACATGATATCAAGCTATGTAAGGGATAATGGCTGCCAAAGTGTCCCAATATACGGAATAATAGATAAGGCAGAGGCAAAGAACTCCACGATCGTGAAGTTACAGTGATAACGGTGGGTAGTTAGTTAGCTTGTTTACAATTGATTCCATTGTTGCAAAACCTGCATCCTAGTTCAACCGTCGTTTACTATGGTTGCTATAGTTACCATTCAAAAGAGCTTTATGGAACGGCAATTTAACTTTTTTAACCAGATCTACTTCATTGGTGTCCCGATATACAGACTTAACAGCCACCCCACCAGCCAATCAAAAAGGATAAGGCTGCAATGATACAACCACAATCATACTAAAAAAGTTATTGAGGATTTTTTAAAGAAGATAGTTAGTTAAAATAGTTTAAAACTCTCACGTCTCATATCACTATTGATTGATGGCTCATTGTGAGCTCCACAATTATGTTTGAAATTGTTTGAAATCATGTTTTGAAGTCATGGTGGAGCCTAAAAATGGGGCTGTGCTCTGCTCCTCAGATCAAGAAGAAGCTGCAAGAGCATGGGCTTCCAGCAGACGCCAAACTGAGCTGGAGAAAGCAGCCCGATGGACAGATTTTCCACAAGAAGAAGAATGAGAAGAGTGATAATCAGAAGAGGAAGAGCAAAAAATGAGCTTTGAAAAGTTCAGTTAGTCTCACAAAGCAGGAAATTAAAGTAGTGTGTGGACCTATCAATAGTTTGTCTGCAGCATCAATAGTGTGCATTCATCATCCCTCTTTTACTGTAACCCTAGTGATACATATTTGTATGGCATTATCAGATTTCTCGGTTTACATTGTTCAAGAGATGAAGAGATACAATATATATATTAATTTACTTACATGTTATGTAGCCTATGTATTTTCAACTCAAAAGGTGTCTTTTCTTTTTCAAGTATAACTTCTAATGTGTTACAAAATGAGCATTTTTGTTAAGTATTTTCCATTTAAACAAGCATTATACAAGATAGCAATGTATCAAGACACTACATCAATATAAAACATGCCTGAGCTGATTGTTTCTATTTCTGCTTCTACTGAATATGTCACTATTTATCCTTCCTATCTTTCAGGGTTATATACAGATTGCATTTTATATGCAGTAGTGTAAAGTATAACTAGTGTGGTAATAGTATAACTAGTATGGTAATAATAGTGTGATTATGGTGAGAATAGTGTAAACAATGATTTTATTATATTATTATTTTGTTTAATGTCAATTTATTTAATTAAGTCTTCATCCATTCCTCTGTTAATGTAATGGGGAATGATTAACGTATTAGGATTTTAGTTCCCCATACATTTGAGAGTGGGGTGTTTTGGTTCGGGGGGAATGGTTTCCGCACCGGATGGTTTTAGTAGGGAGTGAAGCTAGGGAGAAGTGAACGCGCGTTGCTGGTTGTCTGTCTAAGTTGGTTGTGTGAATAAAAGAAGTTATAACCGAAGTGTAACCTGTCTTCGTCTTGCCCACGCCTGAGAGACTGGAGAGTGTGAACTCCGCAAACCCACGAATTATCAGGTTACAATAGCACAACACCATAATCACGTTGAAGAAGGGCGTCTTGCCCAAAATGTTCCTCAGGGCGATTAAAAAAGTGAGTGCTATCTTTTACTTCTCAAATTTATTTTTCACACTCGAGTATATACAGTAGTGTGTCATTTATGCATTTTTCCTGCTGGATGGAATTCATTCATTCATTTAATCTTTTTAAAGAATAAAATATTTTCTTGAATTTCAGTTTTGCCTTGTTTTGTGTCTAATACTGTAAATGATATCGGCTTTGACTTTTTTGTGTCTTTTGGCTTTTTTGTGTCTTAAGTTGGTAAATACCATTATATTTAAAGTAAGAAAGTGATCTATAAACATTTCACTAATGTGCCAAAGCCAGACTAGGTAGAACCCACCCATATGAAAGGAATGAGTTAAGGGTGCTCCCATGGTGATAAGAGGGACACATATTTGAACACCTGCACCAGGTCCACCTCAAACAATTTCATATTTGTATATTTGCATATTACCACTTGAAAAGACTCACTGTTAAGAATCTTCCCATGGTTTTAATACTACCACTGGTAGCATAGAAGGACCCTACTTTCTAGGCCTCAGTAACTTAAATAATGGACACTTTTTTATGACTTTGCCCTAAGTGGTGCCATGGAAACAAAACAAAAACAAAATACCCTGTAATATGAATTATAACAATAAGCCACCATGCAAATAAGCAAACGACATGATGTGTGTGCATTTTTAGGGTCAATGTGTGTGGGTAGTGTTTGCATTGGCCATTTCACCCGTTGGAAGTCCGTTGGTAGTGGTGCTCACTTCAACGCTAACTTCAAAAACAAAACACCTACTTTGCATATTTGTATATTCTAACATCCTCAAAAACTAGGTTTTCCTATAGTTGTTAATGCTGCTATAGCTGCAGTTGTCTACAGGAGGAACTTACCTTTTACTATTGATTTGCCTAAAATCAACGCAAATGCAAATTCAGTAAAACTCACAAAGCTGAAAAGAGAATACATTTTAGTAATGTGTGTTATGCAGCATCTCTCCTTAAGCTCTAGTGATACATTATTTCCAGAGGCGGACAGAGTACACAGCTTCCTTACTTGAGTAAAAGTACAGATACCCTTTGCTAAATTTTACTCAAGTAAAAGTAAAAGTACAACAGTCAGATGTCTACTTAAGTAAAAGTACTAAAGTGTTTGTTTTTAAAAGTACTTGAGTATCAAGAGTACAATAGTAGCCTACATTTTCTAAATATTGCATTACTACTGCCACAGTGCTTACATTTATGTACAGAAACGTCCTACATGGAGTTATGAAAAATGTTAATGTTAATACCTTGGAGAATGTCAAATGAATTGGTAAAAAAAGTAAAATCAAGTAATTTTCATCTTTTTACCATGTTGCCAGGGATGGGCAGTATTTCTAATACATAATACAAAATACTATTTTGTAATTGAAACACTTGAAGCGAAAACTATCATTAACTTGTTCAGAAAATTTAAATAGTCTGGCGAGGTGGGGCCACAGGTTGGCACATTCCCGGGATGGACCTGCTGGGTCTTCATCCATTGTTTCCTCCATGGTTTCGTCTAAATCTGACCATGGAGTTGACTTTGGCGGAAAGCTGAAGGTGATTGCTGATAGGCTGCCCCAATCAGTGGCGGCTGCACAATCTTATCACGTTTGAGAGGGAAACAACAAATTGAGGGTTTCCGAGATTTTTCTTTTTTCCTTTTTTTTTTAGAAGTAGTAATGGGTACTCACGGTTATGGATAGAAATGTAGTGGAGTAAAGAGTACAATATTTGCCTCTCAAATGCACTTGAGTAAAGTCATGAGTAGGCCTACTCCCCAAAAAATGATACTCGAGTAAAGTACAGATCCCTCAAAATTGTACTCAAGTACTGTACTCAAATAAATGTACTCCGTTACTGTCCGGCTCTGATTATTTCATGTCACGAAGCACAGCACATTCATACACAACTTGTGATTTTGGCTGACGGTTTTCGGTCTGATTTTGTCCTTTGGGCGGTGGTAGCCTAGTGACGGAGGAGCTGGGTCAGCATGCAGTAGCCTGGCATGGAGTTTCAATATCTGGCTTCCACCATTGTGCCCTTGAGCAAGGCACTTAACCAGGGACAATGCCCCTTGTAATATAATTAACCTATGTAAGTCGCTTTTGTAAGTGCTGCTGCTTTCCATATATCACTATCCTGAACCATTACTGTAAAGGCCATGACTTATGCCATCATGCAAAAAAGATAGGCCACCCCCTATGTCATGAACTGTTGTGAATTTAGGTATTTAAATTAATAGCACCCACTGTAAAATATCTCATATATTAGTCCTTTGAGGCCTAGGCTATTTTCAGTGTCATTTTATTATTAAGCTCTTATCATGGTCATTGTAAGGGCCATATTAGAAGAGTTTGGCCGCGACCACCCCTTGGGGGCGTCCCTGTTCACCTGTGATTGAAAGTCCTTTCCAACGAACCATGAATATTCTAGTGGTTTTGGTACTCACAGGCGAGTTGTATTTTTAATACAATTTATTGCTACTGTACTTCTATAAAAAAAACACATTTTATATATTCGTAATGTATATTACTAGACACTTAAAAACTTTTGTTATGCTGCCATAGACAGTATCTTAGTATCAAGACAGGACTTGGATAGGTTGGGTTTCATGTTGGGTTTCTTTTTGTAGATAAACTCTCTGATAATGGACAGAAATGTTTTTAACACCCTTCTCCTGAATGGTATGTAAAAACAATATATAACATAGTGGGCCCTATCATGACATTCTAAAGTGCATCGTCACTCGTCAAAAGTCTATTCAAATTTAGTAGGATGTCCAGTTCACATTGGGAGGGGTTTCGTTATCAAACGTGGAGCGCATGGCGCAACAAGGGGCCTGTTGCACAAAAGCAGAATTAAGACATCCGGGATAAGTTACTAAGCTGCGCTCAATGAATCCAAAACAAGAGCGTATAGGCTTAATTGGTTGCACAACGAGCAAGCCAGGATGAGCAGACACGGATTCATCAAGCCAGGTGAAACCTATCCTGGATAAGTGCGCGCTCACGGCTCCCTCAAATAGACAGGGGCGTCACTAGACCTTATTCACTGGGGCACGTGCCTTAGTAAAAGTCTCCAGTGCCCCAGTACAATTCTAGCGCTGCTCTCCCTGGAAACGACATTCATGAGCGCATCTCCGTGCCTGCTTTAGTCATGACTCGAGCCTGTCACTTACCAGCCAATAAAAAAAACAAGATAAAATGAAAGGGACCATAATAGCCAATCAGGAAATAGCACCTCTGTAGCTGGGTAAGATTGAACGCAACAACCAATGAAAATCGCTCACATGATTCTTCCGAATATTTCGTCCGCTGGAGCTCGTCATATCCCTTTGAGCACAGAGTAAGTCGTCCCCTGTTTTAATGTTACAACAAATTCACAACTTGTTTGACAGAAAAAAATGACAAGTTGATCGCTGTTAGAGAATGTTGCCCACATAATTAGCATCTGTTTTTCAATGCTTAGCGTCGTAGCCTAAATTTAGCAACAGTTTACCAGCTTGTTCTCTCTCCCTCACACACACACCCGACAGGAGGAGGAGGAGGAGGAGGAGAGAGACAGGCAAGAAATGGATGAGGACATGATGTGGGCTAGACGTCAAAGCCATTTATTTCATATTGCGCGCACATTTAAATGTTTTTTTTATGTATTGGGTGTTGGGTGCCTGTGCCCCAGCAAAGCTCTAGGTCTAGAATCGCCCCTGCAAATAGACCCCGCCACCGATCACAGATTCACTGATTCATCATGGCGGCTTCATTGCTTCTTCTACGGTGTGAAGTAGGTAGATAGCCTTCTCACAACAGCAACAAACAGCAACACCTCTGTTAAGGAGAATATTGCAACTAGTTCCGCGACCACCACGCGTGAAATGGTTAGGCACTCCCGTGACGTCACGTTGTCGCATGACAGGTCGGGAATGGCGAGTATGTAAAAGTTAATTAATGATCACAAACGTTTAAATAATGACAGTGGGTCTAGGTATATGTGATAACAATGTGTAATGGGCAGTGGAATAACTATTGGTTTCCGTTTGTGGTGACTGCTGACTGAGATAAGGGATGAGATTAAATCCTGGAACTTAGCCTGGTCTGGAGCAGGCTAGCTCCACAGAATAAATCGCCATGGTGATTTATACCATAACATATCCTGCTGCCCCCTATCCCGCTTTTGTGCAACTGGATCACGGATAAATTGAGCCAGGATAACCAAGATATCCCGGCTTAATCCCTTATCCTAGTTTTGTGCAATAGGCCCAAGGTGTTCCTAAGTTTTTTAATCAGTCATATGTGTGTGTTTGGGGCGTAACATCATTTTAAACCAATGAGAATGACATCTGTCATTCCCTTTAACGGCGCAACGCGCGATATTAGGCTAGTGACAATGGCCCCACATTTTTTAGATACCCCTACCAGAGGTAGAACTAAACACAACAATGTTTTTCCTTATCTCTAAGGTCTCCCATATATGAAATTCTGATGGATTCTTAGCTAAAAATATTTTACTGCTACGATTATTAAATTAACAGATGTTAAATTAACAAATGTGCCATTCCACCATATCTGTAATCACCGGCCATCGCAGAAAACGGCATCATGCCAAAAGGGGCAGAAATCGCCTTCACCTCCATCAACTTAAACGGTCCTTCCCTACAGAAACCTCCTTCTCTATGGGCTTGTGGAACTGTCAATCCGCAGTCAACAAAACGGACTTCATAGCTGGCTATGCCAACCACCTTTCATTGGAACTCCTTGCTCTCACTGAGACTTGGATCAAACCAGAGAACACTGCCACCCCGGCTGCACTCTCCACTAACCTTACACTATCCCATCTGGACCTATCTGAGGCGGGACGGGCCTGCTGATCTCCAACAAATGGAAATTCACCCCGCTACTGCCACTGACACTCGAAAACTTTTCTCAACCTTCAAATCGCTACTCAACCCTCAGCTGCCTCCTCCTCCATCCAGCCTTACTGCAGATACCCTCGCCTCATTTTTTACAAACAAAGTGGCGGCAATGAGCAGTCAATTCTCTACATGCCCACTCAACGCATCTGACTCAGATACCGCACTCCTACAACCTCTAGGGACTGCTGGAACATCTTTTTCAGCATTCACGCCTCTCTCCGAGAGTGAAGTATCTAGACTCCTGACATGCAGCCGTCCTACCACATGCTCGCTGGACCCTATACCTACGAGCCTACTTCAGTCCATCAGCCCGACCATCGCTCCAGCTATCACACATGTGATCAATTCCTCGCTAACCTCCGGCACATTTCCAACAGCGTTCAAAATGGCCCGCGTAACACCGCTACTTAAGAAAGCTTCTCTCAACCCTGCTCAAGTCGAGAACTACCGCCCTGTCTCACTCCTGCCTTTCCTATCCAAAGGCATTGAACGAGCAGTCTCCAAACAGGTCTCTGACTTCCTTCCACAGAACAACCTTCTGGATCCAAGTCAGTCTGTGTTCAAAAGCGGCCACTCTACCAAAACGGCTCTGTTGTCTGTAACAGAAGCCTTAAAAGAAGCCAGGGCGACCATTCGGTCATCAGTACTCATTCTGCTTGACTTATCGGCTGCCTTTGACACGGTTAATCACTGCATCCTTCTCTCTATACTCGCTAACATGGGAATCTCCGGTTCTGCTCTCTCCCTGGTTTGAATCCTACCTCACAGGACCTTCGTTTAACGTATCATGGCTTGGTCAGCTATCTGCACCTCACCATCTCACCACAGGTCCCCCAGGGCTCAGTGCTGGGCCCCTTCTCTTTGCTATCTACACCACCTCCTTGGGACAGATTATCCGTTAGCATGGCTTCTCATACCACTGCTATGCAGACGACACACAGCTCTATCTGTCCTTTCCACCTGATGACCCCTTGGTTTCAGCACGGATCTCAGATTGCCTCTCAGACATAGCTACATGGATAAAGGCACACCACCTCCAGCTGAACCTCTCAAAGACTGAACTGCTGGTCCTCCCAGCTAAACCTACCATACATCACGACATCAACATCAAATTTGAATCCCTGTCTGTTTCACCTACCAGGACTGCAAAAAATCTAGGAGTTGTTCTCGACAACCAACTAAACTTCTCAGATCATGTTGCCTCAGTCGCCCGGTCATGCCGTTTTAGCACTCTACAACATAATGAAAATCAGGACTTACTTGACTCAAGATGCTACCCAACTTCTGGTTCAGGCAATAGTCATCTCCGCGACTCGACTACTGCAATGCCCTCCTGACAGGTCTCCCAGCCTGCGCAGTGAAACCACTTCAGATGATCCAGAACGCGGCGGCGCGCCTGGTCTACAACCAACCCAAAAGGGCACACAAACTGACAAGTAACTGTTAAAAACAGCTCTCACTGATGCACTTATTCTTACTGTACTCTAATGTTTTTAAATTGTCCTAAAATTGTTGAGAACTGCTCTAAAACTTAAACTGTTTACTATGTTGTTAGTCGCTTTGGCTAAAAAGCGTCAGCCAAATGTAATGTAATGTAATGTAATGTAATGTAACAGATATTGTTATACACCCCAAAACCAAAAAAGGACTAAAATATAGCTTGTCCGTATGGGAGTTAAGGCATATAAACTAGTGCAGATCAATCACACAAGCTCTGAGAGCTTTGAAACTTGGCATGTTTATAGTCAGGAAGTTGCTTTACCTACTAGAAAAGACTGGATGTGAATATCTTGATGTATGGAATGAATAGAGACATGTAAACATACACCTAAAATAAGCGGACATGCAAAAAATGAATATCTATGCAGAATGTTTTCATTTACTTTGTAGCTGCTTTACAAGGGATTATCATAGAAACACATATGGCTTATGGGAAAGGTGGGGTTGTACTGAATCCAACAATACCAAATATGTAAATGTAGTATGACAAGTTAGGGTGTTCTGTCACTAAATGTATGAGGTGTCCAAAATGAAAGAAAACAGAACACTAGCAAAATACAGTCTCAAGTCCAAATCACATTATCAGTGGTGAGAAGAATGTTGATAAATTCATTGTTACTGCAAGGTAAGTTACATAAGGTAAGTGCTGCTCTATATTTACATTTAATAATACATTTCATATGTTCCAGTATTAAACAAATTATATGAAACACATGAAAACATTGGAATGGAACACCTTTATTAAAATATTTATAGTCACTTGAATTTTGTTTTGATCAAGTCATTACTGAATAATGGAAAATAATATTGCATATCATGTCATGTAGAGTGAACTACTGTAGTAAGACAAAAATCAGTGAGCAGCAGCAAGTTGCAAATGTTGAGAGTGAGAGCACATCTGCACCAAGAAGGCTGAGTATCAAATACTGAGAGTTTCAAATACTAGGAGATTGTTTCATTTGTGGGAAGGCTCTCTTAAGACTACAGATCCTGTTCAACTGTTTCCTCTGCCCACAACTGTCTCCACTACAATAATTCCCTATTAAATAATTTAACCATTTAAACTATCCAACTATTTAACTGTTCAACTGTTTCCATAGCAACCAAGATGATTATACTAGCAAACCACTGTAGTAACTCCTTTATTTCTGATAGTAGCCACCATGGACACCCTAGCAACAACCTAGCAACGACTTCAAGTGCCCTAGCAACAGCCTAGCAACCACCATAACTACTCTAGCAACAGTCAGACATCAACTTTGACTCCCGTCAACTGTTTCCTCTGACCACAACTGTTTCAAAATAAAACTCCTCACTACAATAATTCCATTTTAAATAATTTAACCATTTTAACTATCCAACTATTTAACTGTTCAGCCTTTCAAACTGTCAGTTGCCATCAACTATGACTCCTGCCAACTGTTTCCTCTGCCTAAAACTGTTTCAAAATAAAAGTACTTAGTACAATAATATCCTATTAAATAACCTAACCATTTTCACTGTCCAACTATTTAACTGTTCAGCCATTCCAACTGTCAGTCGTCATCAACTACAACTCCCACCAACTGTTTCCTCGGTCCTTCAACTTCAAAATAAGTCCTCAATACAATAATTCGCTATAAAATAATTTAACTATTTAAACTACTCAACTATTTAACTGTTTGGCCGTTCCAACTGTCAGTTGTCATCAATTATGACTCCCCACCAGCTTTTTTCTCTATCTGACCTCCATCTTTTTACTTAGATTATATTTTAGACAATATTAAACAATATTTCATTCAGCAGCCATTTTTGCATTTTCATGTACTCGTAATTCCCTGGAATTACATTCTCTAGTTCTAATTATGTTTCCCATTGTAATTGTGCAATTTGTAATGCTTTTCATGGACGTGCGCTGGTGTGCGTTCATGAATGATAGAAGGATGGTGCGTGTCAATATGACTGTTGACATGCGCTCTTAAAATAGCATATGAACAACTCGCCATTGACTTCTGACCAGGTTTAGGTGGTGTACAGTATGATAGCGATTTTTAGACAACGTGCCAGGCCCCTCCCTAGGTTGTTAATTGCCACACCCCTGGTCGCAATGTTTAAAAAATAAACGTGCAAAATACCGAATTAAGCTTTGCGCGGGTGAATAACGAGCTTTACGCCATGCGCTGGAGCTAGGGTTGCCACCTGTGTCTGACAAAAATCCTGGACATTTTGACCATCCAATCGACCTTTGTTTGTAAGCAACGGCGCTTTTCGCACATCTAACCCAAGATAAAAACCATTATTCTAAGTGACAATTGTATAGCTAAAATTAGTAAGAATGACAATTTCTAGTTATTTGTTTAAGTTAATTGCTTTATTTAATAGCAGACCTTTATTATTTTGTTATATTTTCAACAGTTTTTAGTTGTGGACACCTGGGGGCAGTATTGAGAAAAAAGGGGGAATACATAATTAGCTCTGGTTAAGACAGGTCCCTTTCTTGCAGATTGAAATAAGAGAAGAGTCAATTATATCCAATGATTGGATTAATTATTGAATAGAGTGAATGCAGAGAGAATATGTATGCACCACACGTTTTGGTGTGTGTGATATAATGTATTACAAAATATGGATTTGAACTTCATTTTAATCTTCACGTTACTCTTTCACAGGCATCTGCATTGCTCTGGTGCATGCCACTTGTTAGTATCACTATGTAGCTGACCCCAAGACATGAACTGAAGCCCAAACCTACTGCAGAGAGATACACTGATCTAGCCACCACCAGTGATAGTGTATCTATTTGGCTTGGCCCAAAACATCAGGGGCAACAACTTACTATACAACAACCTGAATGACTGCAAGAGGTCAGCAGAGGGCACTCAGGGCATTAGGGAACTGGAGCACAAATTCTACTGAAACTATCATGTCTGCTGAGGAATATGCTGTAATGTACAACAGCGGTCAATGGCAAAATCACTGGTGGTCATGCAGTCACAGGTTTCTCTGCTACAGTGGTGAGACTATAGACTAGAGTTGTTTGTTTCTTCAGTTTGTTTGCTGTTTGTTTCTTCTTGTGGTGTTTGGATCTGTGGGTCCAATTTTCAGTGTGAAATTTAAAAATGACCAAGGAATGGATTTAAATGTGCTTGCATAAACAAGCACACTATCGTTCTTGTGAAGGTATTGGCCTACCCCCCTGGTCAGATGTGATACATGAGACAAACGACCAGCATGACAAGAGACAAGTGGTCGTTGTATCGCCATGGCTACACCAAAATAGACGAGAGGTCTACCGCTTGCCAATCCAACCAAAGACGGTGGGAGCTACATTGCACGAATCTCAACTGTCAGTGCCCGATCCGTACCGCCTGCCCGATCTGCTCTGCACATGCACATAGTTACATATTAAGATACCTAACAATTTGCCTGCCTGATTTGTATGAAACAAAAATACAAAATATTAAAACACTTGGTGGCCAAGTGGAACAACTGGCAGTTCACAGCGAGTCTGTGTTATGAAGTGTCTGTGTTGTTCCGCTTGCGAGTGAGAGAGCGAGCGTGTGTGTGTGAGAGAGAGAGAGAGACAGAGAGAGTGAGAAAGCGTGCATGTGTGAGAAAGACAGAGTGAGAGAGTGTGAGTGTGTGTGTGTGTGTGTATGTCTGGACATTAGCCAACAGAGACAGAGAAGCAGAACAACTGGCAGTTTATGTATACAGTTCATTGACGGGAATGTTGGGAAATTAACATTCTAAAGAATATCTGGGTTCATTCAACATAGAATTTTGGAACCTTCAATTGTTGCGGAACTTAGAATGTTCAAAAACCTACACCTTTAAGGGTTAAACAGCCTCAGAGTGAACTTTATACATAAACTGCCCATAATGTCCGCTTAGGTTTCCCACTAAGCAAGTATGTATTTGGAACCCATTTCCTCATGCAAAGTTCAGCAAAATATGCAAAATATAAAGCAATGATATCTACAGTCAACAGTGTAACCAGTGACATCAAAGTCAACCAATGCAGTGAGTGATCTTACAATGAAGTTTATTTTTAGTAAAATTAAAAAGTTTACATAATACGAAATTACCACAACATAATTGTACAATACAAGTTACAGAATGCACTAAATGTTTAGTTTACTCTGCAGACTGCTGGGGTGTTTCACTTAAAACACTACACCATGTCATTATAGGCACCAATGTACTGTATCCAAACTTGTATTCCCAGTGAGGACACACACACACTCTCTCAGACAGACACACAGATGAAATCTTGATTTACAGAAAGATACAGCAGCAACAGAGCTCTTCAGATCCAGTCTCATACACACTATGATGTTGAGAGAAACATGGCCACTCTCCTCAACCACCAGAGTGCATATCAGCACCAACTTCTTCCATCTATTGGACTCCCAGCATCATGACAAACTCTGCAAAGGAGAGAAGTGAAGACGGGTTTAGCTGTGATCTTGTCTCTCCAGCCTGTGATGTGATATGACAAGCATGAAAGCATTAGGGCCCTTTTCACACTTCTGAAATAATACCAACAACACTTATAACATTTACAGAAGAGCACAAGTGATATTGTAAAATTGCATGTAACAACTCCATGTTACTGGTAACAACTGGTCAGAAGACCAGAGCCCCACTGCCTTACCACTGAAATCCAAGGTCCCATTATGGTGTTTGAAGTTCGAAGCTGATCTCCTTGTATTATTAGTTTTCTACTTCAGTCTATCTATCTTAAGTTGAGGGTATGCTGGCAAGTTTTCATTTTTCACTTCTTTTATTTAGTTTTACTTGCTATTATTTGTTAATTTGTTTGCATGTCTTTATGTCTGTGCCAAGTCATGTGTACATTGGTGATCACGCCGCTCCATCCGGCATCATGTTTTTGTTTGTTTTCATTTTTCACTTTTTATTTTTTTACTTGTTAGTATTTGTTTCATTTGTTTGTAATGTCTTTATGTCTGTGCCAAGTTACGTGTACACTGGTGAGAACACTCCACCCAGAATGTTTCTTTTCACCATTAGTTTTTGTTTATGCCTGTGTGAAATGTTTTGGGTTTTACTCTGTGCATAGAAAATGTGCTATATCAATAAAATACTTACTTACTTGCTCATCTATCTATCTATCTATCTATCTATCTATCTATCTATCTAGAGAGGATACCACACCTTTTGCTATGCTATGCTATGACACCCAGGGAAACCCTTTCAGTACGTTCTATCTATGTCTCCTTTGATCTCATTTGATCTACAGTGGGTACCAGGAATTGTCCGGTTTCATGTGTGACTCTCAAGGGACCTCACGCATGAATCACACGTCTTTTATTTATATTTCCCCAGAGAAGCTGCAATGACCCAAACAACCACAAGTAATATGTTGCAAGTTGTACATTATAAGTTGTAATAAGTTGTAATATGTTGTACCTTATAGGTTGTAATATATTTCATGCAGCTGCGTGAATCACGGAAAGCGTGAATAAAGTGGCCACTTTACTACCCACTGTATGATGAACCTCTCCCCCCACACACGCCTACTTCACACACACACACACACACACACACACACACACACACACACACACACACAAATCCTTATGTCCTTATGTACCGTCAAAGTCTACGGTTCCGTCTCCGTTGAGGTCAATTTCCTTAAGGATCTCCTCCAGCTCGCCCTTCTTCAGCTTCTCCCCCAACAGCGTCTTGACGGCCTCCTTCATCTCCTCCTGCGAGATCTTCCCGTCGCCGTCCGTGTCAAACTGGGGTAGACGTGATATTTACTCAGGACAGCGAGGGTGGGGGAAAAAATGTGTCAGAACAAAAATGAAAAATGAAGGAGAGAAGAAAACAATGAGAGAGAGGGGGGTGGGGGGGCATTTGACTTTTAAAGTCCCATTATTGTACCGTCACATGGATCAAGGATCACCCCTAAAAAGATCACTATGTGAATGACAACCAATGCATCCTATATCTGCACAATAGTAACACACAAAAGTCTGAAGTGCCTCACTTGCTGGAAGGAGCTCCTGAGCTCTTTGATTCCCAACATGTCTGCAGTCTCCACCAACATTCTGGGGCCCATCAGCTCACAGAAGTCCTCGAAATCCATGAGGCCACCCACTGCAAACACACACACACACACACACACACACACAAAACATCAATCCATATAAACACACACACACACACACACATGTTTGATGAGTATATTTGGTTCAGTCATACACAAAGTGAAAACATGGCCATAGTTTTAGATGTGGCTCCATATACAAATGCAGGATACTCACACCTCATCTTGACCTGCTGAATGATCTCCAGCAGCTCCATCTCTGTGGGCATGTATCCCATAGTTCTCATGCACTCCGCAAGGTCCTTGTAGTTCAAGTAACCGTCCTGGTCATAGTCAAACTCCTTGAAGGCTTCGTTCAACTCTGTCAAAGGTTAGAGAGCAGCCGTCAAACTATATAAAAGGTCAAAGGTCGCAAAAGGTCATCAGCTCAGATCATCAAATAAAAGTATTTATATAACATTTTCTCTGAGAACGATTATGGTAAGGGTTGTTTTGCCTGTATCCATCAGTGACCTCTCAATTATGCAGTGCACATGAGATATCTCAATATTAAGTATAAAGTAAAGACTTTAAACTCATTTTGATGCAACTATGACATCCAGAATAAAGTGTCTGACTTTGCCAACGCATACCCATAATGCTTGATATTGCACTATGTAACACTGATCGGGTAGAAGTACCTATTTAGTCATTTTTGAGTACCGTTGTAGCGCTAAATGTCATTAATTTGACACCAAGGGGCATACATATCAATTCTTCTATGGTGACTCTTTAACAATATTCAACCAGCACCATGGTTTTAGCCCTTCAGTTTTCTGACTCACCGTCCAGCTCTGGTTGAGACAGCTCCCTTTCCTGCAGATAGAAATAAGGGTCAATGAAATCCGATGATTGGATTAATTATTGAATAGGGTGAATGCAGAGAGAATAATGCATGTGTTTGTGGGTGGGTGTGTGTGTGTGTGTGTGTGTGTGTGTGCATAGCGGAAACTCAGATTGGCTTTAGTATAGCAGTAAAAGCTTTCTTCCTGTCCTTAATCTAGTTCCTTCCCTGACATAGGCACAAACATGTTCAAAACACACACACACACACACACACATGCAGGCACGCACACGTGCAAACATGCACACACACATTCTTTCAATCTCTCTCTCTCTCTCTCTCTCTCTCTCTGAGTCACAAAGGTGAAAACACAAAAGACCAGAAAATTAAAAAAAATTATAACCAGATACCTCTTAAGACAGTGTGATGGTGTTTTAACTAACCTAAAATAAACAAGACTGAAGTGATTTTCACCTTACACTTTCTCTTAAGACTGTTTAGACCAGTGTAGTTGAGGATAATTAAACATGATGCTAATCCACGCTAACTAGCTATTAATACCTTGGTCTGAGCAGGATTAACGTTTGAGGTTGAAGGGGGTGGAGACCAAAGCTTTTGCTAGTGTGTAGGATCTGTTACGTAAACACGCCACGGGAAAAGGAGATTGTGCCTGACTTTCGACCTTCCTGCACAAGCGAGTGGCACTGTTGTCATAGAGAGCCAGACTGGTGACGCCACTGCTGTATGTCTCTTGGCTCTGTGTTGGTTTGCGGGGTTAGACAGTTTGCTTTGTTTTCAAAATGTGGCTGTGGTTACTGTTCCTGTACACACACACACACACACACACACACACACACACACACACACACACACACTGAAGTTATATTGAAATGCATGCATATTGCATTACATCTGCTATAAATTTGGGGATATAATCAATATAGTTAGAGTAAGTAAATAGACATCATACACCTTCACTGGGAGGCGAATATGAAAATCTTATGCAAATCTGAACCCAGGAGCACATTACAGCAAGCGAGTACTTCTAATGTTGGAAGAGCCTGAAGGTAGTGATTAGTGGTAGTAAAGTTATAAATGTGTGTGTGTGTGTGTGTGTGTGTGTGTGTGTGTGCACGTGTATGTGTGTGTGATTATGAACACGATTTACCCCGCCAAAGACAGTGGTGAGCATGTTGGTGTACAGCTTCTCATTTGTCTTCTTCTTGGTCTTCTTGGGCGTGTCCTGAGAGGTCGTGGATGAGGTCTTGGAGGTCGTGGATGAGTTCCTCAGGGAGGACTTTTTGGCACCCTCCTCTCCCTGGGCCGATTTGGCACTGAGTGGGGCAATAGACAAGATAAATGGACAAAGGCAAAAGGTCGGCCCTGGGTCAGGGCCAAAAATATGTACAGGATACAGTGGTCACATGAGCATAACTGTGAGCATAAACAAGCAAGGGGTAAAGACAGCCTTCAGTACTTTTAATACAATTGTAATGTAGTACAATATTGCATATTATCATTATAATATCACATAACAATATGGTATAGAGGTATATTGTTATTAGTAAATATAAGTATTCTTTGTGTTAAATGAAAAGTGAAAGACAGAAAGTGAAGGACAGCACCAGATGCCACGGATGCTGCTGTCTTTCTCACCTGTCTGTGGAAGGTGCTCTCTCGGCCGCTTTCTGGGACATCCTGACCCCAGGGATGATCAGCAGAGTTGGTGAAAGGAGGGGAAATTAAATTGCAAGAATGACTTATTATAATCAATACAAAATGTTTTTTATCACAGTGATGAACAGAGAGAAAAAAGTTGGAAAAATGGAGAGAGAGAGAGAGAGAGAGAGAGAGAGAGAGAGAATTAGAGAATCTTGATAAGCAGGAAAGTTCTAGAATGTTCAGTCTTGGCTCCATGCCCAAGAATGCCTTCCAGTTACTTCTGAGTACTGAGTGTGCATGATAAGTTCAAAATACAAAATCAAAACCATCTACCTCTACAAGTATTGATGACAACCACACAAATATGTCAATCCAGAGCACCATAAATCCATTATCTCTGCATGCATTTGTATACATATGTGTGTGTGTGTCTTACACCTCCATCCCTCCTTACCTTTATTGTCCTATGAGGAGATGACAAGCCACACAGGAGCAGGGGACGGGACGTGGATGTGGGAGTGATGCCGCACTCTCTCGCTCAAGAAAGGAGCGTATGGTCCAGGCTGTGTGTGATGTGAATGGTGGCCAGTGTGGGCTTTGATTCCTTCACCTTTCCTTCCTCTCCTCTCCTTAGTCCTTAACTCCTCCCTCTCTTGCAATGATCCCCCTCCCCCCTGTCATTGAGACTAAGAAGAGGTGATTACTTGGCTAAATGAGCTTGGATTAGTTGAGGAAACATGTGTGGCGGCTAATGAGTTTGTGTGTCTACATCAGTGGGTCTCTTGATTAGGCTTGTTTGCATTCATGCACGTGTGCGTGTGTATGTGTTAGCCTCTGGATGCTTTGTGCTTGTGCATGATTTTCCAACATGTTTGGGCAAACCTTAATCGAGATTTAATAAGAGCTTTCCCAATCACCCATGGAGCTTTGACTGGTGAAGTTGCTACATAGTTTCTCCCATCTAAGCTGCTGAAGCTTTTAACTGTTTCAGTTATCATAGGTGTGTTGGTGGCCTACCCCACCATTATTTTTTAAATCTAATCAGATTTGCATATTTGCCATATTCCTTACATTCCTTAATGGTGGATTTCACTGAACTTCAGGGGATGATATCTTTTTTATATTTATATATTTTTAGATATATTATATTCCATAGCCTGCCCATAAACCTGTGCAATATATATATATATACAGTATATATGTTGAGTATACTGTAAATAGACATTATATATGTATATATGTGTCTATATATTATATATGTATATATGTGTCTATATATTATATATGTATATATATGTCTATACATTATATATGTATATATATATGTCTATTTACAGTATACTCAATATACTCTATATACATATTTACCTCTGTAGACATGCCATCTGGAAAACCTGTATTTATCCAACTATACACTGTATATTATTAATCTCTATTGTATACACAAACATACTCTACCTGCACTTGGTATTTAATGCTTCTTTGCACTTCTGGTTGGATGTCAACTGCATTTCATTTGTTTTTCTGTCTTCATGGTGGAATACCGTTTTTGCCTGTTGCTTACACACTTTTTGCAGAATTTGTCTCATTATGTCAAGTCAAGTCAAGTCAAGTCAAGTTTATTTATATAGCACATTTCATACACAGAGGTCATTCAATGTGCTTTACATAAACAAAACCAAACAATAATAACAAATAAAAGCATAGAAGGGCAATATAGTCAAAGAATAGTTAAAAGGTAAAATAAAAAGAAAACATAAAACACAAGGTAAAATCATTTAAAAATAAAGAATAATTAGTAAGCAAAAAAAAAAGGCAAAAGTAGTAAAAAAAAAAAGTAATAAAAGACAAAGTAGAATAATTATCAAGGCAGATTCAAAATTTGTAACTTCGGCACAGTTAGCAGAAAGCATCTGAGAACAGTTTGGTCTTAAGTCTAGATTTAAAACTGGCTACAGTTGGGGCCTTTTAATGTCATCCGAAAAGTTGGTTCCACAGCTGAGCCGCATAGCAGCTAAAAGCTGCTTCACCATGTTTAGTTCTAACTGTAGGTTTTACTAGCAGGTTTTACACCTGGGAGCTGAGAGGACGAGAAGGTGTGTACTGCTGAAGCATGTCTGACAAGTATTTAGGTCCTGCTCCATTTACTGATTTATAAACAAGCAATAGTGCTTTAAAGTCAATTCTGTGACTTACTGGAAGCCAGTGCAAGGACTTAAGAATTGGAGTAATGTGGTCAGTTCTTTTAGTTTTTGTTAGAGTCCTAGCTGCTGCATTTTGTATCACCTGAAGCTGTTTAATAGTCTTTTTAGGAAGGCCTGTGAACAGTCCATTGCAGTAATCAACCCTGCTGGAGATAAATGCATGAATGAGTTTTTCTAAGTCATGTTTTGACATCAGCCCTCTGAGTTTGGCAATATTTTTTTGAGGTGGTAAAAGCTGATTTAGTTATCGCTTTCATGTGGCTGTTGAAATTTAGATCACTGTCAATTAATACACCAAGATTTTTAACAGTATCCTTTGCCTTCAACCCTTTTGTGTCAAGGAGAGTGGCAACCCTAAGTCTTTCCTAATTTTTACCAAATATAATTACTTCAGTTTTTTCTTTGTTCAGCTGAAGAAAATTTTGAGACATCCAGGTGTTGATTTGTTCTATACACTGACACATAGATTCAAGAGGACCATAGTCGTTTGGTGATAGAGCTAAGTAAATTTGTGTGTCATCTGCATAGCTATGATATGAAATCAAATTATTTTGAATGATTTGTCCAAGTGGGAGCATATAGAGGTTGAATAATAGTGGCCCCAAGATTGACCCCTGGGGAACACCACAGGTCAAGGACGTTGGTGTTGAGGTACAGTTTCCGATGGCAACAAAGAAGCTCCTTTCTTGTAGATATGATTTTAGCCAGCTGATAACTATGCCTGTAAATCCAACTCAGTGTTCTAGTCTGTGTAGTAGAATATTGTGATCAACAGTGTCAGATGCTGCACTAAGGTCCAGTAGCACTAGGACTGATGTTTTACCTGAATCTGTGTTGAGGCGTATGTCATTGAAAACTTTAATGAGAGCTGTTTCAGTACTGTGATTTGCCCGAAAACCAGACTGAAAGTAATCAAAATACCCATTTGATGTTAGGAAGGTGGTTAATTGATTAAAGACTACTTTTCAATAATTTTGCCAATAAAGGGTAGATTGGATATGGGCCTGTAATTGTTTAGCATGGAGGCATCCAGGTTATTCTTCTTGAGAAGTGGCTTTACAACAGATGTTTTCAGTGACTTAGGAAAGGTGCCAGACAGCAGTGATACATTTACAATTTGAAGGACATCCGCCGCTATGAGGTGAAAAACAGTTTTGAAGAAATTGGTAGGCAGAGTGTCTAAGACACATGTGGAAGAGCTGAGATTCTGTACCGTTTTTTCAAGTGTTTCGTAGTCTATCAAGCTGAACTCTGACATCAAGTTTAGTTTCCCTCTGTTGCTGGAAGTTCAGGTTGTTGAATTTGTAATTGAGCAGATATGTTGAGTCTGATTTTGTCAATTTTACCTTTAAAAAAAGATGAAAACTCATTGCATTTATTAGTTGAGAGAAGTTCAGGGCTAATTGTGAGGGGGATTTGTTAACTTATCAACAGTTGAAAATAGAATACGAGTGTTATTTGAACTTCTATTGATAATGTTAGAAAAGAAAGACTGTCTTGCTTTGCATATTTCAGAGTTATATGTGCGAGCATCTCTTTATGGATTTCATAGTGGATCTGAAGTTTGTATTTTTTTCCATTTTCTTTCAGTCTTCCTACACTCTCTTTTTTAGAAGTTTAACTGCTGGATTTTGCCTCCATGGTGCTTTCTGTTTGTCCTTAACTTTCTTGAATTGTAATGGAGCAATGTCATCCATAATATTTGCCATTTTTTGCATTAAAGTGATCAAATAAGTCTTCAGAGTCTGACAGTTGACTTGACTTTTAGTGAAAGTGCTTGCTCAAAGAGAGCACTTGTCTGATCATTTATGATTCTCCTTTTTACCATCATAGCTGTGTTTTGAGTGTGTGGGGACATAGACACATCAAAGAACACGCAGAAATGATCAGATAAGGCCAGATCTTTAACAGCTGTAGAGACATCGAGACCCTTTGTGATAACAAAGTCGAGGGTATGGCCGAGAGAGTGTGTTGGCCCCTGTACATGCTGTGTTAGGGAGAAAGTATCGATTAGTGCAATGAATTCCTTGGCATAATTGTTTTCAGGATTATCCACATGCAAGTTCAGATCCCCTGATATAATAAGACAGTCAAACTCTATGCAAACAACTGATAGCAGTTCACCTAGCTCTTCAAGAAAAACAAATGTTTTGGAGGCCTGTAAATTGTCAGTAATAAAATCTGAGGAGAAGACTTAATGCATGCACACAGATATTCAAATGAAGTAAAGTCACCGAATGACGACTGATTGCACTGAAAAGACGTCTTGAAAATTGTGGCTATCCCCCCACCTCTTTTATTTGCTCTGGTAGCACTCAAGAAACTGAAGTTTGGGGGAGCTGATTCGATGAGAGTAGCAGCACTGTTTGCTTGATCTAACCATGTCTCAGTTAAAAGTAAAAAAATCAAGGTTGTGTGTGCAAATTAGATCATAAATTAAGAATGATTTGTTTGAAAGAGATCTGATATTTAGGAGTGCTAGTTTTGCTGTAAGTGTTGGGGAAATATGATCCATGGGGAAATCTGAGATTGATGTGGTAATGGGTAGGAGATTGGACTGGTTTACCCTATAAGCTCGATGCATTTGTGTTCTATTTCTTGTCAATACAGGAATAGAGAATGTCATGGGCTTACTGGGTCCCGGCATGTTCTCAAAACTACTGTCAGTACCATTTATATTGCAGGGACCCTGAGAATATCATGCAATACAGTCATCATATAATTGTCCCCTGCTGCTGCCATCTGTATTTTCCACTGCACATTCCATGCTATATGCTGGCTGAGAAAATGAACTAAGAGGTTGCTGCTGCTTAAGAGATCCTTCTAAACGGGGAGGGGGAGGGCGAGGGGGTGGAGGTGCCCTTCGCTTCTTTGGTGCTAATGACCTTGGGCTAGTAAAACTCTGCATGGCTACTGGTAGCAGTCTCTCCATTCTTGCAGGGAACATCATGTGCTTGGGTGGGGATGGTGATGGGTATTCAGGGGATCCTGTGGAGTTTGAGTGGGTGGTGGGATGACGGGGTGGGGATGGTGATGGGGATGGGAGATTAGGGGGGTTTGTGTGGCCTGGGGAGTTTGATTGGGTGGGGACGTGATTGGGTGTGGGTGGTGATGGGAAATCAAGGAGGTTGGGGTTGAAAATTGATCCAGAGTCTCCATCTGCCTGCTGAGGTTCTGGGAAGTTTGTTGCAGATGCTCCGCTTTCAGCATGTATTCCAGTAGTGTATTCCATGTTGTTGTGTGTTTGTGGTGACAAGGAGATGACGGAGGTGGGGAGGGGTATTGGTACTGGTGTTACAACATGACCCTTCCTTTCTGATATCCTCTCAGCAGCTTTGATAGGTGCTATCTCCTCATGCTCATCACATCCATTTGTTTGCTGAGATTCCAGGGAGTTTGACACCAGTGATTGACTTTGAGTCATTTTAGCAGCACCCATCTTATCTTGTCCAGTGGACATGGCTTGGCATTGTTGAGCTGGTTGTTTATGTTTCTCCAAGGTCTGCATTTCAGTGGAGGCTAGCGGGTGGTTATCAGAGGGCCCCACAGCAGGGGTTGTGCATATCTCTGTTTCAGCCTGTCATTGGCGGAGCAAGGGGGTGGCTTCGGGGGCTCAAGCCCCGAATCTTTTATCAAAAGCCCCGAATCTTTTTTGTGGCCTATGTGTTTTCAATTTCCAACGTTTCTAATTTAACTTCCCCTTGTTTTCTCTATAAATGTTACAAAATGTAGGCTACTATTACTGAGCAAATAGGCTATCCCTTATTTTCAAAGCCCAATAGCCTATTGACAGATAATCTGATTTCCCACACGATGAGTTTAGGCAATGCCAGAGCCGAGATGTAGCGGTTTACGTCATAAACCTGGCAGGAAAGTTCAGAGCGGCGCAGTCAGTTTAAACAGCAAGCCGGTAAGAAAAACTATTGTCAATATATTAGGCAATTAGGCTACTGTACCCCGGAATACAAAAATAAACTTCAGAAAGACAGAAAGTTTCTTGTAGCCTACAGTATTCATAGAGTCTCCATGACCGACTCAGTAGATTTACCTGTTGTCAGTTGAGTTTGTTCAATTTATTTATTGTAGGCTAGTAGCCTAGGCAAAAATGAAATGGAGATGTAACGTGGCTACCGGCGGGATTTTGAACTTGCATGTTTCATGCATTTTAGGGCAAACAATACCATGAGATTGACGTGTTCTCCGTTTGAGGAACGTAATCAATTGCGGACGTGCAGCTCAGACACAGAGCGCATAGGCCTAGGTTAGGCTACTTTCACTTTCTAGAGTGCGCATTAATTACGTAAAAGATGCTTCCTTCATACCAAAACAACGATCAAACATTATCAAATGTATCATGACGTGTTGTCACAAAGACTTACTCCAATTAGAAAATCAAAAACCAAAATCAGTGTTCAGGGGCGGTGGTAGTGTAGCGTTTAAGGAACTGGGCTAGCGTGCAGTAGCTTGAAAGTTGTCAGTTCAATTCCCGGCTTCCACCGTTGTGCCCTTGAGCAAGGCACTTAACCCCAAGTTGCTCCGGGGACAATGTAATCCCTTGTAATATAGTTGACATTGGCTAAAAATGCGTCAGCCAAATGTAATGTAATGTAATGTAATGTTCTCTCATTGACGCCTGTAGGCCTATAAGGAAAATGCGATTTCAGTTTGTAAAATGTATCCCCCCCTCCCCAACTGAATTAGTTCACCTATGTGAAGCACTGAAGGGGAGAATACCCCCCCCATTTTGAAAAATGAACTTTAAGCCCAGAATTAAACTTAGCTTCATGTGTTCCATTGTACATTACAACAAGTGGGTTTACAATGTGGGGCTGTGCTAAACCTGACCATAAGGCTACTTTTGCCATAGTTCAAAGTAAAAATGTATTGAGACAAGGTAGCATCCCATCAGGGTTATCTCAGCATACTGCCCTACAAAGGCAAAAGACCTTAACTCGCCAGAGTGTGAAACTGAGAAAAATGACTTTAAAGTTTTTTTGTTGTCCAGCCAATTGTATGATAGGTAGGACACTGAAAATTTGCCAAGTAATTGTCATAATGAATACATGTATCTACATGAAAAAAAATCAGCTCAAACTTGACCTTTGACCCTTATTTGGAAGTTACTGTATTCTGCTTTTGCATTATCTGCAAAACAATAATGGGTCATACAAAGGCAAAATACCTTAACTTCTAATTTATTGACCATTTGGACTTTTATCACTCTATAGAAACATTTATATGATAACAATGATAGCCTTAAGATAACATTTAGTGAGTTTTGTCTAGTAAGGCTTAATATTAGGCCTCCATCAACAGAATATTACAAAATACAAAATAATGAGAAGGCTACACTGGAACATTTTAAAACTTTATCGTTGTACTTAATTTAAGTAAAATAACACTTTAAGAGCCAGAAAACCAAAAAACAGCCACAACATGATCCAAGCCAATGCCATTGGAAACGTATGCAATTACAGGAATTTTGCTACTCATGGACACATAATAATTTACTGTCTGTGTCGTGCGGGCGGCGGAGGAGTCACACATTGATTGGATTTCTTTCTTGACAAATTAAAGGGACATCGACTTAAGGACATGCTGTGTAGTTTTGTTCGTATGGGAGTCAAATATTTTGCAACCAACACTGTCTAGCTTTAGCTAATAGCTTACTCATAGCGACACTTAAAATTTAATGACAACATCCGAACAACGTTGCACTTTGATAGATTTTAGGCTAGCTAGCCTGCACATAATTATATTGCGAATGGGCTTGCTGAAAACTTGTGATGGATTTAAACAATGGATTTGTCTTCTCAGTGGATGTTGTTTTCCATGGATTTTTTTAAAGGTAAGCTGCGATCTAAGTTCTATCTGCTGGGTTAGTTTGTGTGGGACATGTTCTCCTCGCCTCGGGAGGGGGACGGGGAGGTGTATCGTGAGGCGTCCCAACCCACTTTCGCTTTGTTTTCTGCCAGTGAGTGGACTTGCAGATTGGCAGGCAGCTATCCACCCTGTATGGCACGAGAAAACGTGCACTAGGCTACTAGTTAATAGTATCCAGGCTTTGAGACATTTATGGTGTCTTACAGTTGCCTGGCACAACATCTATCATGTAGGCTATTTGTGGATCAGGAACAGTTAACTAGCTAACTAGGCTACATCCTAGCTGAATTTCACAAAATCTGAAGTAGTTAATGCTAGATAGTAAAACAACCACTGCAACATTTTCTTTTCACTTTATTGAAGTGTGTCTGAAGTGCTTCAATTAGGCCTACATACAATACATAGGCATAAGACACTCTGCCTTTGTTTTACCCACCACCAATGTTATAATATGGTATTATTATATAAATATAAACCATATTAATATATATTAATAAATATAATATTAATATGGTTTGCTGCGCTGAAATTGCGGTGCACTGTAACTTAATTCCAGCGTTCTATAGAGCCGCGAAACAAAGCTAAAGAACCACAACTGATGTTACGGGCTATGCCTTGGCTTACCCTCTGCTTTTTGAAGTTACGGCAAAAACAGCATCTTATTTTGATAAGAAAACAACAAAATTGACTCAAGATATTTGTCCACATGATAAAATTGATGCCCATTGTTCCAAAAATGACAAAAACTCATTTTTGATAAAATTGAAGTTACGGCCTTTTGCCTTTGCACGGCAGCATAGTATACTAGCCTATAATATACAAACCATAACTTATAAAAAACGCTTAATTAACTAAGTGCCTTCTGATCAGATAGGCTATGCCTATAGAGCCCTCTTTAAAGACCAAAAGTACCAGTCAGATATACCTTGAGTCTCACATTTTTAAAGTCTCAATGTGTCCATTAGTTTACACAGAATTCACTAGAAGTCATTATTTAAGGGGTTATTTTTCAAAATGTTCTGCTGGGGGTGCATGCCCACGGACCCCCTAGCCTTCCTGTGTGTGACACTGGGCTAAGCCCCCAATGTTTCAAATGTCTGGCTCCGCCCCTGCAGCCTGTGCAGAGTGTTTTGGTTTAGCTGAGTTGTTGATGTCATCCGCTTGTTCCATCTGTATGGCCACTGAGCGCTTATCAGAGGCTCGGCTCAAGGTTGGCAGAAAAAAATGTTGGGTGCAGGAGAGAGAGGTGATAGTATTCGGTTAAGATCTTGGCCCCAGTCCAACTCAGCTCTGTGCTATTTGGTCTGAAGTATTCCCCTCGCGATTCCAAAAAGGTTAAAATTGTCAATAAAATTCATTCCAACTGAAAAGCATGTTTTTAAGCGAGCCAGGTGTTTAAACTGAATAGTCTGGAAAATACAAAGCTTCCCTCTGCTGGGAGTGGGCCACTGATGAAAATTTGTATTCCAAGCTCATATAGGGCCGAGAAAAGTTCATTGAAATCTTCTTTGACATACAGCTGTTCTCTGTAGATGTCATTTGCTCCAACATGCACAATGATAAACTTTGATAGTTGCATATTTTGACACCAGTTCTGCAAGCTTGTTTTTGTGTCAGACACTGAAGCATTTGGGAAACAACATACAATCATCCTTTCCCCATTTATATGTCTCACAGCAGAGTTAAGCCTAGGGCCCGAGGGTTGTGGGATGAATAGGTATCGAAAGTGCTGCTTCTTGTCAGTGCCCATCTTTCTATTGTTGTGGTTTGATCGCTGCCTGCTTTGGGTCTGTTCCCTGGGAAATTCCTCTCTCACGTCCCGGAGGCATTCAAATCTGTTCCATAGTGTTAGGGGTTGTGGGCTTCCCCCACCACAAGGACCACAAGCACTGTAGTAGTTTGCTGATCTTTCTGTATTTCTGATACGAGGCCTGAAGTTAACATCTGAATTTACTGGTGTTGAGGTAATTACTGTTCTTGTATTACGTTTTTGTTTTTGGTCTGGCACCTTGCCTGTGCCAAGGCTCTGTACTCACATTTCCCTTTGTGAGGTCGATGCATTCATCTGCTCTATTAGCAGTGATATTAGACTGCTGGGTTACATTCTCTGCATTTCCAGTAGTTGCTGTACTCACTTCATGAGACGCCTCTCGTAGTTCATCTGTCGTTGATGGAAGGGCATGCATCTTTGATTCCAAAGTAGAAATCCTCTGTTCTAGCTCAGTACATTTTCGCATGATCTCCTGGGTCTCTGACCGAAGGAGCGATTTTTGTTTAATCCAACTTCAAGGTGAATTGCCGTTCAGTTTTTGCTCGTTGACTTGGCTGGCTCATTTAAAGTAAAAAACTAACCACTAAAGTTTCAGATTTAAATGTACTGGTTTCACTGTTTTTGCTAAACTAGCTTGTAAATGAAATAAAAGAATGAAAAAGAGTGGAAATTGCTAAAAGGATAGGTGAAGCAGGAGCAGTGTGAAATGCGTCCTACTCGCTTGAGTAGGAGAGAAAGAAAGCACTTGGAGTTAAACAACTCACATCTATGCCAAAATGAAACACTGCAATCAAAACCCAACAATCCTTTCTAAAAATGTAACAAACCATACATTCATGAATCGTTTGAATTACTCTTTCAAATCAACAACAATACACTGATGTGTTTTATATAAAAATAACTTACCTGAAGTCTATTTGTAGTGCTAAGCCTCAGACTGACTGGTCTGTGTCTAATGTAAGAAACCGTGTGTAGGCCTAGTGTTTCACAATAAGTGTGTTGCAGAATTGCAAACAATGTGCAAAACAGAAGAAAATTCTGTCCCTATATGATGTTTCCTTTTTTGTGGTTAAATGTAAGCTAGCCTACTTGAATGCAATTTCTGGAGAAGAAAAAACACCTTGAGGGGATTTAAACCAGCCTTATTGAAGACAATGGAGAGTAGCAAGCCTTGGTTACATGTGGTTTATTACAGTGCATGAAAATGCACTGTACTGTTCTTCCTAGGCAACTTCAACAACTTCTTCTTATTACAGTGCATGAAAATGCACTGTACTGTTCTTCCTAGGCAACTTCTTCTTATTATTATTATTTCGTTTACCACTTTTTCCGTACGCTATTTCTCTTGAACAGTTTAACTTAGAAACTTCATTCAAACTTTGTAACGTAGGTCTTCAAACAGATCGGGTTGGTATGACTTTTCAACTTTGAAACTTTTTATACTTTTAAACTATTAAAGAAAAACTTTTTAAAAATCCCCATAGACTTAACATTGCCGATTGACACATCATAATGGCCGTTAAGCAATTAGAATCCTATGGCAGGTGTTCAGGCCACCTGGATCAACTGCCAGTCTCGAGGCTTTAAGCATACAAACTGGCCCTATTAAGACTACACATCCTGTTCAACTGCTTCCTCTGCCAAAAACTGTTTCAAAATAAAAGTCCTCACTACAATATTTCACTATTAAACAAATTAATCCTTTAAACTACTGAACTTTTTAACTGTTCAACCATTGTAACTGTTACTTGTCATCGACTATGACTCCTACCCACTGTAGTTAGTTAGCATAGTTAGCATGTTAAAGATTGTTAAGATGGTTAGCAAGATTTTTAAAAAACTGCTAAAATGATTAGCTAAGTTAGCTAAGTAACATGGTTAAGATAGTTAAGATTGTTAGCATGCTATTTAGCATAACTGCTAAAAATGATTAGCTAGGTTAGCTAAGTCACATGGTTAAGCATAGTTAACATTGCTAACATAGTTAGCATGTTTAAAAAAAACTGCTAGAAAACATTAGTTAAGTTAGCTAAGTAAAGATTGCTAGATAGTTAGCATGTTTAGCAAAACTGCTAGAAAACGTTAGCTAAGTTAGCTAAGTAACATGGTTAAGATGTTAGCATTGCTAACACTGCTATAAAACATTAGCTAAGTAACATGGTTAAGATAGTTAAAAATCTTAGCATAACTGCTAGCAAACATTAGAGCCATTCCAACTTTCAGTTATCGTCAAATATCTACCTATACACAGCCATTAAACTATTTGAATATCAACATTCATTAAACTGCTAGAAAACGTTGGCTAAGTTAGCTAAGTAGATGGTTAGCATGTTAGCATTGCTAGCACTGCTATATAACATTAGCTAAGTAAAGATGGTTAGCCTAGTTAAAAATCTTAGCATAACTGCTAGCAAACATTAGAGCCATTCCAACTTTCAGTTATCATCAAATATCTACCTATACACAGCCATTAAACTATTTTCAACTACTTTTAAACTATTTACCTAACAGTCTACTTTTAAACTATCTATTAAACTATCATTAAACTATCTATTAAACTAGCTGCCTATCAACAACTTTTAAACTATCTACCGTCTATCAACAACTTTTAAACTATCTACATTCAGCTGTTAAACAGTCTACTTTTAAACTATCAACTTTTATTAAGCTATGCAACCACCATGTCTATCCTAGCATCACCGTAGTAACCATCTCTGTATTATCTGTTTTAACTATACATGATATTTTACATCACAACTTTAGCATTTTCATGCACTGGTAATTCCTTGGAATTGCATTTCTAGTTTTTAATTGTCATTCTTAACCTCCCACTGTGCGCTGGTCACAATATTAGGCCTAATAATCATAATCATAATCACAATCATAATCATAACTATAATCATCATCATCTTGGGGTTTCTGCTGGACAAATATCGCTGGTTAGGTTACATGCATTTTATTGGTTGATAATGGTTTAAACTGATTGGCTGTGGAAAAACGAAACTGAAAGAAGAACGTTTTCGTTCAGTCTCTTGGATAGCCTGATATGCTCTCGTCTTTGAAATGGTTTTATTTTAGATTGGAATTGTCGTAGCCTACGTTTGTGGAATTCTTTACCAAGCTAAATCCATTTTGCCACAGAAACCTTGACATCTGTATCGCTAATTTCCTTAAACACCGCACAGCGTCGGTGATTTGATTGCATGCTTCCTTTGTCAACTATAGCCTAGGCTACGAATCCTAAAGCCTTTGCGTTGTCTTTCACAGCAATGTGTCTCATAGGTCTACAAATAGTCATCCTACAACTAGCAGGCGTTGCTACAGCTGGTGAGTAGGCTACGTGCGACTCATTTTGAGGCTAACGGGGATATTTTTAAAACCTGGCTTTTTTGGGCTATTGTAGCCTACGCCCACGCTTTGTGTTACTGTGATTCACACAGCTCCACCCACCGTGGAGTCATGCATGAATTATTTTTGTTTTTAAGATTTAATTACATTCAGGCTACCAATAAAACTTTTAGCAAATACAGCATAGGCCTACATTGTAAAACTAAATGAAACAAGACAACAACATTTAAAGGCAGAGAACATTCATTCTATGTTTTACTACATAGGCCTAAGTGAGCTTGAACCATATGACATCACTTGAATGTCTAATGTAAGAGTAGCCTAACTTACTGTTCGACTTCGACATGTATGTAGACTTAGTCTATTTTATGAACTCACATAGCCTACTAAAACATAACTTTCTTTGTTTTGTATTTAAGGCGTGAAATTCTCAGTTTTGGTCAGCAATGCTACAGTCTCACTTGGGGACTCGGTCACTCTGCCGTGCTGGCTCTCCCCCACTACGGATGCCGAGGGGATGGAGGTGCGCTGGTACCGAAGCAACAGCTACAACACACCTGTGCTGCTCTACCGTGACCAAAAAACCCAGAGCTCTATTCAAAACCGCACTAGGCTTATGCCCCGTGAGCCATCCAGTAGCCTTAAACAAGGGGATGTGTCAATACAAATTGAAAATGTCAATCTGAAGGACGCCGGGAAGTATACGTGCCATGTGAGCAGCAGTGAGCACTATGCCAGTGATGCAGTCTTTCTCAAAGTAGAGGGTGAGTTTATCAGTAGAAGTTTATCAATGCACTCATGCATTTTGTTTTAATTTGTTTTATTTTGTTGTTTCCTAAGTTGGACTGCATACGACTAACACTTAAATATCCTGTTCTAAGTAAAGTTATTGAGGTGGCCAGTCACATTTCAAAAGTATGCTATCAATTAATCATGCCGATGGAGATATAATAAATAATCTCTTTTTCTATCTAATAATGTTTTTCACATTTCACATTTTCTCTTTCACATCTTTTGTCTTTTTCACTATTTCTCTTTGTCATAAACACTCTCTCTCTCACACACACACACACACACACACAGTGATCGGGGCCCCTCCGATCCTGTCTCTATCAAGGCTTGAAGATGACCGGATGAACGTGAGCTGCATGTCCACCGGATGGCATCCGGCTCCCCAGCTCCAGTGGTCTCTGGGGGCCCAAGAAGCGCTCCAGCCTGGGCGCCACTCTCACACCCGGGTGGACGATGGTCTGTTCACTGTGCTGAGCTGGGTGGTCCTCCCCTCAGAGTCCCGGTGGATCTCCTGCTCTGTGTTTCTGCCCAGCAAGAAAAGGGACCTGAAGGAGGCCAGGGTGGACATGAACATCAACTTACAGCCTGCAGGTTAGGATCACAGACAAATGCTAATACATTAGGTAGATGCAGATGTAGGTGTGCAAGTGTGTGAAGGGGTATAACAGGGTGTATGGCCAATCTGCAGAGAGACATCTGACATCTGATTGGAGAAAGTATTGTTGTGGTGAAGGGATATCCGCCCAGGCTAAATGTGAACCTGAGGGTAAGAAAGAGATTTTGTGTGTGTGTGTGTGTGTGTGTGTGTGTATGTCACAGATTCAGGTGGATCATCTTGGATGGTAGCTTTCATCATAGCCCTGCTGGCAATAATAGGACTGACTACCTATCTATTATACATGAAGATGAAAACGAAAAAAGGTTTGAAATGTCTTCTTTTTTTTTCTTTATAATTTCTCAGAAAAAGAAAAACACATACGCACAGTTGTTTAAATCAATGAAAGTACATTTATTCATGTGAGCCATGTCTGTTGGCTACATACCTTGTGAGGGTCTGACAAAAACTCATCACTCCATGTTTAAGTGACTAAAAGCAATCATCTTTTTTTTAGCAACAGCAAATATTCCCCTAGGAATAGCAGGTAAGACTTCTTCCATTCTACTCTGCCATTTACTGTGACATTCTCCAGTAGACAATTTGTTATTTAAGCAATATAGCACGAGTGAGAGTGGGATTGAACGGCCTCCGGCCTCGTGGCTACGGCCGAACAACATCCGTGGGAATATCCATGACCAATCCCACGATCACGAGTGCTATATTGCTTTTATACAACAATTCTACAACAAACTAAATAATCTGAAAACACCCCATTATTGTTTAAAAATGTTAATTTCGACATCGTTCTTACGCATCAAAAAATAGTTCCCTTTTCAATAGACAGCATCTTGGTTGCTAGGTAACCAACATTCCAGATCCCTCGTTACGGGTCTTGGTGGTTTACATGTCTTCTTGAAAGAAATGTTGTTTTTTTTCAGTGTAGTATGAACAATGTATGAACAACATGGCAGTAACATTCTAGTAGTAGTAAGAATAAATGCTGCTCATTGTTACACTCTACTACATTTTAGTCTAGAATCAGAATACAATTGAACTTCAATATTTCTATTGTGGGTAGTCATCTTATGTGAACTGTTGTTATCTATTTCTTTTCTTTTGCAGAGGAAAAGACAACCCTGTTAAAAGAAGGTGAGATTCTGTCCATAGCTCCACTCATGTATGTATGTTATTTATCATTTCAGTTTATGTTGTATGCTTGGTTGGCCTATTATCTGTGTTGGCTTTTTTGTTGAGTTGTGTTTAATGAATATAGGCAATAATTACTGTCTGTACTGTTCTCTCTCTTTCTCTCTGTTTCTCTCACTCTCCAAGTAATTCTCTCACTTACAGCATATCTGCATATGATGGATCATGAACCAGTCCTCTAGTGTCATTAATGTGTGCATGTGTTTCAGTTTATTAATAACCCTGCAACACATAACTGTTAACACTTAACGTTAAAAGTATTTTGCTTTGTTATTAGCTCCGGAGCTTGCATACTCTGAGGACATGAAAAATCATGCAGGTATTATACATTTTTTTTACAGACTTCATGTTTTACCGAATAGATTCAGTTGTAAACAGAACAAATTTAACCCAATTTTTCTACAGTCATTACCAATTTATAAAATTGTTCATTTTGATTAGGTTGATGATGGTTTACACTGTTACAATACAAATATTACAATGCTTGCCAATATTTTTACAGTATTTACAGGAGAACAAATTTAACCTCTATTACAATATAACGCCTTACTGTGATATTTGTCTACATTTCCTCAACAGTGGACATCGTTGTTAACAAGGATGCAGCTCCAGCTTGTTTGAAAGTTGGTAAAGATGGTAAAATGATGAGGGACAGTGGTGACCCAGCTACTGACTATGAACTATGTATCCTGGGAAGCCCAAACTTCTCTAGTGGACAGCACTACTGGGAGGTGGGATTAAAAAAGGAGAACACTAAAGTCAAGAGCTTCTGGTGGGTTGGAGTGGCAACAGACTCAGCAGTACAGACGATGAGGGAGCAGAAGTCCATGCCAACCAGTGGCCTGTGGTGCCTGTACTCAGACAACAAGCACGGAGTCCACACCAAATCAGGATCTTCTCACTACATCTCTATGGCATCTAGACCTGAGGTAGTAGGCATCTTCCTTGATTATGACAATGGCCGGCTTTCCTTCTATGATACAAAACTGCGCCATCATCTTGTTACCATTAAATATTTCTTTAGGGAAATGGTGTATCCTCTTTTCAATCCTAGCAAAGGGGATAAAGCAGCACTTTATATTTTATCATTGCCTTTTGCCACACCTGAAGTTAATAGCACAGCAGCAACTGCTATTGAAACATGATGCCATGTAAAATAATGTATAATTTGCCTGGCAAAGCCAAATCATACAGTTGAAATTGTAAAACGATTATTCAGCCTTTTGGCTATACATAAGTAAATCTAACCCAGATCAGCTTAACACTTAAATATTACATCTTCAGGAATTGTATGCTATTTAAGATGATTGTGAATCAGATTAATATTTAGAATCAAGCCTGCCTGCCAAAAATATAACTAATTTTACCACATTTAAAACACTTGCTTACTAAATAAACCAAATTAAAACAAATTACCATTTGTAATCAAATGGAACAGTTCCACATTACTGTGATTAAGCATATGGGCTGTCTTAGCAGTGATGCTAGTCTTCTGGTGCAAAAATACAGAAAAGAGACAATGAAACACAAATGTCATCCTATGCTTGTAAAATCATCCCCACTTCTTTGTCTGACTAATCTGCAATCTACATTACTCTGTACTCATAACATTGTAGCAGAGTGTTCTGTAATGCTGAATTTGATGCAGAAGAGAAACAGTTAGCACTGAACCACTACATTCTATAGTCATATGTATACTAGTGTTGTCACGATACCAAAATTATGACTTCGATACGATACCTGCCATAAATATCACGATGCTCGATACTGAAATGATACTACGGCGAAATCCTAAGATATCTGGAAAAGAAAGGACTCATACCTCCTCCAAGTGTATGAGTCATTTGTGTTAAATTCGGTGCACTTTTGTAGTGTGCAGGTCAATTCTGGGTTCTAAACTTCCTACATAATTATTATTTTTATAGTCAGTAAAATAGTAGGCCTACTTTGTATGATTAAGTCCTTTATTTTTTGTTATAGTTCATTTACATTGTGTTGTGTTTTGCCAATAAAGTAGCTTTAAATAGCCAAACTAGGCTAGATCAAGGTCAGTGTTGAAATTACTGCATGCAAATCACTGAATGCTATGCAGAGGGGCCTAATCTTTAGGCCATCTGATGTACAGTATAGGCTTCCCTAGGCCTTCCCGTGTTCATGGGATTTCTTTGGCAGTTGCAAAGGGAAAAATGTGAGGATAGTTGATTGATTGATTACAGCTCGTTATGTCTCGTCAAAATGATTACAGCTCGTTACGTCTCGTCAAATTAATTGATGAAGGAAGATTCGCTTTATCCCAGAGAACCATACTCGTTTCACTTAGGGTAGACTAAAACAGAAGAGAAGAACTTGGCAACAATAAAGTATCGATTCTAAAAACGTCGGAAATCGTATCGTTTTTTGCGTGAAGGCATCATGATACCTTTTTAGTATCGATACACCGTGCAACACTAATGTATACATCTCACTTTGTTATCACACACTACATTTCTATTAAACTCTTTTTTTTTTACCCTGAACATACACCCACTACAAAAGAGCACCTGTTTGGAGTGAATGCATACGACCCCTAGTAGTGCTGTGCACCAGGGCTCTACAGTGCGCACATGCGAGTAAAAATGATGCCATACGAGGGCAAAAAATATTTAGGCGCACTGGTGCGAATGACTTCTAACCATGTCAATATTTGTCTACAAAATACATCGCAACATCGAGAAACATTACTGGTGCAAACCATAGAATCACGTCGCGAATGCAGCATAAAAACTACACCTCCCATCAACGTTAGCAGTTTCGCGTTGTGACTCGCTAGTAGTCGCTTCTATCAAATCCAAGAGAGCGCAGAAAAAGCGGAAAGTTAGACTAGCCAGCCAAGATGCAAAGATTGAAGAAATTAATTCTTCTATCCACCGAATTCATTGGATATAGGAGGAACAGGATGAGATTCTGAGAATGCAGTGAGAGAAGGAAAGGTAACCTAACATGCCTTTTAGCCCAGTTGACGTATTGGCTGCAATATGCAATATAGCTGTAGCTTAACCGCACAAAAAGTAGCCTCCGTAATACTCCCATTTTATTCACGCTTACTGACAACTCCAGGCTTCCACGCATGCTTGTTTGTTTACACCGAATACAAGCTGAAGTGCAAAACGAAAGTAGGCCTGACATTTGCCTACTGCCCCCATCAATGCAGATATTTCAAATAAAAACTAAAAGTATAAAACATATATCCTTGATTAGCCTATGTTGGGTTTTGTGGAAGAGAAAATGGACTGTTTTAGTAGTAGTATTAGGCAGTATGCAGTCAGATAGGTCACCATGGGCATATTTGGATTAGCTATACTGTAGATGGATTTACAAATAAATAAATTAGCCTACATTTGGCAGGATACTTGATATACAGGCGAAATGCAAATATGGCAATGTATTATATTATTTTACATTAACAAAATGTAGGAAAATAGAACAGACTGAAAATAAAGTAAGCACTGATCTTTAAAATCCTTCCTGTAGCCTAAATGTTGTCAGTCATTCTTAATATTCGCAATTGATGCACTGGCATGTTTAACTGTTAGCTGCAGTATAATGTTAGATTATGTGTAAGTTAAGTACAGAACTGACTGTGCGCCCAATTTTTTGTCTGTGCTCCTAAATTTTATATATGGCATCTAGTCAATATATGGCAGCTAGTCAAACATTTTCAGTTCTGTGTGTGAGTATTGCTTGTATTAATTGTTTTTCATAGATAGGCTTGCCTGATTGTATTATTTGATGTTGTGTGAAATGGCAGCCAAAATTTTTATATTGATAGATTAAATGTGATTTGATCAGAATTACTAGGCCTAATTTATTTTAAGGTA
The DNA here is from genome assembly GCF_017589495.1 of Alosa alosa. NCBI lineage: Eukaryota > Metazoa > Chordata > Actinopteri > Clupeiformes > Clupeidae > Alosa > Alosa alosa. The sequence goes on from NC_063212.1 coordinate 16,702,425, forward strand.
TAAATATTATGCCACTTTCTTAGATTTTCTTGATATATTTTCTGTGTAATTGCAGATGCCATTGAACTTGATTATCTCTTATAAAGTACATGGTTTGTTGTAACCTGTGCATAATATATACCTACAGTAAAAAAATTGGGTGTGTACATTTTTTAAAAGTAATCTCTAAGTATCCATAACTTTTACAACATTATAGTTTAGAGGAAAATACATTAGAATGTAATTTAAACCAAAGGAGGAACATAGAAACAGAGCCTTATAGATAGAAAGAAAGAGAAATGAATTCCTCCTAGGCTGTCATTGTCATCATTCTAGAACATTCTAGAACACTAATGGCTTCCAATTTTCTGTACATTAAAAGGGAATTATTTTTTTGATAGTGTTGTCATAACTTGCCATACAACTACAGCATTCTACATACATAACTAATACATTTCCAATAAATCCTACATTCTTGTTTGAATTAAATTTTGTGGTACAATTTTTTTCATTGTTTTTATGAATTCATGATTTATGACATTTCTTCTGAAAACAAAACTATGTTGAGCTTATTACACTGGGGAATAAATAGGTGATTCTGGAAATGCAATGTGGGATATGTCATTCGTTAGCTTAACTGTAACATTTGTTTGCACAACTTCAATACATGTGTTGTGTTTAATAAACATACAGTATACTTTACTTAAAATGACCAAGTTAGGTGAAATAGGAATTCTCAGTAGTGTAAGTGGACTGCACTAAGTGCATTTGTTTGCCCAACTTTTCCAGCCATTCTTATTCCAGATTAGTCTGTAATTTCAAGGCAATCAGTTTGCATGTTTGCATTTCTGTAAAAAACTAAGGTTAACTAACAGGTTAAGTAAGGTTAACTAACTAGCAAAGCTTTAGCAATTCAAGTATAATTTACTTGATTTCAATTATCATGTTTGGCTTTCCAACTCTGCTCTTAAAAGGCAAAATCATAATCAACAAAAGACAAAAACTGAGTTGTGCTTACTAAACATTTTAAAGAAGCCCTATGCAGGTCTGGTTATTCCTTCACTGTTTCTGGGTTTTAGCCTGATTTGGGCTCGCATTTTTCACGACATAGCTCCCCCTGCAGCTTCGGTAGCAAGTGACTGCTACGCTAAACCCCCACTAGCTAGCGAGCTAGCCATCAATAAACCAAGCTAAACACATAGGGCTCACAATAAAACGGTCGAGCAAACACATTGTTCAAGAGACTATCAAATCACATTAAAAAAACGAAGTTCACCCAAGGGTAGGCTACTTACAATTTCAACAGCAACAAAGCCAAGTCGGAGTCCGTTTTGCAGTCTTCTCAAACTACAACCTGACTACATTTTCGAGTATTTCCGCCGAGTTACATCCGGATGTGTTCGGACCGAGACCAGAAAGCACTAGGGGGAGACGAAGCACCCACCAAACGACCCAAAAAGTGTTGTAGAACCATCAGAACGACTCTCAACCTGTATAATTAAGGTTATTTTTGCTAAAATTGTTGCATATTGCCTCTTTAATTGGCCTAAGGATAGCTATTAGATTTTCCAGCAATTGCTCTCATTTTCTCCTTTCTTTTGGGTTTGTTTTGATTTCTTGGTTTATCTGGTTTATTATGACCGCTGCTAGCATTCTACCATGCTATTTTTTTCTTCTTTTTTCCATCAACGTTCTGAATTTTTGGTCAATGATTCCCGGGTCATGGGACACAGGAAACTTAGCTCCACTAGACTTTAACAGAAAATAAGCGTTTGGTCCCCAGGGGCCACTCCCCAACCCACCCCACACCCATTGGCGCCGCCAGCCGTGCTGCCAGGGTGCATACTATGGAATACAACCCTAGCGGCGCCCCTGCTCCTGGCACCCCTGTATTTTTCTTAGAGGGCCACTACACCCGTTGTGGTGTGCAGCCAAGGGCAGCACAAATATTTAAATGTATGTCTAACATTTTCATCGTTTCTCTATATATTATTTTCTTTATGAAGAGGAGAAGTCTAGGTCACTGGCTTGTTATTTTTCTTTTCATTATGTTTTATACTGTTGTCATGATTTGCATTTGAAGTTGGTCTGGCTGCACATGGAGGCCTCTCTTGATTGCACTTGTTGTGTATACCTTCACTGTGAGTGTTGGGACTGGGAGATTTCTTTTGTGACATAGTTATAGTGTCCATGTGACGTTCCGCTTTTCTTTATATTTTGCTTGTATCATGGGTATTTGTATTTTGGCACATGTGTTACATCTCCGCTTATTTTCAATACATTTAATTATCTTGCGCTCAAATCCACTGTTTGTGTGTTTGCTTCTCCTGTGCCACAAGGCAACCTATTCACAGGAATGAATATTTTTCATTGTTGTTATTTCTTGTTTTTTGCGCATGTCTTCATCCCCCTGGCCTGGGTTATGATTTGTTATGGGTTTTGTCATAAATCGTCATGTTTTGTCATAAATTGACATTGACATTGTTTGTCCTTTTTGGGAATTGTCTTTTTGTATATTATTTATCGAATTACTATTTTTTGGATTCATGCCTGGTGTCATGACTTCCTGGCTCAAGGCCACCACAACATAAAAGGGGGAGACCACACCGGAGTATATTAAACGCAAAATAGGTTTATTAAATAAACTATGTACAGAAGTCAGTAAATGTATGCCAAAGTAAAACTGTGGTGTATGTCAGCATAATGAAATGTAATGCAAAAAGATGTGTCAGTGGGGCGCGCGGCCGCAAGTGTGATGTCGAGCCAGCAAGAGTTCTCTTGCGGACTGCTAGGTCCAGGTTTTATCCGGCTCCTAATTACGCCTCCAATTACAGTAGCTACGTCATCAGAACCCAAGAGCTCCCCCTGCAGGCCGAGAGACAAACACAAAAGAGCAGCCAAAACCTGACAGACCTAGTGGGCTAGTGATGTAACCTGACTCTCGCCAGATTAATTTCGTTCCGCCTAGCTCCACTCATCCATCTGGGATCGATCCATTGGAGTGGTGCTTCAGAAGGCTGGGCCTTATTAAAAAATCCTTGCATAAGATTGGATAAGCCACTTGTCCGTCATCTATTGACGTGCTACTTCAACCACTCACATCGAAGCCAACCTTAGATGCTGAGAACAGTCTCACAGTCGCTTCTACGCTACGTCACATCTATGAAACTCCTGCCCTGCATCCTGATTGACCATACAATCTTGTGCTGTAATCACTCTCAACGGAACCGATCCCAGATGGATGTGAGTGGAGCTAGGCAGAACGAAATTCATCTGGCGAGAGTCAGGTTACTAGTGATGAGCCCAGCACGGTAAAGCTGGAGCGTCACACCTGGTTTGCTGGTTTGGTCACAAACCTGTGTTGCCTTAGGCCTGCAACTTAACCTAATTAACCTCCTAACTATTAGGCCTATTAGTGAAGTATTTCATGGGGTAAACGTCCTCAGATGGCGTAGTCGGTTACTCTCACAATTTAACCCTTCTTGCCACACCTACACACCGAGCCCTGTATGACAAGAAATACATGCTTTGTCTCTGGCAGAAATGTGTTGTAAAAGTCTACAAGTAGCCATTGTTCTATACCTTAAAAGCGAGTGTGGGGCTCAATTTTAGTCTATTAAGGACATACTTAAAACCAAGCTCTAGTGGGCCGCTTGGGCCGGCCAATCACGGGGCGGCATGCATGTCGGGTTCGCGCAGCCCCTTCATCGCAAGGCCAGTTCCACATTTGGCTATATCTCGGCCCACTATGAAACATCAATAGTGTTAATCTGCTTTAAATCAGCCATTTTTTCTAACTCCCTCTACCTCCAACACACTGGGAAACTGCTCAGTATTTATACCAGATATGAGTCTCTATACTACAGGTGACCTTCAATATTTACATCAGTCTACATTCTTTTGTAGCATTATTCAATCAAATGTATTAAAAGTGTATTGTTTGAAATTGAAATACAATAAATCCTGTATCTTTTATCTTATTATTGGTTTACTAAAGTTATATGAAGCAATGACTTCTGGGAATTTCAAAACCGAATGCGTCTACTTCCTTCAGCATGGGGAATTGTATGCCGATCTAGCATGCCTTGATCCTCGGAATCTTCCCCTTATAAAACCTAATAAACTGCCCCCAAATGCACTTCGAAACATAAGTGAATGTCTGCGTCTGAATGTCAGTGAAGATGCAACGGCCGAAAATCTACAGTCGGAATTGACACACCTCGCACTATACACAGTTAGAGCATCTGACTTTGATGATGCCGCGGAGATAGAGGAAGATACAGAAATAAACCTGGTGAGCAAAAATGTGCTACCTGCAAAAATTGTGCAATCTGTTGCTATTTCCTTCTCCAGCAGTTAAACCTCTTACCTGTGCCTATGGTTAACATATAAATTCCTACTAACACTGTCATGTACTCAAGTGCATGCAAACTTTCCACTCTTAAATTCATCAACAATCGCCTAAGGCCACGATTGTCACAGGATAATTTGGAGGCCTTTATGCTGATGGCGACATAGAAAGAGGTCCTAATCAGAGGCGGACAGAGTACACAGCTTCCTTGAGTAAAAGTACAGATACCCTTTGCTAAATTTTACTCAAGTACAAGTAAAAGTACAACAGTAAGATGTCTACTAGTAAAAGTACTGAAGTACTTGTTTTTAAAAGTACTTGAGTATCAAGAGTACAAGAGTAGCCTACATTTTCTAAATATTGCATTACTACTGCCACAGTGCTTACATTTACAGAAACGTCCTACATGCAGTTATGAAAAAATGTTAATGTTAATACCTTGGAGAATGTAAAATGAATTGGAAGTAAAATCAAGTCATTTTCATCTTTTTACCATGTTGCCAGGGATTGGCGGTATTTCTAATACATGTATTTAAAATACGTCTTTCAAATACAAAATACTATTTTGTAATTGAAACACATGAAGCGAAAAACTATCATTAACTTGTTTAGACAATTGAAATAGTCTGGTGAGGTGGGGCCACAGGTTGGCACATTCCCGGGATGGACCTGTTGCGTCTTCATCCATTGTTTCGTCCATGGTTTCGTCTCTTATCTAAATCTGACCATGGAGTTGACTTTGGCGGAAAGCTGAAGGTGATTGCTGATAGGCTGTTTGAGAGGGAAACAACAAATTGAGGGATTCCGAGATTTTTCTTTTTTCCTTCTTTTTTAGAAGTAGTAACGGGTACTCACGGTTATGGATAGAAATGTAGTGGAGTAAAGAGTACAATATTTGCCTCTCAAATGTACTTGAGCAAAGTCATGAGTACTCCCCAAAAATAATACTCGAGTAAAGTACAGATCCCTCAAAATTGTACTCAAGTACTGTACTCAAGTAAATGTACTCCGTTACTGTCCGGCTCTGGTCCTAATGAACTTGAATGCTGATGACGTGATAGACAGGGTTGCGTAGAAGAGCAAGCTCCTTCGCACCATGTTAACTGCATGACGTTAATTAAGAAACGTTTGTGGAGTGGCTGCTCTGATGATCTATTCTAGGCTATTCTTTTTTGATTTTCATATTGCATTCATTTTGGAGTTGTTATTGATATATCCATGTTCTTGGTTCAGTTTTATGCATATTAAAGTTAGAGTTCATCACCAATGGGGCTACAAATGTGCGTGTTATTTCCGTGCATGTGAAGTTATACAGTATGTTGCGGGCACGTGCGCGTGTCCCCACGTGGGCCGCTGGTTGGTAAAAATGCCAGGGCCGTTGTTTAATCCCAGTCCGTCACTGCTGATGAGTGATGATCCAGACCCACATCAAGATGAAGGGTCTGGGAACTCACCATTCGCAGTGCTCAATCCGAGGGGCGGGATAAACGGTTGTCTCTCAAATTCCCTCTGCATGCAATAGCGCTACAACTCATGTGTCCCATGCGTTTTCCCAACAGCCGAGCTGGTTGGCTAGTTGATCAAACTTTTGCCAACTTAAAAAAGTGTCACGCTGTTAACCAGCAGCAGCATCCATCTTCTTTGTCTTTGAGTAGCGGGGAATTTACGCGGAACCGTCGCAACTCTGCCATCTTTATGTTGAGCCCACGCACCGACTCTATACACAATGTGATTGGCCTGATCGAAGTTTGCTAGACTACCCTGGCTGCAATTTACATACTAATTTACATTGCTAGGGTGCATATAGATTTCTAGGTTACTCCTTCCGTACAGCATTGATGTTCACATTAAACATGAATGTAACAGGAAGGGAACACTAACTGCTGAACAACCTGTGAGGATGGGTTAATGTTTATCAGGTGTGCATGTGTATCTGTGCGATCCTCTGTTCACAGGTGCGTCAGATGTGTGACATGAAACTTTGATCGAACAACATGAAAAAAAAAAACTGTGATTGAAGTATCATCAGTGTCTCTACACATGAACTTGAGCATTGAGAACATTGTTTATGTACACAACTGTGACTGGCAAGAAGCAGAAAAAACAAGTGAGTTGTTCAAAACCTTAATTTTAGTAAACTCTGTGTACACAAACAATGTTCTCAATGCTCAAGTTCATGTGTAGAGACACTGATGGTACTTTGATCAAAGTTTCATGTTGTGTCAAGCCTTCTTAGTGTTTGAAAAATAGTGATTTTTACGCGATAATGCATCAAAATTGTAGTGCCCCTACGATTCCCATTCAAAAGGCCATTTAACCCGAAAACGACAACACGGACAAGCTTAAAAGTGGCGCTTCGGACGTAATTATGCTTTTAAATGAAAGTTTGACTTGGGTACATTCACAAAAACACGATGCATTTTGGCGAAAGTTATGCTTTAAGTTTGAGGTCGTTCCATTTTTTTAGCCAGCAATAACTCCATACATATTTGGAACTTGCAAAAATGCAATTGTTTGCACATTAGTCTATACACTAGCAAAATGGTACTCAATTTCCCCCCCTATAATTTAATAGGTACAACAGGTAAAACTGTCTTCAGTAGGGGGGCACAGAATTCACCTTAGCCTAAACCAAACAAATCATATGAGGCTGTTATACTGCAAGGGGACCTATCTGCTCAGAAAACACGTATCAGACTGATATGCAAATTAAATGATGTGAGCAATCTAGAGGCGGAACATAATACAAACCCAGATAGTGAAAGTAGAGTTCAGGAAGACTATAGTGAAAGAGAGCACTGAGATTAATTTAGACAACTAGACTAGATCTTGAAAAGCATATGTAGGCAGTTACGGTGGCTCAAACATGTCTGACTGAGTCCTAGGATTTGCTTTTTTTTTCAACAAGCCTAGTTTGTCTAAACATCATTTTTGTCTTATCTTATTCAGTAGGCTATTTCATGGATTATCTTCACCATTTATGTAATGTGGATTGTTCTGAGTCTGATGATCAACATAACTCTTTCAACTGCTTTGGGTGAGTAAGAGAGGGTGTTTTATAAGCACTGAAAAGCACACAGCATAAAACTATAACCTCCAACTGCACTGGGAAACATTGTAGGTTGATGTGCTCAACAGCTTAGTATAGTCTCAACTGGGTGCTAAATCTGATTAAGGGATGATTAATAATGTTTAAAAGAAAACTGAGTGCTATATCTTTAATTCATGAAGTTTATATGAATATCATATGTTGGAGAGACTTTATCAAGAGGAAACAACTGGATGGATCAATGATATAGAGTCTTCTCAGTAGACCTTTCACATTAGGTCTTTTTGATAAAAACATGTGTGTTTTTTAATATATTTTGTAGAAGTACAAATGTACACAGACCTGCATGCAGATGTCACAAGGAATCAAACTCAGGAATTCAGTGATTTTATCATGTGTTATCAAACATTCCTGGGCTTGGACATTTTGGGAGGGTTGGAAAAGTTTTAAATGAACAGAATGAAAAACAAAAGATTAAACAAATCACCACACGTTTTAGTGTTTTACAGTTGTTTTCATTCTTGTCTCAATACCATGTCCACTGTGTGTAGTTTAGAATTGTGTGAGTACATCAGGTAACCTTAGATGCAAAATGCACTGCAGGCGGAAAAACGCTACAGAACTCTACAAACACCTAAAAGTGACTCATGCTGCCATAACTATAGAGCAAATACCATAAACATACAGCTATAGATCTGCATGCTACAGCCCCACTGCTGACCCACAGTGTTCTCTAAATTTGTTGTCATTGTTTTTCATAAAGTTCTTGTATACATTCCACACCTTATCTTTAGGAAGAAATGTTTGGCATCTATCCCAAAAAACCTTATTCTCTACAAATATGTCTAAGCAAGCAGCCATCATCACATCAAATTAAATGTTATTCACACCTTTATTTTGGCACGAGTGGTACTGTAGGTAATTATGTGTAGCTGACCTGATGATTAAAAAACACTGTATTATCATGTGTTATTCTGAAATGAATGGGCACTGCATGCGCTTAATACACGTTTTTGTCTTTTACTAATTTGCATTAAACATCGTCATACCGCATGTGGTATACACAATGTGATACACAAGGCCTAATAAAGTCTCTAGGTTGGCTTATAGGAAGACTTGCAATGCACACATGCACAGAGATTATCTTGGATAAGTGACTAAATCCTATGTAAATTCTTCATAAATTATAGCACAATCTTTTAAATATAACCCTAGTTGTCAACACATATACACACTTACTACAAAAAGTAGCTTATAAATGACTTGGAAGAGTATCGTTTATGTCCTGCTATGCGTTTTTTTTCCTACAGAACTCCACACCCTTGAGTTCCAGTCGATAGTGTATCCTAACCACACACGGCAGACGACTCTATTTTATGGAGATGTCATCATCTTCTGTAAAAACTCCACACTGACAGGCCAACTGAGGGTGGAGTGTGTTCCTGACAATCTCAGTCTAAAAGAACTAGAGAGAGATGAACCCTTACAGTGGTTTATTCAGGAGATAGATGAAAGCTTCAATGGAAGGGCAGGTGAATATATCATACAGTATAATATAATATACCGTAATATAATATAATATAATATAGATAGATAGATAGATAGATAGAATCAGTGATAATATAATATAATATAATATAATATAATATAATTTATTACACGGCTCTTCAGAGTGCTGCAGAAAGTTCCATTCACATGAATGGGCCTTCCCAACGTTCGGGCCTATGTTAAATCTACATAAATCACCAGCAAAGCATTTAATCACCGCTGTCAATGGCAACGGGTTTTGTGCTTCTGATTAATGTCTTTCATATCACTACGCAAGGACTGGAACTTCATTCAAACGTGAAAGCAGACGGTTGATCAGCTGTGTTCTAAAGAATGTTTGATTATGTAGGCTTAAGTCATATCGTGGGGAGTTTATTATTTCGTTTTGGCAAGTAGCCGTATAATAAGCGGGATAATGTATAGAATGCCGGTCATTACTGGGAAAATAAGTCCCGACAGGGCGAACCGGACCCCGACGCGCAGCGGAGGGGTCTTGTTCCGCCCTGAAGGGACTTCAACACATAGCATCTAGGCATAGTATGTTATTATGCTTTTAAATGGCAGAGACAGTAGCAGATTACACTGTATATTGTATTGAAGTTATATAATCTAATATGGGCTCTCATGAACTACGTAGGCTAGCTAGGCAACAGAATACAAACCTGTCTGTCTGAGAGTGCATCAAAACAGAACAGAGTGAACAGCCCATGTTAGTAAAACATGACTAGTGAAAGTGAAAACGGTCAAGGTGACTTGAGTTCATTGTTTACGCTGAAGAGAGACAAAACTGGTTCCCCACAAATAGACCTAGTAGAACAGACATATTACTTGATACATTGCAGTGTGTGTTTAGATGTTCTGATATACAGAAGGTCAATTTGAGCTCATCTAATATGTTTTTTTCTCGCAGGTGTTTCGGTTAACATTTTTGCCAAACCCATCCTGAGTTGCACATCTAAAATTTTTACATGTCATGTAGTGCATTATCCTTACATGCCACTCAGCATCCATTTAACCAAAGACGGAGTTCCATTGGACAGAGCAGCGAGGAATGGACCGCGTCCCAATGGAGACGGGACAGTTCAGATCACACTTTGGATTGATACCATAGATGAAGACATTCAAAATTCAAAGCTTAATGTTAAGCACGCTCAAAGAAGACACCTGCATGTAAGACAAAATTTGAAATAAACATTTTACAAAAAAAATATGTGCAAATGTGAAAGTCTCCAGAAAGGGATCGGAAATATGAGATGAGATTAGAAATATTTTTTGTAAGAGATAGTAGCCATGCAAACGTACTGTAAAACATATGATCCATCATGAACAATATAGAAATATATATATTTAAAAATCCACAACAAAAAGGGTCAAACTTAAACTGCATTTAAAGAAATCAACCATGTCTCATTCACACTAGGGACATAGAGTTTTCCCCTCTGTAATAAAACATGCATGAGGGATATTAAAAATCAACCACTGGGGGGATGCTGCTTACTGCCCAGGCTGGGGAATAGAAGGATACAGATGCAAGCAGGGTGTTTTCCCAGTATTGCTTTATAAATAAAAGTAGCATACCAGTTGACAGTCAGTGAAGGTGATGTCCAGCTCACCAAACATCAAAGAATGTAATGGTGATTAAGCAACTTTGCATTTACAATAAAAGTGGAGTGTGGAAAACATCAACTCTAATACATTTGACTAATAGCTTCATTTACATTTTATCAGAAGTTGTACTACAGTCTACATAGGTGTTTAGAATCAGCACCCATCAGGTAAAGAGTTTGTGCATGTTCAGCAGGTACGGTGTTTATGAGTTTGTGCACGTACTCCAGCAGGAAGTGAGTTTATGCATGTAGGTGACTCCAGCTATCTCACATGCTGGTCGATTCTAGCAGCCAGTAAACACTCTCAGGATTGAGTGAGTGGGCATAAACATCAGATCTAACTGGAATATCAGATGTAAACATTTCAAGTTTGCCCATGCTTCAAGTTTATGCTCACATCATGCTTGAAGAGGCATGTTCAGCACATACCGCTAAAACAATTATCTCTCTCCTGCACATAAAGTGACAAAGAGAGGAATATGTTCTCCTTTTTAAACCACACCTTTACAATACAATATAAATATGAAAACAACTTGCTCTTTTAGCATGACAACCACAAGGGCTTCCAGACAGCCAACCAGGGGGCGCCACATATACAGCCAATGAATGATGAAAGTTTTCAGACCTTTTCCACATTTTGTTACGTTTCAGACTCATCTTAAAATTGATTCAATACATGTTTTTCTCGTCAATCTACACACAATGTTTCAATACTCCACAAAAAAGCAGGTGTTTCGAGTGTTTTGTAAGTTCTTTTGTGGACATGAGAGAACCCTGACAGAATGACAAGACAATCATCCTTCTGTGAGTTTCTCTCATCTTCACAAATAAACTCTGGATCTCACTCTAGATATTTCAGTCTTTTACTTTTTGTGAATTTACAAAACACTCCACACCTGCTTTTTTGAATAGTGAAGCATTGTGTGTAGATTGATGACAAGAAAATGCATTGAATTGAATCCATTTTGTTTTGTGCACTCAAGCATAACTAATATAGTCAACAGACACATAATTACATGGTGAACATATTGTCTAGTGCATTTCCCCTAAAACCCAGGAGGATGATGGCACTTTTGTTTGGAATGTATTGGTGCTAAGAGTGGTCGAACCTCCACCCAGCCAAGTGGAATGTCCAGAATTAGAAATATAATTAGCCTTAGCAATAAAGCTGTCATGACCACACTGACAATCTGAGGTGATGGATTTGTAGCGAGAAACCTGTTGTATTGTGTAAGCTTGTGTGTTACGTTTCATAATCTTAATACAAAGACTAGTTAGAGAATAAAACAATAAAATCATCATGAACAGATAAATAGAGGTGAATAAATGCTCATGAGAACGGATGTTACGGAGTTCAAGCAGGTCACAGAGTTTCTTCTACCATTCTCATCTACATCAAAACACAGCAACACTGGAGTTAAGGAAACACGCCACCATTTTATGAAATTGGGTTATTCACCGTCTCCCCAGTCACACGAGGACACAGCAAGGTGGTCCGTTCCAAAAATCCAAAAGTCCCACACCTTACCACACCTAACTATCTCCCTCTCTATCTCTCTCTTTCTCTCTCCTGAAGAGTAGCACCTTACCCATGCAGGGCTCCAGACTAACTTTTTGCACTGGTGCGAATAACTTTTTTTCTTAGGTGCACCAGCACAAAAGTTAGGTGCACCCAAATTTTCAACCACATCACATTTAACATCGCAGCAGGTTCACATTTTTCCCTTAATTACTGTCCTATATAGGTTGTCCTATGACTTATGATTTACAATTCTACAAGAAAAGTAACTTATTGAAGTGTTGGTGCTTTAAGTGCTTCACTGAGCTGAAATTTAAACTTAAAACATCTCAAGATTAATTAAATAAAAATAACTGAGTAAATTAACAGTGCACGTCTTTTAAGGGCTTCAAACTGCACATCTCATGGCTCAATGTCTTACATACTATCCTTCATGATCTTTAGGCCTTGGCTAAACCAGCTCGCCATGCATCTTCCATAGAAATGTATTTGAGCACAATTTAAAGAGATGTTCCAAGTAGCCTGGGGGATTTTTATGTGATTTTGCAATGATAATTGCAATAATCATTTGACAGCCCCATAATGCAATTTACTTTTTAATTTTAGTATTTTTAAATTTTCAATAAGAACATCACTATGGTTAATGCAGTAACGAAATGGTAGGCCTATTATTATAGGCTTTTGCAATGACTTGCCATGCTCGATCTAAATGTGTCCATTCAATTCACCGTACACAATGTTTGCCAACTCACGCTTTATAATTTCTCAACTATATGATACTTTACAAAGTATGTCCCTTCCCAAGGTGGTCAGTATAAAGGAAGGATGGGAAAAAGAGCTTGGAACCCTGATAGCCCTAGACGTGTGGGAAGAGAGTCTAGAGTACATCCATGAATGTTCCATTAATGCCCGACACTGTTTAATTCAATTTAAAATTCTGCACAGGTTACACTATTCAAAGGCTAGGCTGCATAAAATATTCCCAGATGCATCACCCCTATGCGAGAAATGTGACTCCATGGAGGCTACCCTTTCACACAGTTATGCCCTATGCCCTAAACTACAACAATATTGGTGTGACATCTAGTAGCCTATATTCACAGGTTTTCTCCCGGCCAATCTTTACCTGTCTGATCAGTGTGGCTGAGAACGATGGCGATGGGGTCGTGCGAAGATGAAACCGAAACTTATTGTGATAAACAGAAGAAGCAACGCCTTCGTTGCATGCAAACGTCAAAAAATGCAGTTGGAAAAATGCAGAAATGTATGTCCAGCAAAGGTAGACCCACATGCATTGTTTCCTGACTATTGATATTGTCAGTTTGTAAAGTTTAGGCGAAGTAGGAAGTAACATTAGGGATCTCTGATCAATATGATTGGTAAGGCTGGACCAATGATTTCAAAGTTAGGCTACTGCCCGTCTGGATGCAAGTGTTGCAAACGTTTCCATATTGAGAACTGCCTGACTGTACAATTGAAATGTAGGCTATACGAGAGTCTGGATATTTCAAGGCTAACATGGTCTGTCAACAAATTACAGATTTGTTACAAACAGCAAAAGCATACAGTAAATGTGAATCTTGTCCAGTCTCTTGCAATCAAACTCCCATATACACTAAGGCAGGGCTATTCAATTAGTATGTAATGGGGGCTAATTCATGAAAAGCACAAAGTTACATTTGACGTCCCCACCATTTAAATGAGATTACCGTGACGTCTACATTTTTTTAGCAGTGGGGGCAGGCCAGTTATAATAGCCTAATAATAATAACACAGGGGTTTGGGGGTGTCTCCCCTGGAATTTTTTCTTTTCTGGTTGCTAATCACACTATTTTAACATGTTGTAAGATGACAGGTCCATCTTTTTTCTGACGCACGTCACATTACCCCATGCATTAAACCAAATGTCACTGCTTTAATAAATGAAAAACAGCCTAGGCCTACTGAACATGGGCATCGCCATAGTTCACAATGACAATGAAAACGTTTAGCCTACTTGTTTTCTGACAGAAATTACATTTTGTGCCAACATATTGAAGAAACACATGGCCTTTATTTGGTGAACAGAGGTGCAAAGCATCTCCTTTACTTTCTTTGGTTATTATATAGTCTACGATTCACTTTAACCACAAAACATTTTGCCGTCGCCACATTTACAAATATGCAATTTACCTTCATTAGGCTATCAGTGATACTTTTGCTTCGAATCGCAATTGAGTGCGCATTTAATGTAACATGCCACATGACACAAGAGGCCTTTAGACAGGCTCATTTCTGACTTCACTAGACTATTATTGCATTTGTTTATGTTGTAAGATGTGAAGAAATGAAGGACATCGGCAATATACGCACAAATTCATCATTCACTAAATGGCCACAGAGAGACTCCAAGTTTTTCTTTCCCTATCGTTGCGGAAAAAATAGCCAGGCTACTATATAGAAATACTTTGAAATTCCCTTTGAGTTGGATCTGCTCCACCTTTCCACCAAGTTTTGCAGAAATTTTGTCCGTGGCTTTTTGCGATATTGTTGACAGAAACTCTGTGTGTGGTGCAACCTGTTAAATATTAGTAGGCTAGTTCATAAAGTCCAATTTAGGTTGAAACTAAACTAAGATGAAACTTACATTCAACTTAGGTAAATGTAATGAATTGTAATGTAGCATAACTTGTGCAATGGGCTGAGGTGCAGTGGCTGCAGGACTAAAGGGAGCGAGAGATGCAAGAGTGGAGAACAGCTCATGCGCTTGCTAGAGATTACATTTTTTTTAAAGGGCCAGTACAAATGACCTCGCGGGCCGGACTTGGACTCTTTAGATCTGAATAGCGGCTATTGGCAAGTGGAGGTTGAACCTGCCAGTCGTCCAATTACCGCTTTCATCACTCCTTTTGGCCTCTATTCTTTCAAGAAAATGTAATTTGGTTTAAAAAACGTTTCCAGCGGCTAATGAACAGAGTTCTACAAAGTTGTCTTGGAAAATGCTGTTTTGTGTATCTTGATGATATTATCATATATTCTGCTGACCTTGACCAACACTTTGAAGATATCCAGACTGCGTTTAATTGTCTCAGAGATGCCGGCCTCACCCTTAAACTCAAGAAGTGTCACTTCTGCATGCCAGAAATCAAGTTCCTTGGTCATGTTGTGAGTAAGGAGGGAGTGAGAGCGGACTCTGAGAAAACCAAAGTGAAAGCCTATCCAGTTCCCAGTAATCTGAAGGAAGTTCAGCGCTTCCTTGGATTAGCTGGATGGTACCATAGGCATGTGCCGAATTTTTCTGTCATTGCGGAGCCTTTGAATGATCTAAAGAGAAAAGGGATGACATTTAGATGGACAGCTGAGTGTCAGAGGTTGTTTGACACCCTCAAACTCCGATCCTTGGTCATCCTAACCCTGACTGCACCTTCATTGTTCACGCAGATGAGAGAGCCATAGGTCTCGGTGCTGTACTTGCTCAGAGATTGTCAGCGTTGGCTAATGAAAAAGTGCTAGCATATGCGAGCCGGTCACTCTCTGGTGCAGAGAAGAACTATTCAACCACTGAACGTGAGTGTCTAGCTGTGATGTGGGCGCTAGAGAGATACTTAGAGGGAAAACCATTTTTAGTGGTGACCGATCATTCCTCTCTTCTTTGGGTGTTCAACACCACTAAAGCTCTCGTCTGGTGCGTTGGGCCTTACGTCTGCAGAAGTTCTGTTTCACCATAGAGTACAGGAAGGGTAAATTGAACGCTGCTCCTGACACGCTCTCCCATGCAACCTGCCTTGGCGGTGAGAGTTCCTTGGCTGTGTGCAGTGCAGATTTAGACAAGCTTGTTCCATTCCCTTTGTCAGATGATGATGTATGGAAAGCACAACAGGAATATCCTGAATGTCAGGGGCTATACAGAATGGTAACTGAGGCAGAGAGCACCACTGGTCCGTGCGCCTTAGAGTATGCAATTGTGGATGATAAGGTCTATCATAAAACTGTGCATCCTCAGCGGGGTACACATTACCAGATCTTTGTCCCCAGACCATTGCGTGACTCTGTACTCAGAGCCTACCATGACAGCCCACTGAGTGGCTATTTGGGCCGTTATAAAACTCTGAAAAGAGTAATGGATGTGGCTTACTGGCCAAAGATGTGGAAGGATGTTGGAGATTATGTCCAGACCTGTCGTGTTTGCCAGACCCATAAGCCAGAGTGTGTCAAGCTTGCTGGTTACTTGCAGCAAACTGAAGTTTCAGAACCATGGGTCCTTTGCCGCAGAGTTCTCTGAGGAACACCCAGTTACTGGTAGTGGTAGATTACTACACAAGGTGGGTTGAACTCTTCCCACTATGTCAAGCTACTGCAGAGGCAATTAGCAGATGTCTGCTTAAGGACATTTTCACTCGTTGGGGTGTCCCACAGCATATTTTGTCAGATTGTGGGCCACAGTTTGTGTATGATGTCTTAAAAGACCTTTTTGATCGCTGGGGTGTGGTGAAAAAACGAACTGCTTACCACCCGCAGACCAACCTCACTGAGAGGGTGAATCTTACCCTTAAGATGTTGAGCTTGTATGTGGGTGATCAGCACAAACTATGGGATAAACACCTCCCAGAACTGCATTTTGCCATCAAGACTGCTGTGCAGGAATCCACTGGCCATTCACCTGCTGAGTTACTGCTCAGAGGTAAAGTAATAGGACCGTTTGACAGGGTGTTACAGCCTCGGTCACATCACAGATCTCTGCGAGATCATGAACATCTCCGATTGCTAGTAGCCAAGAACCTGGCAAAAGCAAAAGAAAAACAGAGAAGAAATTACGACAAAACTCGTCGGGAAATTACATACGACAACAAAGAGAGCGTGTGAATGAGAGCTTATCTCTTGTCTCAAGCGTCTCATGGTTTCTCGGCAAAGTTGGCTCCTAAATGGGTTGGACCCTATAGAGTTGTGTCAAAGTTAGGACCTGTCAACTATCAAGTTGTGGGAGAAAATTCTGGGGAGGACTTGCGTACAGTCCATGTGAGCCGCCTTAAGCAATGCTTCCCCACTGCTGCTGATGTTGACCATAGAGAACGGGAGCAACTTTTGAAAATCTTTTCGGAACCAGACGTTGATGAGTTCCTAGGTTTCATTTAGGATGTCCTCCTAAGATCAACTTTTCTTGTTTCTGTTCTTTCTTAGGTATAGACACCTATTGAATATCTTGTAATATGGGTGGTCCACTTTTGTCCCTTTTTAAGGGGAGAAGAGTGTGGCGATCAAACCTGACCCCCTATAATAAAATAGTATAATGAAAACATGGCGGCTACATACGGGAGATGGTCAGTGTCTATAAATAACAGCCCAGGTAGCGCTGTCTCTGCCGCTCTCGTTTCCCTCTACTGCTGTCTTGTTAGGATTGTCTGTTTGGTTTGCCTAACTAAAAAGTCTTGCTTGTGCTGCATTTAAGTAACTTATAATAGCAGCCTAAATTGTTTTAAAGGGGAACTTGGCAACTATTTCAACGTAATAAACCCGTTTAGAAATCATTTGGATGGTTAAATTACCTGTTCCGGTAAAAATGGTGACTTTCCCCGCTGCGCTTAGCGTCCCCAGGCGGAAAACCAACCTGGCAACATTGAGACTACCGTCCCGGAAAGAGAAGTGAGAAACAAGAAACTCGTTTTAAATCGTGTTTCTTACCTTGTAACATCGTAACCAAACTTATGCTAACCGTTCGCTAGCTTGTAAACAAATCCATGTGCTTTATCGTTACCTTTTTCCAGTTTGAAATAGTATAATGCACAATTTCTCCAGCAGAGGGGGAAATCCTGCCAAGTTTCCCTTTAACCTGCTACTGCATAGTCGAAATAATAAGTGTATTGTGTGCAGGAATACTATTTTTGGGTTTATTGTGGCTGAAGAGGTCTTTTTTGACTAAAGATCCTTTTTTCGTTTTTTGGATCTTTTTGCGTCTTGCCTCACGTTTTTTGCCGAGGCTACCGCCTACTGCCTCCTAGTGGCCTGACTTAAAATAGGCTGTATGGTGCTAAGTGCTTTTGTGGTTGTCTGTTTGTTTCTGTGTTGTGTTCATATGTGTCCTGAATAATATATACATTTTGAATACACCTGCTTGCATCATATTTCTTGGAGTCTTAAAGCCATTTAGTGTTTTGTGGTGATTATAAAGCCGTTTAGTTATTATTTCTTAAGTTTAGTTTAATTTCACTCTGTTTGAGTGGTGGTGGATAAATCCACCTGGCGCCCAACCGTTACGCTACCCCACTACTGCCACAGTTTTCATATGAATTTATGTTCTCACGGGGGGCAGCCGTGGCCTACTGGTTAGCACTTTGGACTTGTAACCGGAGGCTTGCCGGTTCAAACCCCGACCAGTAGGAACGGCTGAAGTGCCCTTGAGCAAGGCACCTAACCCGTCACTGCTCCCCAAGCTCCACTGTTGTAGCAGGCAGCTCACTGCGCTGGGATTAGTGTGTGCTTCACCTCACTGTGTGCTGAGTGTGTTTCACTAATTCACGGATTGGGATAAATGCAGAGACCAAATTTCCCTCACGGGATCAAAAGTGTATATATACTATACGTCTGTCTATGTTTGAGGCCTGCTCTATCTCTCTCTCACACACACACACACAGGCACAGCCTCTCTATCTCTCCCATAAGCACCTACCCACAGGGTCTCACCCTGACATTGTCTCATTGATATCATGTGCTGCATTTGTACAAACTCTGTTACAAAAGTCATCGTCTTGCCTTGGTATTTGATTAGAACTGTGTGTAAGATGTATGTAGGGTAGTACACTGTGTACTACTCAGTGCCTGAGAACAGGTGCTGTCCGGATAGGAACTCTTTAGGTAAGCGAGATTTACTTACAAAATGTGTTACTTTCATTGGTGTGTTATATAATGATTCTGATATGTGCAACTGCATGATTGTTCTCATCGGACACCCAAATGTCAAGCATGATACTAATACATGCAAAGGCTAATCATCCTGCTATATCTACTGATTGATTCTTTTAATAAACTTTGAACCTTTTGAGAACATACTACCATTGCTGGTGTGTCTTATTGCCTCCCTGCTTCTGGATCATTACCTCTCTATGATCATAGCTGCAGCTGATTCAGTGCTAACTACAATATCGAAGCAATCTTATTCATTTTTATGGTGTCAGAGAAGTGGGAAACGCTACTTAATGATAGGTAATTATTCCGTTTTACATATCATATTCCACAGGGGTTCCCCCTGTGAAGGAGTAGCTGTGCTAATCTATTGGGAGGGGAGAATTGAAAGGGGACACCTGTGAAAACTATGTATTGGGGGATCACATAATTCTCAACCCACAGGAGTGTTTTTCCTGTAAAGACTGTAGGGGGAATTAAGTCCATGACATAGCATAGTGCTGTCATGGACTTTTCATGTGCCACGCCGTACAACCCTCCCCCCTCAACTCTCCCTCTCTTGCCTATTCTCACTATGGTATACTGTAACAATATAGTACCACTGATTACTTAACCATTACCATTACATTAACCATTTTGATTTCCAGTAATACTAACCCACTCTACATCTCTCTTTCTTCCCCCTTACCTCACTTGTGAGGTATATCACCAGTCATCAGCCATCCGTGTTCTTGGCCCTCCTCTATCCTATCCTTGACTGCCCTATTACTGTCCCCCTATCTGGATTCCTGGCCCGTACAGCCTAGCGACCCATCACCTGCCTCTGACAACTCTGCCCGGATTCCTGGCCCGTCTGCCGACCCACCACATGCCCCTTGACAACTCCTCTCCCCTGGACAATTCCAAAACTGGACTTTTCAACTTTCTGTCACTAAATTAGGATTAATGCATTTTCATACCGGATACGTTATCATCCCACCTCTTGTAACTTTCACCTCAGGTGGCTTTAAACACCATGTCCTATTCTCTACACCTGACTATCATATGCATTTGTCATGTATACAGACCTTACTGTCCTGTATTTGACCCTAGGCAGATGGGTCAGGCCCTTGAGTCGTGGATCTGCTCGAGGTTTCTTCCTCTATGTATCTCCAATTCTAGGGAGTTTTTCCTCGCCCCTGTTACCCATGGGCCTTCTTTTCTTCCTTTCTTTTTCTCTGATTGTCTACACTCTGTAAAGCGCCATGATACATGTGTAACGTTTTGGCGCTCTTTCAGCACAATAAATTAAAATTGAATTCTCATATTGCAGGGTTTGTTCCATAGGTATTAAAAAACTAGATACCGCATTGTCTGTTGAGTTCCATTAGGTGGCATACGTGAAGGCGGGCGGCCGCCATATTGCTGGGGGGAAACACCTTAGTGTCTATGGGCAATACCTGCCGGCAATCAGAGACACCCGTTTCCCCAATGGAATCCAGTGATCGTTTCCTCCACCATGATGGCTGTGCTATTTACGTACATTCTGGAGCCCAATCCGGTATCTATAGATTTATAATATCTATGGTTTGTCCTATGAAGGAGTAAGTTAAGAGAACTTTCTCAGATAGCTATAGTAGCGGGACGGCCCCAAAGCCCATTGGTATTCGGAGAGGCAAAGATCAGTGATTTTAATTGCAAATATACTTGTTGCGGGTGCTTTTGTTATTGTTGCAGTTAGGCCTGTCGCGATATTCAATAAATCAATTAATCGCATGATAATTAAAATTAGCTCGATAATTTTTCTGGCCGCGATAAATGCCATTTGCATGCTTGTTTGTTTTCCTCGTCTCTCCCTCTCTCTCTCGGGTCTTTAGAGTAACGATTAGGCCTTTCAAACTCGATTCCTTCGAGTCACTCACTAAACTGATCCGGGTTGAACGAGTCACTTGAGTCAGTATTGCTAAATCGTAAAAACAAATTCAGTCCTACGTTCAAGCAGTGCCGTGGGGTGCTTCATTTCGTTAAGTGCTTTCTCATGTTGGATGTGGATCCTCCATGATTTGAAACCAGGTTTTTGCAGCACTTGCATTTAGCCTTTAGAGTTTTGCTCTCCTGGTCAAAGTGCATCCACACATTGTTCATCTTTTTGGTGCTCATGTGAGAGGGTAGCCAATATTATAATAATTAATTATTTGTTGTTGTTTTGTTAACAATAGAAAAGTTTGCCTAGGTCTAATGCTACTCTGCTACAATGTTTATTACCACTACTACTAATAGTAGGCTACTAGGAATCTATTCTAATAAGTATTATAGGCTGCTAATACTAGGCAACTAATATTACTATTAATCATAGCTATACTGTTAGGTACCCTAATATAATATCATATAATATAATATGTGTATATCATAACGTATATTATAATGACAACATAACGTAACCGGTCCGCCCGGCTGATCCAAATGACCCAGGTAGGCTAGCCTACTCAAGCAACTCCATACAGAGCTTGCAATGTTTCTGACTGTCTTCGCGACCTAATTGCATTTTAAAGTAGGCTATGCGTGCAGAATATATGTTATTTCAGAAGTGAACGCATGGCTTTTGTTGTGGATTTTCTTTTAAC
Organism: Alosa alosa; assembly: GCF_017589495.1. Classification (NCBI taxonomy): domain Eukaryota; kingdom Metazoa; phylum Chordata; class Actinopteri; order Clupeiformes; family Clupeidae; genus Alosa; species Alosa alosa. The sequence continues at coordinate 16,723,957 of NC_063212.1, forward strand.
ATTGACGAGGAGTTACTCGCTCCTCTAAAGATCCACTCATGACAACGTAGCCGGCTGACTCGTACTCATAACAACAACGTAACCGGCCCGCCTGGCTGATCCGACTGACCCAGGTAGGCTAGCCTACTCTCCATACAAAGCTTGCAATGTTTCGGACTGTCTTCGCGACCTAATTGCATTTTAAAGTAGGCTATGCGTGCAAAACATATGTTATTTCAGAAGTGAAAGCATGGCTTTTGTTGTGGATTTGCTTTTCACCTTGACGAGGAGTTACTCGGTCCTCTAAAGATCCACTCATGACAACGTAGCCGGCTAATTCGGCTGACTCGCACTCATAACAAGATAACGTAACCGGCCCGCCCGGGTGATCCGACTGACTCAGGTAGCCTACTCAAGCAACTCCATCCAGAGCTTGCACTGTTTCGGACTGTCTTTGCGACCTAATTGCATTTTATAGTAGGCTATGCGTGCAGAACATATGTTATTTCAGAAGTGAAAGCATGGCTTTTGTTGTGGATTTGTTTTTCACCTTGACGAGGAGTTACTCGCTGCTCTAAAAATCCACTCATGACAACGTAGCCGGCTGATTCGGCTGACTCGCACTCATAACAACGTAACCGGTCCGCCCGGCTGATTCGACTGACCCAGGTAGATACTCAAGCAGCTCCATGAGCGTGCAGTTCGGACTGTCTGCACGACCGAATTGCATTTTAACATGCTACATCTATACACCAAATCTAATGTCTAGGCTACATGCATAACATTGAATGCTATTTCAGAAGTGGAAAAATGGCTTTTGTTGTGGAATTGCTTTTCACCTCGAGGAGGAGCTACTCGCTCTCGCAGATCCACTCATGCGTAGCTGGCTGATTCGACTGACTCGTACTCAACGTAGCCTAACCGGCCGGCTGATCCGACCAACCCGGATTGCTACTCAGCCGCTCCAATCTGAGTCCCATGGTCTGTGAGTCTGCAATGTTTCCGGCTCTGCGGAAAAGTTAACCAGTTATCTCGGACTGCCTGCTCACTCCAGTGCGCAGGTTGATTTGTGGGAGTTGTGGTTGCCCTCTGAAATTGTTACATTTTTGGCAGCTCACGATGGCTAGGGCTAGGAGGCTAGCTAATGTTGCAAAGAGGTTTGTGTGTGGCGCTGTTTATCGTTTTAGATTGAATTGTAGTAGGACTCAACTGATCCGAGTTAATGATACTAGAGACTCGCGACTTATGGGTTAATTTAAAGACACGGGTGAAAGATCCGAGTGAATCACGACTTAAACACCTTTAGTAACGATGAGTGAACCCTCATGTCAGTCACTTGTCAGTCGCATGGTGTGTGGGGAGGCGGGACTACTGGCGTAGCCTACCACAGAGTGCAGCTAAAGGGCCAACTAAAGGGCCGCGTGAGAAGTATACCGGTAGGCACTAGGCAGGGAGAAAGCTAGTTGCGAGTTCGAGTAGGATACGCCTAATAAAGACAAAAAAGATGGAATTGGTTTCTAAGCCAAACGCGACAGCTGCAGTGTGGGAGCATTTGGTTTAAACCGAATGCCCGTGGTGAACCACTGAGCGTGTCGCGGTCGATTATTATCGCATTTGTTGGAAAACAGTCGCAATTAAAAGTGGCAACACAACAAACATGCATATGCATCTAAAACACAATCATCCGCTGCAGTTTTCCCAGTTGGGGGAAAAAAACAACAAGTGGGCCGTCTTCCTCTTCCCGACAGAGCACAGTCACTAGGGCATTTAGTCGACAAACGAAATACAAACAGGACAGCGCGAAATGGATTACACTCACACACAGTATAGTTCGCTAAATTGCTAAAGAGATGCTTAAAGAAAATTCTCAGAACGACAATATTATCGCTTATCGCAATAATTTCTGAGACAATTTATCGTCCAGCAAAATTTGTTGACAGGCCTAGTTGCAGTTACTGTGTTGCAACTAAAGTCACCGTTACGGGCAGTATTACTGCTGCTGATGGCACCAGTGTCGTTGTTGGTGAATAAGCAAAACATATTCATTTCACCGAGTATGGTCATGTTACAACATTAGTACATTTGTTTGGTGGGGGAAGAAAGCTACAACTCACCACATTTGAAGCATTTTCTGTATTTTTGGACATTTTTGTATACAACCTGTGTGTATTAAAGTGATGTGCAAAGTGATGTATGACCTTTCTTCTGAAGACAAAACTATGTAAGACGACACGTTCATAATCGTGGATTTGTATTGTCCATAACCAGAAAAGACAAATAAAATCAGAATGATAATGTCTCAAATGTGTCTTTCAACAGCACTGTGTAAAACCAGATAGAACTGTGTGATGCCATATAATTAAACAAAGTCTTCAAAACGTAGTACTTTTTATAAGTCCATATTTACAGTATGTACAACATAGCACAACAGAGACACCTGTACGACTACTATGTCTAACTTTTTATCTGCCAGTAAGATATTAAATGTACACTATGACTAAACAAGACTGTCTGATGCTGCAGCGTCATAACCAGAAAAAAGTAGGATAGATGCATGAAATGAATTCAAGTATGCGTGCCTTGCCTCTTTCTAACAGACCATAGTGTACGGACAGGCAGAGGCCCAGAAGGAACGGGTGAAAGAGCCGAGGGGCCTCGTTTACAGGAACGATCCCAAAACATTTTTTAAATACTGCTAGATACAGTCCACAAACTCGCTGGGGAACGATTCAGTTTAGCGCACACTCCTACAGGCACTACGTCACAGGACAGACAATGCTGTTCATAAAGAAAGAACTTGTTTTCAGTTTCTTTTTTTAAAAAAAAAAAAAGGATATCAATAACATCAATAATAATTATAAAAAAAAAAAAAACAGCAAAAAAAAACAAAAAAACAATATCTGGTCATCCATCCCTATTGTTTTCGTCGACATCCAACATGTCCCAGTAGTGTCCCCATGCTTTGAGGGTGAGCGAACATGGGACTTATCAAGAGTCCACCCGCCAATGGGAACCTGTGTGATCTCCCAAATCTCTTCTCCTAGAAAGTCTGTTCACACTTAGAGGAATGTCTCTGTACACGCAAGTTCATGGACCCTCACACTCCGTGAGTGGGAGTGTGTGTTGGTGTGTCAGAAGTCTCTGTGTGGATATGACTTGGTATATATATATATATATATACATATATGGGTGTGTACAGTGTGTGTATATGGGTGTGTACAGTGTGTGTGAGTGTGTAGACATTAAATATGCCTGACTATGCGGTTCCCTCCTGTGACACTAGGGCATGCCCAATATCAATATATCCATGTGGAAAACACTAGAAGACAGGTAACGGAGCAAGGGCCATAGTCTTTGAGTATGTATACATGTATGTATGTATGTATGTATGTATGTATGTGTGCGTGTAGGTGGGTACACAAACATGCATACATACATGCTTGTTTGGATTTGTATGTGTGTTTGTGTAAGAGAACGAATGTACATCTATATATTATTTATATCTTCTTTGTAACCGAGTATGTGTACAACATGTTTGCATGAATGCAGTATGGTACTGTGTGTGTGTGCGGATCTGTGTGTTGTATTTATGCATGTAACATCACATGTGAATGTGTAAGAATGGACACACATACACAATGGGTGTGTGTGTGTGTGTGTGTGTGTGTGTGTGTGTGTGTGTGTGTGTGTGTGTGTGTGTGTGTGTGTGTGTGTGCGAGAGCCCTGGTCACAGCACGCTAGCAGATGGCGGCTCCATTGGCCTCGCGGCGGCCCTGCTTTTTGAGAAGCTGGATGCGGTTGTGGCAGTAGAACTTGATGGCGCGCCAGTCGCGCTGGTTGGTCACCAGCAAGGGGCAGAGCTGCAGGCAGCGCTCGCAGTCCGCCTTCGCCGGCACCCGCAGCTCCATGATGTTGCGCTTCAGGTGCGTCTCCACGGCCACGCGTTCCGCTTCTGACCACGGCCGCTTTAGCACGCCGCGCTTGCCTGGAATGGACACATACATAGACACATGAAGGAGGCAATAAGGCTGGTTGGTTTCAGAGGCGTCAGCAACGCTAGTTCTGGCCATTAGATCTGGCAATTATGACTTTGTTATGCCATTAAATGCACTGCAGAAAAACGCCATATCATACCTGGACAAACACTAACATAATGACATACTACTGAACATACATTTAAGCCCAACATTTCATTTTCATCACATATTTATTTGACCAATAGGTTTCCTCTGCCTGGAAATGTACAGGCACAACATACAAGCACAAGTGTTAGCGATACATTTTTTCGGCGAAATTTAGCATGTATATGAAGTCACTCATGGGCAAAACTGTATTTATATTTATGCCATCTTTCCCAGAGAACCCCCTACGGCACACCGGCCTGCTCCTCACCTGATTTGGGCTGAGCGCCCCTCCTCTTGTGCCCCGCGGGCGTGACCACAGCGGAAGGGTGCGCCTTGCCCCCCTTCTTCTTGGCGCCGCCATTCCCCGCTGCTCCCTTCTTCCCCACCTCCACCCGATCTTTGCCCTTCTCCGCCTCCACATCCGAGTCGTCCGAGAAAGAGTCGGCAGAATTCCCAGACATCACTGAGAGACAGGGGGGAAATGCATGGAATGGAGGTAAAATAAAGGAAAAAAAAGAGAAGGAAGTGAAAGATGTAAAATGATCAAAAACAGGGTGGTGACAGAAGGGAAAGATTAGCAAGAGATAAAAAAGGAAAAAGGGGCCACCGGATGGAAAACAATAGAGATAGGTATAAAGGGAGAGAACGGGAGCAGAGTTCGAGGGAACACATTATTATTACTGTAGTATTGATCATATCAAGTATATATACTTTTTTGATGCCGTGAGGGAAATTTGGTCTCTGCATTTAACCCAATCGGTGAATTAGTGAAACACAAACAGCACAGTGGGCCACGGCTGCCCTTACAGAGTCAAATATTTTGTCAGACTCAATGGATTCAGGGCTAACATTGTGTGAAAATGTGTGTGCAGTGCCTGCTTGGCATTATGAGGTACAGCTCACTGAGTGGAATCCTACTTCAGCATCTTCTAGTTCTCTTCCTCCTATCGACACGTCTCACTCATTCCCTATACAACATTCATTCACTTACAGGTACTGTGAACCGTACAGGACAATAAACTACTTGAACTTGAGTGCGTAATTCTAATCCCAAACAGCATTTTTTTTTTGTGTGGTCCTCTAGCAGGCCCTTTGGTGAAAAAGCTTTAAGAAAACTGGTGTTTGTTCATTTCCTATTCACAGAGCCAGGGCCAATCAACACAATGTTTCAGGAGCATGGGAGTGACGAGTGTCACTTGATTGGCCGTTGAGCAGACATTTCATCAAACTTCCATGAAGCCATAACTGAACACAGACTACATCTGTAACATCCCCTACATTTCTCCATCACACACAACAGCCAGCCATCTCTCCTTCTCTCCCTCCCTCTCTCTTCTTCTACCCCCTCATCCCCCCTTACCATCGAGTTCCAGGCAGATCTGTTGGAGACTCATCCCCCTGAAGAGGACTCCGTCTCTCTCCCCGTACAGCACCACGCGACCCACGCGGCCCATCAACCCCGGGTCCTGGCCAATCCGAGCGCAGCTCTGAGTCACATGGTACTCACGCTGCAGGAAGTCCTCCAGCCGCTTCCTCTCGCCTTCCTCCAGCAACAGCAGCTGGGTCAGGATCGCCACCTGGTGGAGATCATCATCAGTACAATTTCACAATGGTAACAGAAGGGTTTTTTATTTTATTAAATAAGACCGCTGTACAACCTCGATCACAAAAACACACATAACGAATTAATAAAAGTGAATGGTGAGACATAATAAAATACAAAATAGGTGACCTCCCCCGCCCCCACATCATACACGACCATCATCCATTCCTCCCCCCCTTTTCTCTACCCAAGTGATGAGTAATTACTAATGGCACTCACCTGTCGGCGTGCGCGTGGCGCGGTCAGGGCGGCCGGGTTCTTGGCACCGCTGGAGCGGGCAAGCCCCCGCAGCAGATCGGTGCCACGCAGTGGCGTGGCTGGCGAGTGGTACGGGCGCGAGAACACGTAGGGGCTCTGCGGGTCGACGCCCACCTGTGCGCAGGTGCTGAGCAGCAGCTCCAGACAGGCCTCGGAGTGCGGCGGCAGGATGAGCGGCTGCATGCGGCCCCGCTTGCCCACCACGCCCGCCCGTGGCAGGTGGCACAGCACGTGCCGCTCAAACGGCGACAGCGCCACCTCCAGTGGGTGGGCCGCCGCTGGGCCGGACCCGGAGGACGTGCTGCCGGTGCCGTTGCTGCTGGCGGCGCCGTTGGTGGTGGCGCCCGAGGCCGAGCTTGCGGCGGACGAGGAGGCCATGGGGGGTGGCGGCGGCGTGAAGCGGTTGCGGTACTCCTGAATGGTGAGCTTGGCCACCTCACACTCGCGGTGGCGGTTGTAGAGGATGAGCAGCGCCAGGCTGGAGTGGCACAGCAGGCGCCAGGCCTCGGCAGAGCCGGGAGAGCGCGACAGAGACAGGAAGGCCGAGTGCTGCTGCCGACGCAGGTACAGCACCAGGCATGACAGGGACGACAGCAGGGGGGGCATGTGGGTCCGGTGAGGCCTGAGAAAGGGGGGGGTTATAGGTATTTATAGGCAAGACATTTATATGGTACATTTAAATTGGTACACAAAAAGTGCTTTACAATAGATGCATATAGGAACTACATCAGACTGTTATCCATCCACATTTCCAGAGATTCTAGGAAGAATAAAAAAAAAAAAAAAATCCATAAAGTGTGTGTGTTTGGGGGGATACAGACAAGACAAAACGGAAGCGATGGAGGTTAGATGATCGGGGTGGCATGGTTCACAAAACCCACGGTTCGGTTCGTATCACTGTTTTAGGGTCACGGTTTTTGGTTCTGTACGGTACTTGTTATTTTTTCTTTCAATCTTCAACACTTCAGAAATACCATACTTCACCATTTGATGCATAGCTTAATTATCCACCATTTAGGCTACAGTATTAGTATAGTTATATCATGTAATCATGCACAAACTAAAAGACATGACTTTAAGCATCATTGAGACCATCTCTGAGGAAAGGTGAGATTTTGATACAGCAAGAGTGAAGACATTGATGATTTCAACATGCTTTTCATTTATTTGGCAAAAAAAGTAGGATGCATCATTGCCATCTACAGGAATTTTTGTGCCTTTTTAGCAAACTAAGATTGAATGAAATATTATGGAATATTTTATTTCTACACAGAGCGTAGCCGAGCTATGCAAGATAGCTTCTAGGCTACCACATAACATTGACAAGCCCTGTAAATGTGCACTTTTTCTCTCCCGTCACTGTAATTCCCCTCAACAGGGATATTTTCTCACAGAAACTGAACGTTAGATCGTCCATGTGATAGGAATACCCAAAACACATTTTAATGATATTTTATTTGAGGGCTTTTAAGATATGAGGTTATTACCTTACATTATTATACGGCTCTTCACAATGCTAGTAGAACGCTCCATTGACTTGAATGGGATTTCCCAAAGTTCTAGCAGTAAATAAATTCATGTAATTACCGCTGCAAACATATAATTACCGCTGTCAATGGCAACAGGTTTTGTGCTTCTGATACGTCTTTCATATCACTACGCCAAAGGACTGGAACTTCATTCAAGCGTGAAAGCAGACGGTTGATCAGCTGTGTTCTAAAGAATGTTTGATTCAAGTTCAGCAGCGTGTGTTGTTGCAAACTATTTGTTTCTCAGCAAATGCCACGATGAACAGTAACAAATAGGCTAGGTTATGTAGTCTAAAGTCATATCGTGGGGAGTTTATTATTTCGTTTTGGCAAGTAGCCGTATAATAAGCGGGATAATGTATAGAACGCCGGTCATTACTGTAAAAATAAGTCCCTTCAGGGCGGAACAAGTCTGGTTCGCCCTGTCAGGACTTATTTTCCCATAATGACCGGCGTTCTATACATTATCCCTTACGTAAAATAAATTATTATTAGCCTACTACACGTCTCCCCTGCACGCAGGAGCGGAGGGGCAGCTCATATAGCCTCCTACTCCCCTTAACTAATGCAAATATAGACTTGGTTGCGATTTCCAAATAGTTTTTGTGAGGGCTACTTTGTTAATGTTACTTCGGGAAACTGTGAGTAAGCGGCTGCGACCGCACAGCCGAAGCTGCTGAAGTGCCGTGAGGGCGCCGCAAATGAACTTGAGAAACAATATTTAAGCTCATGATATTCTGACCTGCCCACCCTCCCGACGCTCCCGATTAGCCACACCTCTGCGAAAGGGAAAAAAACTGTCTGAGGTCACATATGGGCATGAGGCTACATTAACCGTCAAAACCGTACGATGCACACATGCCCCGAACCGAACGGTTTCATGAACCGTGCCACCCCTATTAGATGATGAAATAATGCTGGAGGGGAAAGTAGGAGCTGAACACACAGAGGATGAAGAATGAATGGAGAAAGCAGAAAAGGGAGGTAGGGCTGCACGATTTGGGGAAAGCATGGGGAAAGAGGGAAACTTATCAACATGACTGCAAATCCTGTAGTCTGCAGTCTCCAAAAATTCATACTTTTACTGACATATCACTAAACTTAGTCCGTGAAGGCCCTGAAATGCCAACCTGCATCTTTTACTTGGTCAATTAACTGGTCAATAAAAGCATGTAACCAAACCCTGCGAGTATGACAGGAAGCACCAGGAATAGAGCTGTGTATGGCTGACAGTCAGAAACGTGATCACCGCCTAAGAGCCCTGGGCCTTGCATTAGCCACCAGCCCTCGAGACTTTCACGTGTGCACTTTTAGCCCAATACAAGAGCCGCTCTCAGTTTACAACTACAGGGTTTAAAGCAAGCAACATTTCTGTGCCTGAAGTAAACAAAATGTTTACAGCCTTTTTATATAATAATTTATGTTTAGATCTTAAACCACCTGGCCCACGCCTAATGCCTGAGAACTGATAAACAATATAAAAAATACCAGAGGTCCACAGAGTTAACAGCTATGTAGCTAACTGCACAGCCAATAAATAACAGTTTGGGCCAGTTTAATGTACATGGAGTTGGCCTGGTCTTTGACTAAAATAAGTACTTCAATGCAGATCACCATGGAGAAAAAGCTACTAGAGGGACTAGTATTAAGCCATGTATGAGACACAAGCCATTTCTCTGTTTGCAACTAACTGAGCAACCAACAACAACAACAAAAAGCTAATAAACAGAAGTCATGACTAAGTCACTAGTGCCATCTGTTGGTCAAATGTGAAAAGAGAAAACTAATTCCCAGTTAATGAACACAGATTTGCCAGGAAACACTGTTGACCACGCTGCTGAGGTCAGATAGTCCTCCTGTGCCTCTGAGCAGCAAATTGCAAACCTACACCAACATAGTTTCAGCCAATTAATCACTTGTCACAATAATCATTAGTGCACATAATGTATTGCTACTAATGTACAATATACAAACAATGGCAAATATATTCCATAAATTCTACTTGTTAATATAAATGGCAATATGATTCAACATAACAAAATTAGCCTACACGGGCGGTGGTAGCATAGTGGCTTAGGAGCTGGGCTAGCATGCAGTAGCCTGAAAAGTCATGGGTTCAATTTCCAGCTTGTGCCCTTGAGCAAGGCACTTAACCCAGAGTTGCTGTGGGGACAATGGACCTTGTAATATAACTGACATATGTAAGTCGCTATGTATAAAAGCATCTGCTAAATGAATAAAAACAATGTAAATGTAATTATTGAAATTTGTGAACCACTAAGGTCTGGATGTCAGTGAGCAACATTAAAGAGTATGTTGTGCAGTCAAAAAACCTGCATGAAACAAACCATCTGCATTTTGATTTCATTCTATTAGAAAGGCATCAAATGCATATATATTTTATACATATATAAATTGGGTAAATTAACTAGCCATTCTTAATATCATATACTTCAATGTTACAAGCTGTTTAAGTGTTACCTGATGCGTGTGAAATGTGACCAGGACATTTTTCAATGTCAGATTCTCTTAAAGCACTGGTGTCAAATGCTTGGCTTATTGTTCGATACACAATGCTACTGAGGTGACTGCACTGGTGATCATGATGCACCGTAGTTCAACACCCCAACCCTACAATATCCATCTCACGTTTAGGTAGCTTACTCCAGAGGCAAGGACACGGACACACGGAAAAAAACATTGCTAGGAATGTCAAGAAATGTCTGTTCTAACCTGTGGTATAGGCAAATATTTACATATTCAACATAAATATTACTTATAATTAAATATCAGTGTTTCCCCTACAGTGTATTTAACAGCGGCGCAGCGCCGCCGCTGGATTTTCAGCGCCGCTGCAACATAATATCACGAGATTCACTTAACACACTGTAAAAGCACAACGATAGCGTCATCTCGAAATTGTTTTCTGAAAGTCTTGAGTAAGTGAAGTGCATCAAATCCGCACTTAGCCTCTCATTATTCAGGACATATATGCGGCATGATGTGTCAGGTGATTACAAGCCCAAAGACAAGTCTGCAGCCCATATGTCTAGCCTACGTTCTGAACACGGTTACATTGTTTAGCTATCCGACTGATGGGGTCTTGCTACTGTTGTGATGCGGTTCTTTCTGCTGATTGGATTTACGTCCGGTGTCGTCAACTCTGAGAACTCTTGCTCCGGCTGACAATTTTATCCAGAGAGCTGATTTCCCAAAGATGAGTCTCCATCAACATTCAACGACAAATTATTAAAACGTAAGTAATGCAATAGAGTAAACCAATGTGCTACAAGGTGTATGGTCTTAACGTTAATTGTAGCCTAGACTTGTAGCGTTAAGCGTAGGGGCTACATGTAATGTTTGCATGGGAAAGCTAGGCCCGAACAGTCTAGGCCTGTTTAAACTTTCTGATAGTTAAAGGAAATATGAGCATATGTTGGCATATCGTGTATAGCCTAAATTCTGTCCATTTAGCTATAATAGGCTATCACAAACAGACCTTTTCTACGTTTGCGGCATTAGACATAGGAGCCTACATTCTCTTATCAGAAAGGCGTGTTCTCATAACTTCAGCGTTCTCTTGGCGGTGGGTGAGACGAGCGGTCGCACTTCAATCAAGTAGCCTAGGTCCTTTTCGAGTTAATTGTGAGTGAGTTGTATGGTAACTGTGGGAGTGATGTAGAAGAAAAGTGAGTACTTACTTTTTTTTTTATCGTGGGTTTGTTGTTTTGGGACTGAGAAATAGACTACAAGGAGAGCATCTGGCTACGTGCATGCGTGTCAGCATTAATGGCCCCCAACAATTCAATTCAATTACCAAAGAGCCTTAGAGATGTTCTTTGAAAAGCCCAGAAAAATTAAGTGCTCGCGCCAGATTGGGTGTGGCCTTTGCCATTAAGACAAATTTAAATAAATTGTAAATAATCTTTTTCTGGGTTGTGCCATTTCATTTTTCTTCTATCATTTTTAACCAATAATGTAAAAGAAAGCTGAAAATGTCCACAAAAGAAACACGAAGGTATGATATAAAAAAAAAAATTCAAAAAAAAAAAAATATAACGAAAATACTCCGTCATATCCCGATCATACACACACCCCGCCCGCCTCCCCAAAAAAAATCCTGCCCTGCAAAATCCTGAATCCCGTCCCGCTCCCGTCTCATTCCCTGTGTTATCTAAAGTTCAGACTCTGTTGCATGTTTGGTTAATCGCGGTCAAATCACTGAGGTTGCCTCGGAAATGTAGGCTACACTATACATGCATTACCTGCCTGCAGGCCTAGGCAATTTCATTAATCTTCTCACACTCAAATCACCCATTTACATGTTTTAGAGGTCGCTGCCACTGATTGTAAGTAAACAGGTAGCTATGAACACAGTACTAAAACGTTAGCTAGTTAGTTTCCCATAACAACCATCAGATGGTCGAGGTGAAGAGGGTTATTGAGATCGACTTTGAACAGTTATCCATACAACTTGACAACTACACTGTGTTAATGTGTTGAGTAAAGCTAGACATGTTTTGATTGTTGATAGGCGCACTCACTCACCGCATTGTAGCATAATTTTTTTTATTATGACCGCCGCTAGCGAAGCGGTCATATAGGGATTGTCAAAGTCCTCCCCTCCCCCCCCCCCCGTCATCTACTTCCTGAATTTTTGGTCAACGATACCCGGGACACCGAACCACCGGGGCACATGAAATTTGGTGGGTATATAGCCCCTAGTGGTGCACGATATATCGGCCGATACGGTCATTTTTTTTACACATCGGTATCGTTCCGATGTCAAAATAGGGCCGATGTGAACAGGCCGATAATCATTCCTGTGTATTTGACGTGTGTGTAGCGATCCAAGCGTGTTATCTGTCTACACTGAATCCGTTAAATATGCCCTTCTATTGCATCATATTTCTTATTTAAAATAGCAGAGCAACAAGACTGACAGAAATAAGACACTGGGCATCTGACAAAAGTTCTTTCAAAACGTTGCGTTGTATCGCGCTGCTCGCGTCGCTTGCAGTCAAGTTGATGGCTGGCTTGCATGTCATGTCACGCCTAGCCCTACATCTCTCGCGGTAGGCTAAATATAACTGTATCAGGCAGAATGTAGTTATATGGTCGTAATAGGAATTTAATAGGGCTGTAACGATATCTCGATTGAAACTGAAATGCATAGCGTTCATATCCACAAACCTGTGTCGCGGTGTGAAAAGGCAGAACTGACACACCCTTTCTAGTGTCTAGCAGTGCTTTGCAGCTTACGCGGCCGCATAAACAACACACATCTCCCGCTTTACTTGGCGGTAGCCTACGTTGCTTTCATTGTAGACTTCGACAGTAGACAGTATAAACCCCCTCTCTGCCCCGCTCCCTCTCGCTCACTCAATGGACACGCGCGACTCGGCCAACGCAATCCAAATAAAACATTACAATCGTGAAAGCAAGGACTCATAGAAGACGACTAGCTAAATTACTATTAAATCTGCTTAGCAACATTAGCATGCTGCACATATTTGTTTAAAACTCTTGGTTTCAAGTTGACTAATCATCTCAATACCAATGTTTCCCAAAAGTGCCTGTACCATGGAGAACAAGTATTACCTTGAAACTTAAACACACATGGGGAAACTGAACAGTCCAATCAGTAGACTATGATAAGCTAGCCAACTATGCTACTTTGTTTACAATATTTCCAGGCTTCAACCACACAGCTGAATTAAAGAGGGAGAGTTGTAATATAAATAGTAGGCCTATAGTGTGCCATACCTATAGGCTAATCTGCATAAAGTGCTGTCATAAATATCAGACATTCAGTATTCTCTCTTTTTATATCAGGATATAAAATAATACAGATATATTCTATTATATTGTAATCCTCTGGTGTTCTAAGGTAGGCTATTGAAATGTTATTTTAAAAAATGCTTTTTGGAAACTAGCTCTTTATTTGATTATCATAAAAATGTGTTTTCTATACAGATATCGACATCGGTAAATATCGGTATCGGTTATAACAGCAATATTAATATCGGTTATCGGTATCGGCCACAATTTTCACATCGGTGCATCACTAGTAGCCCCACTAGACTTTTACGGAAAAATTTTGTTTCGTCCCCGGGGGCCACCCCCCGAACCGCAAAAAAAGCAGTTTTTCCTAAATAACTACCTGAACCGTGGCACGGAGGATGAAGAATCTTATATGGTATGTTGGTCTCAAGGGCCCACATCAATCTGGCCCATAATCACTCATTTGTGATTTGCACCCCCCCGGTAAAAAATGAAAATGCAATATTATTCTGCTTTAATCGCCCCGATCTTCAGTTAAGATGTTCAGAACTGCACCAAATTTTATGTGTATGATTGACCTGGCATTCTCTGGGGGTATGCAAAGTTTCGTAGAATTTCATCCATGGGGGGGGGGTAAAAAATTAGGTTATGTGTGAACGTCTAATAAGGATAGGATGATGTTCACATGAAATGTAATTCCTATTTCTTCTTGAAGCCAAAATAAATCTGAGGATGTTTATCGGACATGCTTGGTTTTTACTGCAGGTACGTTAATCTTATAATATCAATAAGGACCTAGGTAATGTTACCGTTAGCGTTGGTTGAGTGATGGAGGCCAATTTGATTGATTGCATTTGTAGAAAACTATAAATGCAGTTATACCAAGCAAATATTTTGTTCATTAACAATAACGTTTCAGACTACTGTTACTTAATTTGTGCATTGACAATAAAGTATCACATGAACTAAAGATGACTAAAATCTTATGTAGAAGAAGAAACATTCACAAAAAATCCATCCATCCAAAAATGACCTTTGTTTTTGATAGCTGTTGAAAACGGCATGGAACTGACAGATGTTTTTGTTTATAAATAAATAAATAAATAAATAAATAAATAAATAAATAAATAAAAACATTATTAGGGCTGCAGCTATCGATTCTTTTTGTAATCGATTAATCTAGCACTTTATCAATCGATTAATCGAATACATTTTTTTTGGGCATTTTTAAACAACCAAAAACATAATGCATAACGAAAATGACATGGCTGTAAAATGATCAAGCAATTGGCACAGGGGTATATATTCTAACTCCAAGATTAGGCTACAAAACTAAGCCCATTTATTGCAATTTACCCATTTAGTGTTTTTAAGTGCCAGTGCCATCAATTAAATAATGTTCAAAATGCTCTCTGCAAAATTGCGGCCTCTTGTGCATGACTTAGCTGGGCGAACAAAGCTGTCCATACTATGTTGTGAAGTGCTGGGAGGGAGAAGAGGGAAAGCAATTTAATGTATTATAGCCTACAAGTTTCATGCTGTAATCTAGACCTGACATCAACATAAATATCTGTTTTATGTAGATTTCTACACCTGCAGCATTTACCATTAGGCTACTAACAAATAAATTTATCATTAGGCTACTAAAAAATAATTTCTGGGGCGAGCCTATTTGCTATGGTAACCTAGAAACCTGTGTGTGTGTGTGCACGCGTGCGGTGCGTGAGGAAAGATGAGGGTGCATGCATGTGTGTGAGGGGTTCTTTTTTAGGCAAACTGTCTTGCAATTGAACGTGAATAAGTTTACTTACTTAAAAACATCAAAGCTAGCCATCACGACATCGCTACAAATACAGTATGTGATTAAAATCAGCCAACATCAATGTAGGCTATAGGATAGATGATAGATAGGCTAGATAGATTGTTAAATAGCCTAGCCTACTTTATTGACGCTTGGTGAAACAGCATGGAGTGGATATTTAGGTTCAGATGCTTGTTCTGTTCCTTTTTGAGTATGTAATGATCCCAAAACTTTACTTGAAAAGCCATTTATGGATATCTAGACTAAATTCAGAATGTATCACGATTCACGCGCTAGTGGTGTGCTTCCTGAACAACTGTCCATGTGGAACAATCAGATCCCTGCGCGTATGGTGCGCGTCAGGAATTTAATGAGGCTTCGAGGCAGGGTTTTTGCCTCGAGTAATTTTTGTAATCGAGTTATTCGAGTAACTCGATGAATCGTTTCAGCCCTAAACATTATGCTGATACCTTTTGCTTTTCCCAAATACAATGTAGCCTACAGGTGTAAGTGACCTTTCATCAATCCAGTTGCAATGGATGAACTGTGATGAACTGCCCTACTTGTGATTGTTTAGAGATTTTAAAGGTTTTATAACAATTCTACATCTTCTTTAGCTATTCTACAATCTATTCACCTTTTCAGCACCAGTAGGCTACTTTCTGTGCAGCCGCACACACACACTCAGGCATGGCAAACAAGCATACACAAAAGTTTCAAGAGTGGGGGATGGAGTAAAATATGGAGACAAATTGAAGTGTGATTTATTTTCGCGGAACGAATGTACAGGACTGAGCGGTGGTCATATTTTGTACCGCTATGTGGTACATCTAGTTTAATCTCTGGCTCCATCCGTCTCCCGCCTGCTCCCGTTGATTTCTATACTCTATCCCGTCCTATCACTTTACCAACAGTGAAATTTACTCGCATACCGTGGGACTCCTGTGGGAATACCGAGAAATTGTCACCCTCTACTGCTCACTAGGTTTTTGACTAGTATCACTGAATAATCATTCTATGTTTTATGTCTTTTAATTATTACTTTTAAACACTTCTAAACTATTGCCTTTTTATGCTTAAAAATGTGTTTTATGTTTTGTTTTTTATTCTTTACTTTAACTATTTTTTGACTATTGCCCTTATATTCTTTTATTAGCTATTACTGCTTGATTTTGTTTAAGTAAAGCAAATTAAATGACCTCTGTGTATGAAATGCGCTATACAAAGTTTAGACTTTGAATTCAATGGATTCTGACTGTCAGCTTTTTATCGTTCTTAAAAACGCTCTGAAAGTGATAGCCAACAATATCATGTCTTCATGTTACCATATATGGTGGGGACATTGCCATTCATATTACGGTAACTACAGCCATATTTAAAACTGTTGCTTTTGTTGTTATCATTATAGTTATTGTTCCTGGTGTGAACGGCTGTCAGTTACCCAGGTTTGTCACTGAACCGTGTACTTGGAATGCTCCCCATGTTTGCACCAGTGTGCCATATTTCTCACCTTGCCATCTCTCCATTCTTCTCCTCCATGCCCTCATCTTCCTGCCCATCGCTGAGTTCGGCCTCTCCCTCCTCTTCCTCTTCATCTTCCTCCTCCTCCTCGACCTCTTCCTCATCCTCCTCCTCCTCTTCCTCCTCCCGGCCAGGCGTGGGTGGCGCTTCCTCTTTGGCCCGCTCCAGCTCCTCCTGCTTCAGCTGCTCCTCCTTTTCCTTCTTTGGCCGGCGCCCTCTCTTGGCTGGAGGCCGTGTAGCTGCAGCAGCGGTGGCGGCAGGTACAGGTGGGCTCTTGCCGGGCTGCGTGTTGAGTGCTGACATGGTGGCCGTGTTCTTGCGGCTCTGGGACAGTGCCGCCGTCGGGGTCTTCCTGGAGGGCTGGGACAGCGACAGGGAGAATGACACTGCCCCAGGACCTTGAGCGTTCTCCCGGGAGAACAAGGAGGTCGGGGCAGTGGCGGCCGAGGAGGACGAGGGCTGCGGGGAGGAGAAAGTGGAGTGAGTGGCGGAAGCAGAGGACTGGGCGGCGGAGGAAGTGGAGGAGGAGGAAGCGTGCGGTCCGCCGGCGGCAGCAGCCGCGCTGTGGGCACGCATGTGAGCCAGCTCCATGGCGGCACGCACCTCGGGCTGCTGGGCGTGGTACTTCTCCAGGTGCCGCGCCAGCGAGCGGAAGTGGCGGCCGCAGTAGGCGCAATGCTGCCTGCGGGGGGCACTAGCGAGGCTGCCACGGTGCCCAATGTTAATGTTTATGTTGTTGTTGATGTTGGTGGTGGGCGGTGGCGCCAGGGGGGCCTGGAAGGCCGTGGTGGCCGTGGAGGGTGACGCAGAGCTGGACGCGGACCGAGAGAAGGAGAGGGAGGGGCCACGGTGAGCTGCAGGCGGCCGGCCGGCAGACGCCTTCTTTTTGGTCGCCGAGGACGACGAGGACGACGCAGTGGCGGCGGGTGCGGCAGCAGTGGTCGCAGTGGAAGCAGAGGTCTTGCGCTTCTTGCGCCGGCGCATCATGCGGCCCCGCAACTCCTCTAGGTCTTCCTCTTCTTCCTCGTCTTCATCTTCGTCCTCCTCTTCCTCCTCCTCTTCGTCCTCACGGTCTGAGTCACTGGCCTCAGAGTGAGACAGCGGGGAAGAGGAGGGCGAGAGCGACCACGACGGGGTGAGGTAGTCTGAGACAGTCAGAGAGAGTGGTAGTGGACCAGACTCTTCCTCCTGTAGAAAACACATGAGAGCATTACATGACTAACCGCTGTGTCATTTTCAAGGACAGAATGAAAAATGTCAGCAGACATTTGATGAGGTTGTTGATGTTGAGGCTCCTCACCATCAGAGGGGGTGGGGGTTAAAGTCCCTTATAAAGTTCCATTACTTAAAGCATGCATCATGAGGAATAAATATACAAATTATTGTTTGTTAGGGTCAATATCATCGAACAATGGTGTGAAAATGTTTCCTAAAAGCTCACCACATCTCATGTGTTCATTTTTTACATACATCGTCTCAATCGACTGGAGCAGACTATATTGGTCAGTATAATCATTTGAAAATAAAGATGCACGCACTGATTGGCCAACGTTTGACACGTTAAGACGTTTTATCAGCTGAAACCTGCCGCAATAATTGAACTGAGTGAGTCCAGGTGTAACAAAAATGCATTCATGAAAGACTACTGTCAAATCAACCTTTTTAGATGGTGGCTTATTAAATATATATATATATATATATAGTAACTTCATGCACTATTCTTTGAAATACTTTAAAAAGAAAAGTTAGAAAACATTTGATATAGATCAAATTCAGTATTAAACAGAAATGTTCCACCTATTTTCTTTTCACAGTATACGCCAATTCAATTTCAGTTACATTTAACTTTCTGAAAAAGCTACAGTAATCTGGAGGACTTTTTTTGAGATCTGTTTGTGAGAGAGTAAGTAGTTCGGCTCAATTGGCCAATAAAATTGCCATCGGTGCATTTGGCATCTATAGGTTGAAAACGGACCCTGAATAGTGTCACACAAGTGTCTGAGTTTTCACCAGTGCTCATATACCAGTACATTCTACAACCAAGAGGAGAGATATTTAAGTAAACAACCATGCAGTTTATAAACATTATGTCGCAAAATCCCCAAAAATGAAGTGGAAACACACACACACACCTCCGGAGGGAATGTTATCAGACACTGAGCTACACAGCAGGGAAAAGAAAACGTCTCACAGAAAATTGATTATTATTTGTTTGTTTATTTTGCCCAAGCTCATGTGGCTCCTGTGATTACAGCAGCGTACTGGTGGGTTTTGGACTTTTAACCGGAGGGTTGCCAGTTCGAACCCCGACCAGTAGGCACGGCTGAAGTGCCGTTGGGCAAGGCAACTAACCCCTCACTGCTCCCCGAGCGCCGCTGTTGTTGCAGGCAGCTCACTGCGCCGGGATTAGTGTGTGCTCACTATGTGCTAAGTGTGTTTCATTAATTCACGGATTGGGATAAATGCAGAGACCAAATTTCCCTCACGGGATCAAAAGAGTATATATACTTATACTTGATAATTTCTCCAAGACATGGCCTTTACAGTGAATAACGGTCAGCCAACAATTCACTGGGTTAAATGAAAATCATGAAAGTTAATATTTAAGTGAGGGCTGCAACTATTAATTAATTAGTTGTCAAATTAATTGTTGAATATTAAATGAATCACCCAACTATTCTGGTTATTGATAAGTGTCATTTTTTTAAAATAGAAAATATATAAAAATTCTTCAAATGGAGCTTTTTAAACATGAATATGTTTGCTTTACTTTTATACTTTTAGGACAGTATACTAAATATCTTTGGCATGTGAACCAAGTTTTGACAAATGTACTTAAAAGGTCTTATTTTTTTGGGGCTGCACAATTTCAGGAAAAAAAATATAATAGAGTACCGAAGCCATGACGTAGCGTTTCTAAGACGTTAGTATATTTTTTTACACTGTAGGAATCACATACTACAACATATCAAATACGATCAAATTTGTGACTACAGAATTTTATTTTAGCATGGGTTTCCTCCGTAAAAGAGACCTGCATGTAACTTCACAGCATGCGGTTAAAATCCTTAAATTCACAGACGAATTTTGTTTCTTTCTATTACACCTGCCAGGGAATCCGTGTTATGTGGTTAAGCTGCTGCCTAGCAGGTAAAAATGGTTAAATTAATATATTTATTTTGATTAGCTAGAAATGATGCCACATGTCTACATTCAATGCTATTTATGCCACTCCGAAAGTTTGTTTAGATTCAATGATTCTGCCGTCATGGAAACACTACGTCACACTTCGGGACTCTATTGCGATTTTTCTAAAAGTTATTGCAATGGAGGTTTGATTTGCGATATACTTTTATATATATATAAAAGATATGAAAAATATATATATATATATAAAAATAACATACATATATATTATAGCTTCAGTTAAATATTCCAAATTTCGTGTTGGAAATTCGGGCTAGGGATGGGCATTCGATTAAATTTTCTTAGTCGATCGTCGAGAGAATTAACGATCAACTATCGATTAATCATTAATATTTGTAGGCCTATATTAAAAATCGTTATTTATTTAACTTTTTAGAAATTTAAAAATGCAATGAAAATACAAAAATACAGCGTGTTTTTCCTTGAGATCTTTATCACAAGAAGAATAACTTGTGGCAGTTAAACTGGATATTCGGTTAGGCTAAACTTGAAGATGTTAAGCGCTGCGGTGCTCTAAAGCAGCGGAATGCGAGCCGGTGTTTAGATTAAACAGAGACCCTCGTTTGTTCCAAAATAATAAATTATAAAAAAGAATCTTGTTAAACAATAACTTAACCAAAAACATAATGCTTAGATCTGACAGGTTTTGTCAAAATGTAACTCAAAACTATCCAAGGCACGGAGTCGAGAAAGAGGGTGAGAGATTAGCCTATAACAATTAATTAGGCTATTTAACAAAGCCTCATAAAAAATAACTACCATAAATCCTCAAATTATGGCCTTTTATTTATTTAGGCTGCGCAAAGCACAGGGCTTGATTTGGGGCAAGCATAGGATATATTGAGCAAGCCTTTATTTCCACGTGCGTTTTATTGTGAGACATGCGTTTCGTTTGGAGCGCATATAGGCTACCGCTATCAAAAGCAGAAGATTTTCCGTTTGGTTTGGGATTTAATTTACTTTTGGACAGTTTGATTATATTGCTCAATGTTGGGTCTGATGAGCACTGAAATCTGGGTGGTATTTGATAGCTCACTATTACATTTCATGTAGTTGAAAGAGTCGGGATTTTCACCCGCTTTTTATTGCGAGACAAGGCAGCCGCTTTCATTCATTCAAAACGCGCGCTGTGCTGTAATGAAAACCTTATTGAGTAGCCTAAATTGAGTTTGAACTGCATGATTTACTTTATTAAATTCATAGGCTGGAATGCCTCCAGTCGCGGCAACAATTGTGTTTAAATGTAGTACTAGTAGCCTAGGCCTACTGCTTCAGCCTCTGGCAAGCTCAGAAGGGGATGGCAAGCAACTGAGCTTGAGAGCAACGTGTTGGAGACCCATGGTGTAGGACAAGAACTTTTCAATGACAACAATGTATTAAACCAAACAACAATATAATATTAAGAAGAGCTCTTATTTCATCGAGTTAAATCGAAACAATGTCTTCTATTGCTTGTGCACTGATAGGCCTACTGGTAGGCAATTATTAGCCTACATCGCAGTGTTTGCAGTGAACTAACGTTATCGTTTTTTAAACGATAAAATGGTCCCACGCCGCACACTTCACCGTGAATTCTTCAGGTGGTATAATATTTCATTGCTGCCACACAGTGAAATTAATTTCATTGCTTCAAGACACACTATGTGCAACCTGCATTAGTTATCGACAACAAATTAACGTGATCGACAAAATTCTTAATGATCAACTATCGATCGTCGATTAATTATGCCCATCCCTAAGTCGGGCCACTTCTTATAGGTGAGCATGCTTAGTACATGAGAAGCATAGCCCTCCTATTATGAGAGCTTCCCTGTCTGTCACACAAGGTGGTCATGAATATAGAAATCATACATGTGAAAAGATTAACCAGTGGGACAGAGTTCCGAGCTACACGATTAATTGTGCAGCCTTTGTGATTACCTAAATGCCTTACTTCAAACTGCAATTTCGATTAAAAGCCCTATTTTTTTTTTCTCTCTAGTGGTGTATGGTCACCCCAAAAGGTGACTTAGAATAATTATTCTCTATAAGCATTCTTCTGATTATCCATCATTATTACCATTCCTTATTATATATGCACATGTGCAATATTTCATCTCCATTCTGTTAAATTTTCAGCCTCATAGCATGCGAGTCATATGGACATTTCAGCAGCTTGATTTTAGCGACATTTTATTTCCCCCCAGTTTGGACATGTCCTGAGGGGACAGTAAAATGACAGGACAGTAACACTTTTGGGGCATTTTCAGACCCATAGTTTGATTGATTGGTCCACAGCAGAAAATAAATTGTTACAATGTTGCATACACACTTTGGTCCAGTTCAGTTCCACATATGCATTGTTTCTAGTTGGACCAAGATGTTTAGTAATTGAGCAGACTGCTCCATAAGGTCACTTGGTCTTTATCTTCCAGGCATAAGTGCCACTTTCGAGTTACACAATGACAACTTTGCGGGGTGATCTTAGCACTGATTCTAAAGCGATGGTTCGGAGTAATTTCACCCTAGGGTCCTTTGCACCATGACCCCGAGCCAAACACCCTCCCAGAACCTTTTTTCCCTGACGTTCTGCAGTCGTGATGGAACCAACTTTTATCTCGTAAATTACCCCACTAATAATGCCCTGAATGGTACGAAACTTCTGCAGTAGTACAACTATGACCTTTAGTCCAATAACGAGGCATTAGAAAGTTAAGTGCACCATGAGTTTATTTAAATAAGACTTGCCTGATTATCTGCTACTATACCGCTGCGTCGACGTTTCTTCCGTGATTTGGGAGAAGCCCGTAAAAGTCCTTGCAGGAAGCGATTACAATCAACGTTTTTTGGTATATCCAGTTTTTAATATTTTTTTCCGAAGTGTTTACAACTTAGTGTTAACTAATAATTGTTGCAAACTGGACTACGAACAAAATATTAGTGCATTCCTGGATCTACATCCTTATGCATGCTTCCTGCCATGACTTTTACGGGCTTTTCCCAAATCACGGAAGAAACGTCGACGCAGCAGTATTAGAGATGCACCGATATGGAATTTTAGGGCCGATAACGATAACCGATATTTATTGGTTTGTTGTGGCCAATACCGATACAATAACCGATAATTTTACTCTTGAAAAAAAATTGTGAAAAGTGATTTGGGGAAAGCATTTAATACGCATAATTTTATTGCAGTAATTTTACCTACCACCAAATGATGGACAGAACTCATAATAGTCCTCAATAGTACGGCAGTCAACAACATAACAGTAGCCTAACCCTACAGTATGTGTGGCTCCTTTAAGTGAACCTGACGTTAGTGAATTGCGAGTGAGTGGCTAGAGAGTTTGAATCGTTTTCATTTAGGACTAAACGCTCATAAACGGCTCAGCTTGGAATAAGCTACAGTATAGCGACCAAATTAGAGTTTGTGAGGGAAACTAGTTTAGTTTCAACTGCGGGTAACTGAATAAAGCTGCAACTCCTTAAACTATCTTACGTCCGTCTACTCTGTTGCGCACAACCTGCTGCAGCAGAAATGAAAGGAGAAAGCCCCGAAGGTTTTAATAACTTATTATGATGACCTGTCTGGAACTGAAGCACGAATGGTTAGCATATTTCTAGGTAATAATACAAAACCCAAGCTAAAGTAATGCAAATATAATACTAGAAACACAACTTAGAACTAGGCCTACTTATGTACTCGTCCCACAAACGAATTTGTTTCCCCGACCCCTGGTAAAGTGCAAACACACCAGCACAAGACGGCTCTAGATAGGGCTGAGCTCCGCTCTGTTAAGGTTAAATGGCGGATCATTCAGGAGAGGATTTTGAGATGCACAGATCCAAATGAACGCATATCCACAGATTTTGTTAGAGTGGTGAAATACATTCACACCACTGACATTATATTGAGGAAAAAGTATAGCCAACAAAGCTCAAGTAGCTCAGTGTAGCCAGACGGACCTTACGTAGGCCTAAATTAGGACTTTAAAAAATATCGGCGCAAATTTTCGGACCGATAATAATATATCGCCCGCCAATATATCGTGCATCACTAAGCAGTATAGTAGCAGATAATCAGGCAAGTCTTATTTAAATAAACTCCTGGTGCACTTACAAACTTTCTAATGCCTCGTTATTGGACTAACGGTCATAGTTGTACTACTGCAGAAGTTTCGTACCATTCAGGGCATTATTAGTGGGGTAATTTACAAGATAAAAGTTGGTTCCATCACGACTGCAGAACGTCATTAGTTTCTGACAGCGCTACTTGACCAGGGTTCGACCAAGGGAAAAAAGGTTCTGGGAGGGTGTTTGGCTCGGGGTCATGGTGCAAAGGACCCTAGGGTGAAATTACTCCGAACCATCGCTTTAATAATCTGATGATGCACTTGTGTGCCCAGAAAATGCCAATGCATGCCAGTGTAGGGCAGTGTACCTCCTTGCATGCAATTTGATTAGGAAGAGAACAGGACATTAAACTTACCTAATTTTACCCACAATTCAGTGTTCTTAACTCCCCTAATTCATTACAATTAAACAGGGTCGCTTTGTCACCAGTGGGACAGCACCAGAGTTCACCAGATGATGTGGATCAAGACCACCTCTTTTTGGGGGTCTCGGACCGATTATTTTGTTGCGCACCCGAGTGTGATTGTTACACTCTGACTGATGCAAAAGAACCAAAAAAAATGTTGGTGTGAAAACGCCCTTGATCTCTCTACAAGGTGGCAGACTACAGCTTTGCATCTTACGCTGAAATTGTCAATATGGCTTCATGACACTTCTGAAATTTGGGCAAGTGTTCTCTAAAGTAAAATTCCAATAGAAATACTCAAGATTTGGAGTTATAACTTCGCAGGATGTAGAGGCACACAATATCAGTAAATAAAGAAAATGTGTGGGGCTCAAGTGGACAGAACTAGTTTTATCTCACATGGAAAGACTGCATTTTGCCAGTAAAAACGTTTATGTTTAAAAACGTTTACATTTAAAAAAAGTCACAGGTTGACACTGCTGAGTGATCAAGTTCAACCATTCAAAATCCTTCCCTTTGTATTGAAAAAAAAAAAAAAAAAACTTAGTATGACATCAGAGAAGTGTGTTCCTAGGATAAAATTAGATTCCTAGTTTCACCTCACAACACACTCTGAGGCGAGTTAGTTGTAGTCAAACAATTTAGTTACTGTTTGTGGGGTTGACAAAGGATGGTCTCTCTACAGCAGTGATGACCTGCAGCCAAATCACAGCCGTGGTGATATCCTTTACCAACTCTCACTAATATCGTCATAATTGCCCATTCTACATGTGTTTAGTTTTGCTGACCTGTAGCCCAAACCCAAACCATCAGTGTATCCCTACAAGTAGCTACAGATGAGAGGATTTAAGAGTAGAAGCACGGGGCTCTGCAGTACCTTCTTGATATTGTTTTCAGGGTTGAAGCTGCATTCAAATCCTCTTGGAGACACCGAACTATGGAAACTCTGGACCATTCAGAACAAAGACATTTGATTCATCTCAACATGGGTCATAGTGCACATCCTTCACCATTAGAGCCTAAGCAATTCATAAACAATCCCTTTTCAGATAAAGTCTTCTCAGATTAACTATTAGTTGAGAGCCACATGCAGTGATTCTGACTCACCATTGTGTTGTCTCCCCAGTCGGTTAAACTGTAGTCAACTGTGATCTCCTCGCCTTTGGCTATGTCTCGAATTGCTATGACAACCAGTCGCACTTGGCTCCCACAATGCACCTCTCTGATTCTGCAGTTGGGTGGGGGGTGGAAGAGCACTGGCCCCCTCACCCCGCTAGCCCCCTCCTCTCCGAGTTCCGGCACACTGAGAGAGAGAGAGAGAGAGAGAGAGAGAGAGAGAGAGAGAGAGAGAGAGAGAGAGAGAGAGAGAGACAGAGATAGAGAGAGAGACTTGGTCAGAAAGTCAGCAGGAAAAAAAGAAACAATCTTTTGAAGAAAAAAAATGGGAGATGCAGCTGAAGAACAGAATTCAGTGACAAGGCACATAATTCTGCAACAAATCCACAAATAAATAACTGAACAGAGCTATTCATCATATTCAGAGATCAGTGTTGACCATGAGGTCTAGTTTCTGATGGGAAAAGCTCCAAGAAGCACCCTCCTCTCCCTCCTTACCATAACTGTGAGGGGTCAGCGAGGTAGTATGGGCTTCCAGGTGGGGGCAACCGATCTTCTGCCCCTTCTGGATACTGTCCATCACCTGCAGGGAATGGAGACAAAGCTGATGAACCACTGTTACAAATAATGCTGTTGTGTCTCACTTTCTGAGCAAAGGTTTATATACTATGATGTGTGTGTGTGTGTGTGTGTGGGGGGTCGGGGGGCGACAAAAAGATAACTTGATGATTCTATTTGTAAATGAATGCATCATTGTGAATTACTGATGCTGTGTGATGCCTTCATGGCCGACGTTGGATGGGAGTGGGCCTGTAGCTTACCTGGGCTGTAACTGTGTTCCGACATGCTTTCCTCTTCGTCCTCCGTGACGTACGCTCGGTCACACACTTTCACCGGGGTACCCTTCCTCTTCCTGCCACATACCCGCCTGCATTGCAAACACATCAGATACCGTCATCAAGACCGTCCATCAGAATATGTATCGATTAACGTGAGGAGTGTTAATATCATATCAGCTAAGGTTAACTACGTTGCTTCCCCGGATACTGCCATCAAGCAATCCTGTTAAATTATGTACAACACACGCAATTCACCCCTCAACACTGAGATGTAGGGATGGCAAATTATAGGCGCGAAGTTGAAAACATAGCGGACATACAGCATCATCCAGACCAACACAAACAGTCCGTGGTTGAATAGCTATTAGGCTAAAGTTAGCTGAAAAGCTAGGTAGCAGGTTATGACATTATTTCGACAAAATGCAGCATATAAAATGTCAAACATTTTGTTTTCTCGTTGAAACGGCATATATGTTACTTCAAATGGCTCATGAATGGGATAGGTTCCGGTAATTGATTGATCAGACTTGATAACTAGCCTACAAGTTAGCAAGCTAACGTTAGCTAATTGGCTAGTGATGTAGCGTCGTAACAAGCTAGTTGTAAGCTAGCTCGTCAGACACCGCTAGCCAACTTGTTAGCTACGTAAACAAACGGAGAGCTACTGGGTTATCTATCACAACACAGCTAGCTAGATAGTCAATGATACACCCTGCATTCAGCTTGAAAATATGCACCATTCAAGTTTGTTTGAGGAATGAGAATGTTAAGACGGTCGTCAAAGATTCGTCCGCTAACGTGAAAAAAGAAACCTTTACACACGGCCACTCTTTTATTCACTCCAACATGCACGCGGACGCAAGAAATTGGCTGGTATGCTAGCCATAAAACACATAGTAGTTCTGTAAGCAGAGCCCCTTTTACTACTGAAAATATAACTCTCTGATGGTCAAATAAGGTAATTTCTCTCACCCCCGAGGCGGCGGCGGCTTGCTGCCATCTCCGTCGCTGTCGAGGGTCGGGGGCTCCCGGTAGTCAAAAGGCGACCGTACGTTCTCCGCCATTAGGGCTGCTTCCACAGTACCTACCGTTCCGGTAGAGAGCAGAGTGCGCATGTGCAGGTTTGATAAGGTTTCTGGTTAGTAAAATGGGGGTAAAGAAGTCAATATTAGGAATTATATATTACTATCCTAGAGTAGAACAGTTTAGTTCATAACAACAAATCAAACTGTAATCCTTGTCGAATACTTCTGAATAAAAGCTGACCTTAGGGTTGTCAAACACAATTCGCATCGGGGCTTACAGCTGATTTGCCGACCAACAATTGCCAGGCTGAACGACCACTTACAGATGCCTGACAGTGTTTTGTGTTAGTGCAATGTGATTTTAAGGGTGTAGCCTAACACAAAGACAACGAAGTTCCACAAGTGCACACTAGCTTTATTTTAAAGTATGCCCACTGATCCTTAATAATTTACACAACCAAAGCACTGTAAACACTCACAATTCTATACAATCTCAAAGCAGCTATAAGAGTCCTCACCTTCACATGCAATCTTATTTCCATTCGAGTTTAGCCTACTTTACATAAATACTAATGTGTCATTCTTAACAGTGCGTTGGGAGAGAAGAAATGTGTTGCTGCGCTTACCAACACATGCAGACTCAGTCATCAATACACAGTGTAACAGTCATCAGTTTTTGGTAACATCACATTTATCATTCAGTTCAGTCAGTAAAGATCGGACACAATCAGCTATCACATTCAGTGCAGAAACAATCATCACAGTGTGTAACTTCACATGAGCTACAGTATTGTTGGCGTGTAGACTATTGCTGAAATGGTAAAAGGGGACTATATTATTAGCTTGTCCAACTGCGCTGGATTATGGTTATAGGCTACTATTAGGTCACAGTGATTGACATAAATACGCTGATGTTATATGCAGCACTGCTGCTATTTGGTAACTTCACAGTTAACTTTGCTACATCAAAACAGTTAGTGCATTACACAAAGTTAGTCACAACAAGAGATATACCATATAGTGTTCTCTGTTTTATGATTAGACCCCCTTTGTCTCGTCTTGACCCACTTTGTCTTTGTCTAAAGTTTGTTTTGAGAGAAACTACAGTCATTGATCAAAAAATAAAAATAAAGTCACTGCTGAATGCTGACCCATACTACCGGTGTGTATGAATTTCACATTTATCTGACAATTAATAATCCCATCAGTGTTAAATGATGTATATGAACAAAAGCCTATTTGTTGTCTGCCCAGTATAAGTTTTGTAAAACACTCACATAGCTAAGCCCTTAAAGTCATTAAACACAATCAGTTAGTGTAAACTTCAATGAGTCTGCAGATCCTCCATTAAGTCGTCAGATAGAAATAATCACCTTAAGTCGCTTGACCAGAAAAGCGCTCAGGCACTGGGAATTATCTTGCTTACAGTAAAGGGCACTTGCTTGGTTAGTCCTGGAGGGGCTGAATCATTCCAAAATAGCATTCCACTGAATAGAAAATCCACAAATGGGGTTTAACCATATACATATACATATATTGTATGTTTTTCAGAGTATATTTCTGTTATGTAAAGCTATAGATGTTTATTTCTAGATAAGGCCAAATATTCATTGTGAAAGAGACTTCACAATATAGTAAAATGAACTTGAGCACAAGGCTATTGGTCACGTTCTGTGTTTGTTTTGTTTTTCTTTGCTCTACAGTTCTTGTTGTTCTTGCTGGCCCGTTCTCTCCATGTGGAAAATGTGTAGCGTTTTCATGGCAGAGTCGGTCCAGTGAATGAGATCCTGCAGTAGATGGTGAGTCCAGATCTTCATGTTCATAGTATTGGAGCTGTCAACCTCTTCTGTTCCCTATCATGAGAGAGAGAACAAGAATCAGAGTAAGCGTGAGGGGGAGAGAGGAGAAAGGGAATCCAAGGCAAGGTCAGGATGAGGAAGGACATGGTCAAACAGATGTGATTCCTTGGGTTTATCACTGTTCGACAGAAACAGGCACACATTTACTGGCGTGTTTACACAGCTGAGGTCAATCAGGCAACACACTTAACGTTGTTGTTGTGAACTAAAACCTCAGAGAAAATCCTAAGTGGATAATTGGAGCAGCTACTGAACATACTGCTTAAGAAAACATCAAAGTTATTTCAGCCAAAACAACACAAACGATTGCAAAAATGTTCTGGCCCGACCTCCTCCTCTTACATCATGACAATAGATCATTGTCAATGTTTTTTATTTATTTATTTCTATGGTGCTGGTGAGGTTCAATTGAAATGATGTGACAAAAACTTGCAATTGTAGAGCTTGTAAGAGACAAAGGCATTCATACAATGAGCACTAGTTGGAAGAAACCACAGGCAGTAATAACAGGCAGTTGTTTCATGGAAATAGTGAGTTCATAAACTGACAATTTCCTCATCTGTACACTGACCTACTGGTGTTTGCGTTTACCGTAACATTGCGCGGCATTAAAATAGCAAGATGTTTTTTGCCAAGTGATTAAATTAGCATTAGTTAATGTGGGACACATTGTATAGCACATTGCGCGTCATACACATGAGAGCCAGTAGACACAAGTGATCCAACATTTTAATTTTCAAAATTCATTCAATTGTCTTGATATAGACCTCTGAAGTTTGCCTACAAAAAAGCTACTATCTTTGCCCAAATAAGGACATCCGGTATCTTGAGATTTTTTTCTATGGGAAAATAACATGGGGATTTTGAATTATCGGACCTGTTAAACTCTCGCAGGTACAAGGAGATCGGAAATGCAGACGCTTTGCACTACACAGTTTTGTCCTCTGCCTTCGAGTGGATACTGTGATTTTCCGTACGTGAAGACGGAACACTTTGATCTTTGCTACCCCAGAGCTAACTTACAATGCAACTTGTCATAGGTAGTTAGCTTCAATTAACACCCGGATCTCCTTATATGGGCAAAGATGGCAACTTTGGTTCCTTTTTGTAGGCGAACTTCAGAGGTCTATTAGCTAGACCACAAAGGGACCAATCATAGTCTTCCCATCCTCTTCACACTGATTTGTGGTAACACGTGTAATGATACTGAAATTCTAGAACCGTTTTTTCAAGAATTATTGATGATAAGGCCTTTTGTGTGCGATAGGAGAAGACAGTGAAACATATTACCCATAAGTGTAACAAAAGTGAGTGTTACCATGGCAATTTAAGTAATAAATAATAATTTGTTTTTATTTCACTTGCATGGAGTACATTTCCCATTGTTAAATTAGCTATCAAAGACCTAGGACCTGATCAGCCCGACATTAACATCGTATACCAACAAAGGACAAGAGTCGGTCATTTAATCGGACATTTTCACGTTCGTGGTAGGCCATATGTCTGATAAGAAGCTGGTTGTCCTAAACGCAATAAAATGTTCTGTTTTCCATGCCTGCTTTTCCGATCTTCTGGGGGACAAGGGGATGTTTGGAGTAGGCTAGTGTAGGTGTGTGTGACATGAAACATTTTCAGAGAAGGCAAAAAACATGAGGCTAGCATCTGAGTTGTGCAAATTAGCCATGCTGGGGAAAGCTAATATTGCAGCACAACTCGATGAGGGCTACAGTGTAAGTGCAAAATCGTGTAGGCCTACGAGTTTATTCACCTGAGAGTGACACAGATAAAGTAAGGCTGATTGCACAGACATTTGATGGGGCTAGTGTCATGAGAGGAGCATCTGGTGGAGTGCGTAAGAAAGTGCAAGACGTGTAGGCTACCCTAATTGCTATGCACATCAATTGAACCTGGTGATGGAAAAGGCTGCGTCAGCAGCATCCTCAGTGCGTGTCTTCTTCTCAGGTCTTTATGGTTTCTCCGCTTTTTTCACAAGAAAAGATTTAAAAGCTTATTTTGGAGTTTTTCGAAATAATTAAAACATCTGGAGATTTTGATACAATCTCAGTTAGAGAGGCTAAAGGGTGTTCTTGAATGCTCTTAGATCCCGAGTTTTCATTCCTTTTAGACCTGTTCTACAAGATCATGCCCCGTGTAGATGTGCTCTATGCACAGCTGCAGAGAGCAATTGATGCAGTGGAGGCACACAGGGTTACAGACAAGTTTGTGGCTGTGACGCCCCAGCTGGTCAGTGCTGGGTCTTGTCGCGCTTCCTGCTCTTTGTCTGTGTTGGCTCTGCTGCTGTTCTGTGTGTGGCCTACAGGGGGAGCTCTGCATAATGGCGTGGGCTAATTGCGCCAGCGATTAGGGCAGGATATAAGTGTGTCCCGGGAGCCTGCTTCAATCTGTCTCTCTCTCTCTCTCTCTCTCTCCTCGTCCGCCTTGTCGCTTCCGCTGACTGCCGGTTCCAGAGTTGCGGGGTGCCGTCGTTGCGGCCGGGCGGGCTACGCCCTGTCCGTTTCTTTTGGTTTTGCGCTTCACCTCACTATGCTGACATACACTACAGTCTTGCTTTACTCTTTATTCACTGACTTTTGTACATAGTTCATTTATTTAATAAATATCTTCTTAATTTTGAGCAGCGTGTGGTCTCCCCTTTTATGTTGTGTTTGCCTTGAGCCGGGCAGGCACAACATGGCCAACATGAGAACGATAGGCCTATAGGCCATTTGTCTGCCGCCATCCTATTTGATAGTTCAAGCTTCCTCAAATTTTCCAAATCATTCCCCAAGGAGTTCGTAAAAAAACTGCCCTTTTACGTGTATGTGTCACTTAATATTGTAGCGTTTCACCAAGAGCCACTGAGTTTCATGAACTGGTTTATTGTCACAAAGCACACAATGCAGCATGTAACACACAGCGGGCCTTGTCAGGCCCAAAACCGAAAGAGACAGAACTTTCCCGAACAGTAGCCTATATTCCCCGGGGGTCCCGCCCCCCTCTCACCAGGCTGCCAACCATGAGCGTGCCCGGGGTTATGCATAGCGCGGGCACTCCCTGATTGACAGCCGGTCACTACAATATTCATTTCTATACAAACCATGGTGGACACGCAAGCCCTCATTCCATGGTATACCCCCCCCATACACACAATATTTACCTTTTTAATAAATAGCCTACTTTTAATTTACTCTTTAAAGTTGAGCTGGCTCTTGAACACAATAATTTCGTTACTTATAATTTCTTTTATGAGTAGGCCTACATGACAATAAACAACTTGAACTTGACTATGAGAGCTGAGTGGTGTAATGCGGCGTGAAGCCTACGCTTGGAGCTCCAGTGGAATTTTGATTTCGATTTCGAATTCTCGGTTAATTTGTTTTCCTCTTGAGTTTTTCCCCCAAAGTAGTTCTCCACTGATCTGAGCTAATGAGCTGATTACCGGTACCTACCTTGTAGCTTTTATTTGTCTGGAATCTCAAAATTTTAAACTTCACTTCTTATGAATAAAATAATTATTAAGTAGGTTAACCATAGGTTAATAATGCATGAACAAAACGGTGTTTTGACCGCAAGTGGTTGCCTAGCCATAGAAAGAAAGAGCCGTAAAAATGAACAAAATCTCCGTGGACCGTCCTTAGTGTGCCTTTTATTTTCTAAACTTGATCATCAGACTCTGCTCCGCCTATTTGTCAACCCAGGAGCTGGTAATGGATTTTTCTAAGAAAATGTAGGGGTGTTCCATTCTATTTCAAGAAAATATTCTTCTATATTCTGCGAAAAGGAATATCAAGGTGTTGTTCTTCCCTGAAACCCAAGCTTTACAGGTTTGTTTATCTGGCTTAGGCCAGGAAAACCAAGGAAATGCAACACACTCCCACTTATATCCGAGTGCATACCAGGTGAGTGAAAACAATTCCCAAATTCTGCACCAGCGCACTCCAGAGCTAACGCCCCCACGTTACAATGATCAAGGCCAAGATAATGGATACATACATCCATCGTTTCAGTTGGGCAATATCAAATCTCCATCTTCCTGTAAAGCCAATTAACTGCAATCCCACTACATTCATATGTATTACTGTATTACTGTATATTTGTTACATCATACCCCAGTGCATTTAGCAAAAAGTGTATGACCTCTGCTCACGTAACAACAAAAAAACATGTTGCTTGTTTTTTTTTTAATTATTATTACATTGTGTGATCAATATGCCAGAATAAATGCACAGGGGTGCAAATAGCATACACTGATATTTGTACCAGACGGGGTACTAATAGGACACATTGCTGTGTGCACCGGGGTACGAATAGAATTCACTTCTTATTTCACCAGGGTATGAATAGCATACACTGCTAATTGTACCAGGGGTGCAAATAGCCTTACCAAATAAAATAACATTAAGTAGGTTAACCATAGGTTAATAATGCATGAAAAAAATGGTGTTTTGACCGCAAGTGCTAACATTATGGGATTCCATTCCCCAGATTTCGCTCATAGCCTAGCCATAGAAAGAAAGAGCCGTAAAAATGAACAAAATCTCCGTGGACCGACCTTAGTGTGCTTTTTTTTCCTAAACTTATCTTTTTTCATCAGACTCTGCTGCCCCGCCTATTTGTCAACCCAGGAGCCGCTACTGCTTATGAGTATAAATGGAATACATTACAACAATGCAAACAATGACCCATGACTTAATGTTAGGCCCACATTATAGTACATTACATTTATGAAGTATGTATATATACACATGTTTAATATCTATATTATGTTAACAGATGTACCCCCCCCATGTCCCATCCATACCTGGGTACAGTCATGATCTGGGCTTAGGTGGTCCGACCCCTGGTCGACGTCCTCGGCCTCTAGCAGGACACGGGTGCTGTGCAGCAGGTGTCCCAGTCGCACCTTCACAGCCTGCCTCACCTCCTCGTACTCGCCCCCACCCTCGCCCATCTCCTCCTCCTCCCAGACGATCTGCCGCTCCAGGAGTTCCAGGCAACGCCTCAGAGCGCAGCGGTGGTGCCACACCCTCTCAACCGTGGTCAGCACGTCAGGGGAGGAGATCGCTGCCACGGACACCAGGTGCGGCCCACCCTCCGAGGTTTTATTCTCAGGGAAGGTCTCTCGCTCCTTCTGGGGAGATGGGTGGGGTTGAGGAGAGGAGAAGAAAGGGAAGAAGGGGGGTGAAGGGTAGTGGTGGTGGTGGTGGTGGTGGCATGACAAAGCGCACAGGCGGGTCGATTTAATTTTGTTAACACAAGGGGGAAAAAAGAAAAAAAGCTTGAGGTGATGTACGATACAATAAAAGCGTTTCAGTTTAATTCGATTTCAAGACGGAGAAGCCACTCAGCCTAGATTTAGGGTCAAGAGAGGTGAAGTAGGAATGGACAGAGGATACTAGGGGTATAGCAAGTCATTTTTGTTGGCAAAAATAAAACGTGTCTAGACTCTAGACGTACAATAATGAGGTTACTCTGAATTAAAAGAAAAAACAGTTAAAAGAAATTTTGATTCGTTTTTTTTTTCTGGTAAGGTATGTTGAATCCCATTTATAAAATTGTACAGGATCAACAAACAATGGACACCTGAATCAGGTCCATCAGACCCAATAAATGGACACTGGAAAATGCTGTTGTAGAGTTGTCTTCGGTTGCATTATAGTGTCTGTATCTTTTGCCAAACACTAAAAAGTAGATCCACACCCCTTTTCCCTGGAAGATAAGCATGTTAGGAGATTAATCAGCAGTCTCACTAAAAGCAGTGGGTCAAATCTCATTTAGGCTGCACGCCAGAATAGGTAACCATCAATCCACAGCCTACACCTTCTACTGAAACACCCGATGGTTGTGCATTAAGAAATCGTTAAAAGACAGAGGTCTACTAATCTATTGGGCAGTGGATGCCATGAGTGAGCAAAACAGCTCTCCTGAAACAGAAAGCTGCGGAAAAGTCTGGATTACGGTGTGCAAATTAAGGCTATTGCACCACTACAGCTGGCATTTCTTGCATCCACTTCAGCATCCCCAGTCAACCCGACTGACTGCACTGCGTCTACATCGAGTCTTGAAAATGGCTGATAGATTAAAAGCGACTGATGTGTCGACAAATTTTCCCTAAATGACTTTGTCAATCATTATCGACAATTTGTTTTTAGTAGCCTAGTTAAAAAAAAAACTGAACGCTTGATGACTAGCCATCTGTGCCGAGGAAATTGTTACTGAAATGTCTAGGCTACTCTGTATTTGCATTGTATTCATTGAAATAATATAACGCTACCCTCGCCAAAAGCCTTCACGTCTCTGTCATTGAATTGATAATGAATTCTTGCAGGCCGTGTGTCAGTTAAGGTAGCATTTTAGGCGACATATAACGGTGCGCGCGTTTAGATTCACATAACGTTAACTTGACTGAGAAGATAGTAGCCTAGTTAGCATACTCACATACAGCTCCAAAAGTCGACTGCAATCCTCCTTTATCAAGCGGGCCAGATCCACAGCTTTCCTTGTCGCTGGACTCCCCTGGCCGGTCGGTTGTGGGTCCTCTTGCCCCTCCATGGCAGCGGCACCAACACAGGAATGCTACCGAGGCTGTAGTTTTTCCGATCACCGACAAGACACGACTCGGTTAATTGATAACAAGGTGCCGTTTTCTTGATGTCGTTTTTTAACCTATTTATTTCGACAACATTCTAAAATTGCTTAAGTTGAATCACACGCTACGGCTTTAGCGGTCACTGGCCTAAAGGGATTTGTTTTGTAGAGTAGGTATCCTAAACAGGCAGGCAGACCACGGGAGAGCGGACAAGCAAGCGGACAAGCTGCATGGGACATGTACGGGGCGTTTCTAGGGGCGGGACTGATACGAAGATCACAGTTTGTAGCTCACGTCATCATGATCGGCACCAACACACGGGCACGGCCGGCGCACACTCATACTCAGGCACACGCACTCACACACACGCACTGTTTTCTGGGCTAAATAAATACCTCAGCATTTGTTGTCTACAAAAAATATATTTTTGTCTGCCAGTCTGTCTATTAGCTATAGCCTAATGCTCAGTATGTACCTTGTGTGTTGTATTGTGAGTTAGTGTGAGCAAGTCTCTGAGTCATTCTCACAGAGTTGCTAATTGATTGGTCCAGTCAGGCCCACCTTAGATTTGTTTTCTAATTTGTTCGCCAAGTGTAAGCAGAAGCTGTGAAGACTGCACTGGCAGGGCAGACAAGAGTGGCCTTGAGGGAGGCAGAGCAAAAATCGGAAACGATCCAAGCAAGGAGGGGTGCCCTGCGTCTGCATAACTGTCGACTTGCTCACACAGTCACATCTCTGTCATAACCTGCCAGGACTCACTGACTTTTATTGGTCCGTCAAGCAAGCGATGAATTCATGTCTCAAGAAGGAGTGACTATCCCCACACACATGCAAACTACTGTGCAGAGAAGGGAATAGATCTCCGACAAACGTCCGGTTCATAGGCCTATTATAGCCTACTGGAATTGTTGTATGCTTATTAGGCCTAATATTTTTTTTTACTAATTATTCTATTATGTTATTATTCATTTTATTTGTTAGGGACTATGTAGCCTACACTTTTCACATAAATGTTACCAAATGATGTATTGTACCAGAGTTAGCCTTAGGCTACATCTGCAGTCCTACATACACGAGACAACATTCAACAAACAGCATAGATCGAAGCCTACAGCAATATAATGCACATGGTGACACACACACACACACACACACACTTGGTCAGCACCATGTTGAAAGACAAGAAAATCAAATAAATAAGAAAATCAGAATGTTTAGCTTATGAGTGTTGCAGTGTTGAGTGTTTTTTAAGGTTTTAATTCAAATTTAAAGCTACTGATAGAACCACAGCTCTTTATTGTCTGGATGGCATTCCATTGTGTGATGGCTTTAACTGAACATGCTGATGGCAAAGGATATAACGAAAGGGAACAGCACAGTGGTGTATGGAATATTCTAGTGGATCTTACACAGCTAACAGAGCAGGAACAGACAAAATTGTGTAAACAGGTGGAAGCCGAGCCATGTAGAATTTTGTAGCCTATATTACTAGATTTGAAAAAAAGAACAACCCATATGTCTAAAGTTTTCAAATTTTAGACAATTAGATTTCTCCAGAATCTCACTGTGATGATGCATTCATGGCTAGAGTCCGTTATTACAGAGAGATTCTATAAATTGAATGGTTGTTTTGTTTGCCTACCCGCATGCAATAGGAGATGTGGGTATAAATCAAAGCATATCTTGGCGGCTTCCATGGAGAGAGAGGATCTAATCTGTCTCAAATTTTCTAGGTTGTATTTAATTGTTTTAGTCATTTTCTTAATGTGTTTCTTAGATCTGAATCCAAATCCTGACACCAAATTCTGACAGACATAGTTGGCTTTCCTGAAACAGCCTAAATGCTAGTGGTGTCAACAATAATCGATTCGGCGATGCATTGCAATGCGGGGCATGCAGGATTCAGCATCGATGCGGCAACGTGCCTTAATGAATTATGTCACTGTTTATTTTCTGGCCTTGAGTGGACAATAAAGTTGTGAAGTTTCAATTACTTCTGGGGGCATTTCCGGAGCAACGTTGTAATGACATGCGCAGCCTGTAGCGGCAGCACTATAGCATAACAACAACACTAAAGAATCAAGATGACGGAGGGAGATGAACGCGATAGACGGGTAATTAAAAACGCACCCAAAGCTTGGAAAGCGGACATCTTGGCACATTTCGGATTCTATGAAGTTAATGGGAAACTAGACAAGATGTACGCGGTGTGTAAAACCTGCCACACTAAAATCAAGCACGTTGGCAATACAACTAACTTCACGAACCATGTCGACACATGTTACTGTGTGTGCAGTATGTGCAGGGTAGGAATTTCACGACGGCCATGGCCATCGTTGCCCCTTGAGGTGGCCGTGATGCCCCTTTGAAAATCAGAGGTTTACAGGCCACGGTGGCCTTGGTGTCCCCTTCTTTCGATATTCTTTTTTGCGTCCGACTAATTCAGCCTATGGCCTGTCAAAATAAGCATTCACAGCGCAAATTAATTTAGTCTTTTACGCAGTGGAGAAAGTCACAGCACACGGCAAGAAAGAAAGTGCATGCAAATTCACCCATTCTTCTCAGTTGAACTACTCACGAACGAGCCTACTCATCACACAGACATCACAAGTAGCCTCACATCACATGAAAAAGCTTTTTCTCAGCTTTTAAACAATGTTAGCCGTTAATTGCTGTGGTGAACGGTTCATGAGAAAAGTAAATAATATAATTCAAATTAATCATAAATTCTACTGAAGGTTATGCGCCCATCTCCCTACCCATTTATATCGGTGGGATACTTCACGAACCCTTCATTCAACACATAACAAACCATATATCAGAATAAACAGCTGACCTTACCGAACAGAAAGGTGTAAAGCAGTCCCCTGTACAGTTAGCCGTTCCAGAGTAATCCAGTTTTGAATTTGCAGCAAATTTCGACATGCATGGATGTCTCCAAATTTGGGCTTTAAGTTTTATAATGTGTTTAAATTATTAAACTTATTAAAATGCAAAATTTGCCTTGTTGTGTGCAGTAGAATTTTGATGAATCGCAATGCATCGTAGAATCGAATTGAATCGAATCGTTTACCTGGTGAATCGTAATCGAATCGAATTGTGAGGGCAGTGCCAATGCACACCCCTACTAAATGCCAGCTGTCAGAGTGAACTGGAGGCAACAAAGAGCTCAAATACAACATGTAGGCTAACTTTACAAGATAATATTCAACAATTAGTAACACAAATGCACACAGAATTGTAATTGTTTGCAAAGTACAGACAATTTTATTTGTTTTTTTCTTTGAGAAGAAAGGGGGGAAGGGGGTAAGCCCAAAGTCTCGTGTAATACAACTTGGCAAGGCTTTGAACCAGATATAGCCATGATTAAGGGACAAGCTTTTTTATGCCAACCTTTCGTCTTTCCTTCAATGTAGCCTATTTTTGGCAAAGAGATCCATACGCAGGAAAGGAGGCATATGAGGTCACCGAGGTCCGGACCTCTGTCATCTTTTAAGAGCTAAAAATAATTTCATTTTTCGTTTATTATACAGGAAATGATTAAAAGTAACATTAAGTTACAGTTTAAACGGGCCTGAATCAGTTTAAAAACTGGTTTCCAGCAGGTTCCTGTTCTGCAGAAACATAGAACATAGGACACAGTTCCGGCATATGAAGACAGAAACACATGTACAGGACATTAGCATGGGCTAGACAGATACAGACATCTAAAAACAACAATACAGACAGCAAGACTTGGACAATACAGAACAATCAATGAGTGCAAGTGTAACTGTTGAGAAGGAACAGTATGTATGCCTTTTTGAAATATGGGATGGATGGTAGTGTTCTGATGAGATGGGAAATGTCATTCCAAATGTGGGTGTATGTATGAAAAAAGGATTTCATAGTTGTTTTTGTATGGGGGGACTGGAATGAATGCCAGTGAAACTGACCTAGTGAGGCATACAGGTCTCATATTGTGTGTTGGGAGAAGTGCAGCAAGTTTTGGTGAAGTGCTATTTTGAATCTGAAAATAAAATGTAATAGCGTGGCTAGCACTGGAAAGTCAGAGTGTTTGAGCGTGTCAGTGCAATGCAATGGTGAGACCACTTTGGAAGATTACTGTGTATCTTTTGAGCTTGATTGTATAGTCATGCTATTGATTCAGTAACTAGATGTACCGCAGAGCGGTACAAAATATGACCGCCGCCCAGTCCAGCACATTATTTCCACAAAACAAATCCTTTCCTACTTTTTTGTGTGTTTGTAATTGAGTGTGTGCAGAGTGTGTGGTTGTTTTTGTGTATATGTGTTTTGTGTGTTTGTGTGTGTGTGTGTGCGTGCGTGCGTGCGTGTGTGTGCGTGCGTGTGTTTATGTATGTAGGTGTGTTTGTATGTGTGGGTGCATGTGTGTGGGTGCATGTGTGTGTTTATGTGTTTGTGTGCGTATGCGTGTTTGTGTGTGTCGTGTGTGTGCATGTATGTGTAGTGTGTGTGTGTTTACATGTCTTTGTGTGTGTGTGTTTTTGTGTGTGTGTGTGTGTGTGTGTGTGTGTGTGTGTGTGTGCATAGGTGTGTGTCTCTATGTATGTGTACATAAATAAAGCAAATCAGGGAACCACCTACTCTTTGCGATAAGTGCCATTGGAATCTTTAATAACCATGGTGAGTCAGGACCTCAATTTAACATTCATGCAAAGGAAAACATCTCCTGCAGTACAGTGTCCCTGTCAGAACACACACACATAAACACGCACACATGCACACAATTCAAGAATTTCTCAGAATTATGAACAGGCAAGATGGGGGTGGGGTTGTATAACATGTTTTTTACATGTGAAATCTATGAACTAATCATGTTTTGGTACTTGTTGTCTAGCAGATACCAGTAAGAATTGAGTGTGCATAATTGCAATGCAATTCAGTGAGACAGTTAGAATCATATATGCCTTTCACCTTTCGGTTTTAGCCAGCAGCCAGACCAGCAGATACTCTGACTTTGCTGAATTACTGAAGCTAAGCAGGCTTAGTTAGTACTTGGATAAGAAACCTCCTTGGAAGAGTATAGAGGTTCCTGCTGGAAGTGGTGTTGGTGGCTGGCCAGTAGGTGGCACTCTTCCCTGTGGCCAAAAGCCACCAAACAAATATAAATCCCAATGTCCTATTGCAGTGACAGGGACACTGTACTGCAGGAGATGTTTTCCTTTGCATGAATGTTAAATTGAGGTCCTGACTCACCATGGTTGTTAAAGATCCCATGGCACTTATCGCAAAGAGTAGGTGGTTCCCTGATTTGCTTTATTTATGTACACATACATAAAGACACACACATGCACACACACATAAACACACACACAAAGACACGTAAACACACACACACTACACATGCACACACACATACATGCACACACACAACGCCCACAAACACGCACACAAACACATAAACACACACACACACATGCACCCATACAAACACACCTACATACACAAACACAAGCACACACACACACACACACACACACACACACACACACACACAAAAACACATATACACAAAAACAACCACACACTCAATTACAAACACACAAAAAAGGAACAAAGTAGGAAATGAACAAAATTTGACAAGCGTGACTTATTTTTGTGGAAAAAATGTGCTGGACTGGGCGGCGGTCATATTTTGTACCGATCTGCGGTACATCTAGTTTCCTTAGTGGTAAGAGACTCAAGATAAACACAATTGCATGTAAGTAAGTTTCAGAAACAGAAAAGGAAAGATATGATCTAATCTTGTTATACACATAACGTTTCTGATTCAGCTTTTTTGTTAGCACACTTAGAAATGTGTTGAAGTGACGTTACTCAACATTGCTTAGAGCACCTTTAACTTTAATCTTAAGACACATGTCTGCATAATGCCTCACACTCATACGTCGCATACACACATCATGTAATTTACAACCTGAAGCAACTTAATGTAACTTAAAGAAACTTACATCATATTAAAATTCACTAAAAATTAAAAAAAGAAAAGAAATTGGCATGTGTATGAATCATTTTGGGCTTAATTAATATAACCATATGTATTTTTGTGATGTCTGTGCATACGCTGTTGTGGAGTGTTATGTGTGGGCGGGTAGGTGTGTGTGTGTGTGTGTGTGTGTGTGTGTGGATGGGACTAAACACACACTCGACAAGAGATGTCCTGTTTCACAGGTCCAGAGAAGGAGGGCTGGGTGTCCCTCACATAGAGTGGGTGTATGTTGCCGCCAGAATAAGCAACCTGTTAAGGATGCTAAATAATGATGACGCAGCCGTGTGTGAGCTTGTGTGAGGATGCCAGCTTCCTCGGGTTCAGAAGAAAACCCAATGGAAAATTGGACACCAAAACACCAGGCTTCGGCGCGGCTCAGACTGGCTGGACCTGAATGACCTCTGCAACCGCGCAAATATCCAACTGCGCTGGAGGAACACAGGACAGTCAGTGGAAGTCAACAAGAACATTATCATAGATCCAACCATCACGGCAGAGGCAACCATCACAACTGGTGACAACATTCAACTCCTTGACGCGCAAAACACCAGAAGGACAATAATCAATCACTTCCATTCACGCATGATTCAGCACTGGACAGGCCTACGCCTACAAGGACAACTGGGCTGCCTGCCCTGTGCCGACCATAACGTATTGCAGTTCTGAAAAACACAGCCCTACAAGATGACATCCACAGATTTACAATTAAAGCTTGTCTTCAGGTACAAACAAAGTCCACATGGTTTCCCTCCGCACATGAGCCGTTTTGTCTGCAACATCATAGCCGGCAAAGGGAGACTATCGTGCACATCCTTAATGGCTACGCTGCCTACAAAGGACTGTACATCGCGCGCCACGACCGTATCGTTGAGCTGTCAGTGAAGGAGCTCCGTGACAATGCCAACTTTACTACAATCCACCACAACGAAAAGATCAAGACAGACTGCCCCCCCCCCACCACCACACGAACAGTGCGCTACATTGGAAACTGCCATAAATAACTTACCAAATACACCCAACATTGTTAAAGGAACACGCCACCCAATGTCAGTAGTAATATATGTTCTTACCTTAACTTTCACGAGTTGAGTCATACCTCTCCCATGTCGGTTTGTGCACTCAAACGCTCTGGTACGTGGCGCGAATGTGTTAGCATGTTGCTATGCTAGCGGCCTCAGACGTAGCCAGACGTAGAAGTAATCAAAAACATCCACGTTTTCCCGACTTAAATACAGTTACACGAGTTGTTGATTAAAATGTCTACGGTCAAACAACATGAAACGTGGCGATTTTCCAAGCGAATAAACTTGGGAGTACTTCGACCTAG
This sequence comes from Alosa alosa, assembly GCF_017589495.1. Classification (NCBI taxonomy): domain Eukaryota; kingdom Metazoa; phylum Chordata; class Actinopteri; order Clupeiformes; family Clupeidae; genus Alosa; species Alosa alosa. The sequence goes on from NC_063212.1 coordinate 16,767,050, forward strand.
CGTAGTAATATTAATTAACACCTAATTGTAGATCCTATCCACCACAGAGTTTAGAATCCATGCTTGATCAGCCTCCCCCTCCCCTCTGAGCGAGAGAGAGGCACACACACACACTAGAGATGCGCTGATGGGCTATTATTTCAACCATAACTGCATAGCAAAACTTATCATCCATCCGCCATCCATCAGCACCAAAGTTTTTTGACCAATTTTCAAAACTGCACCAGCCCACCATCCGCTGGTTGTTTTAATGTATATGGGTGATGCAGCGCTGCTGACGTGAGGCTAGAAAGCTCTTGCCTGTTCTAGAACTTGCCTGTTCTAGAAGATCCAATGCAGCAAATAGGCTATATTAAGGGCCAGTCTCAATTCTCTGTTTTACCCCTTCCCCTTCCCCTATCCCTTCATCTTAACCCTACCCCTTGTCCCTCGAAACCGAGTGGCAAGACATAGGGGTGAAGAATATTCCCTTTGGAAATGAGATACCACTAGAGCTGGATGATTGAAACACTTGAATTAACGTAATTTACAGAGATCGTACCACACTGAAAGCTAATATTTTGTCACTAGCAACCTGTCTTCTGTCAAATAGGCTATCATTGCATTTTCAGCTCGGAATAAAACCATTCAGGAATTATTTCAACAACAGCAGAACGTGCCTATGTTCGTTCGCAGCCTACCTTTTGGTCCGGGTGAATGAAACAGGGATGGGGGACAAAATAGGATCTACAATTAGGTGTTAATTAATATTACTACGCTAGGTCGAAGTACTCCCAAGTGCTATTTCGCCACACATTGTAGTTCTCCTTTTTATTCGCTTGGAAAATCGCCACGTTTCATGTTGTTTGACCGTAGACAACTGTATTTAAGTCGGAAAAACGTGAATGTTTTTGATTACTTCTACGTCTGGCTACATCTGAGCCCGCTAGCATAGCAACATGCTAACACATTCGCGCCGCGCACCAGAGCGTTTGAGTGCATGTACCGACACGGAGAGGTATGACTCAACTCGTGAAAGCTAAGGTAAGAACATATATTACTACTGACATTGGGTGGCGTGTTCCTTTAATGAACACACCAAAGCCGTTACAATAACAGAAATTGGTTGCTCTTTTGATGCTACATGGACATCTGCTATGCTTCAAAACTGTTGAAATATCAACCATGGTACAATGTTTTCAATAACTCTGGCTATATATATATACTACTCCTGTAAAATCATTGCCCTATTTTTTGGTAGTTTAGGCCATATGCACAAGATGTGTGTACGAGACCTGCAGATCTGTGGACTACATAAGAACAAGGCCAAAAAACTGACAAGATATTGCTCTGTATCAGCAGTAATTGGTAGCCACTACATATGGAGGCGTAGGTACTTCCTTTACCCCTAATGTGCATAATGGACTCGGCTGTTGCTGTTTTACACCTTTCTGTCAAATTTGGATTATGCCATGATATATGCTTATCTTCTAATCCAAATAAAGAATTTAAATGTGTGTGTGTGTGTGTGTGTATTGTATCATGATTTTGACATCATTTCCTTTTTTGTTCAATACTTTTCATTGTTGTTCCATGTGTTCCACTGCACCTTGACCGTTATAAGAATTGATATTCATGAATAAAGTTATGTTTTTTATTTACCTTTCTTACTCCTGAGACATAACTTGAGAAGAAATGAGATTCCTGAACACAAAGTTCTTAAAACATATTCAGAATGTTTTTAAGATAACCCTGCACCTGTCTTAAAAATGGAATATTGAAAAGTTAAGCCTCTAAAGTCATTAATGTAAACATATTTTAAGTTAGACAGCCAGTTTTCAAATTCAGTCTTCCATATGCAAACTTTCAATAGATAAGCTATTGCAATTGTTCAATGAACCAATGGGTTGTAAATTGTGTTCAATTAAGCCAGAGCCGGACCGCCATACACACTATGCCCGTTGAGTAGGATAACATTCAGCAAGGTTTGGAAGTCTCCCCCAGACAAATATGACACTGGACAACTCAAGCGGAAGGACGTTCCTCAGCTGACACCCCCCTTCTTACAACCAAACACAGTACAAAGATAGGCTCATGGCTGGCAAACCACACAACAAGAACAAATTGAAACTCAAATCAAACACAGGAAATGGGGCTGGATCGGCCACACCTGAAGAAAACCATCCTCCAACACGACCAGACAGGCTTTAACCTGGAACCCACAAAGGAAAAGAAAACCAGGAAGACCAAGAAACAGCTGGAAAAGGTTTGTCTTGGCAGAACTCAAGAAAGTAACAACATCTTGGAAGGAAGCAGAGAAGATCGCCCAACACCGAATCAGCAGGAGGAAGTTCATGAATGACCTATGCTCCCTAAAGAGCAAAAGGGTTTAAGTCAAGTAAGTCAAGTAAGTCCATGTATAAGCCGCAGTTAATAGTTGGGTAATTACTGTAAAAAAGCAATGGATGAAATACAGGTTGTTCACAAGTCTCGAAGCTCGAGTAAGAGTCAAGTCTTTTGAGGTCGCAAGTCAAGTCTGAAGTCACTGTTTGTGCGACTAGGCCTCCTTACACCAAACAACTTTAAGAAGATTAGGAAAAGATTCTTGAAACATTGGAGTCTTTTCAGTAAAGCTTGAATGGGGGGCATTAGTTAAAAGACTACAATCTTTCAAGAATCTTTCCCAAATCTTGTCGAAGTTGTTTGGTGTAAGGTGGCCATTAAGTGCGACTCAAGTCCGAGTCTCAGACTTGAGTCCCCATTTCTGCAACACACTATTGGCGATGCGATCACCCATCGATTCAGTGGAGATACTCTGACCAGACAACTGTTTCTATTATGATGTATCAAAATCACACTGAAAAATAGCAAGGGGCCAATCAGAGCAATGTGACAACGACGGTTGCCCCATCGTTCCACTTGCTGTGTGTGTTTCCCCATTCACTTCAATAGATTTTATTTTATTTCTTTTTGCAAGTCACCTGCCATAAATCGCCGTTGCGTTGCCGGCCAGGTGTATTTTAAGATGTCTCATCCTGAATACAAGCAAATTTGTTCTATAAACAAGCAAATTTGGCTGCCATGTGAGAGCAAATTTGTCTTGATAAGACTCCTTAAAATAAGTCTTCTCAATTGAGTCAAAACTAGATGTACCACAGAGCGGTACAAAATATGACCGCCGCCCAGTACAGCACATGTTTTCCACAAAAATAAGTCACGCTGAAAGGCATATATGATTCTAACTGTCTCACTGAATTGCATTATGCACACTCAATTCTCACTGGTATCTGCTAGACAACAAGTACCAAAACATGATTAGTTCACAGATTTCACATGTAATATACATTTTATACAACCCCACGCCCATCTTGCCTGTTCATAATTCTGAGAAATTCTTGAATTGTGTGCATGTGTGCGTGTACATGTTTATGTTTATGTGTGTGTGGGTGTGTGTGTGTGCGTGCATGTGTGTGTTTGCCTGTTTATGTGCCTGTGTGTGTGCATATGCATGCATGCGTATATATGTCTACTGTGTGAGTATGTGTCATACGTAGGTTTACTGTGAATGTATGTGTGTGCGTGTGTATCTGTTTATGCACATGTGTGCACATGGAATGGGTTAACATGACCCCTGGAGGCAAACATACGAAAAAAATTGGTCATCCTAGGCACGGTTCTCAAGATATTCACAGAAAACTGTGTCTGCCCTACCCTCCTTTTGGGGGGTCCAGTACAGCGGGGGGGCTACAGATCAAAACGAAAAACGATGGTTCCATGCTATCCATGTGGGTTACATGCCCACCAAGTTTAGTGTACCCCGGTCTTTCAGTGTCCCTGGAATCCTTGTTGGTGTAATGGTCACTAAATGTACACATAAATTATTTTATTGTAAGGCCCCCCATGAACGAAAGTTCACAAAACTTGGCATGCATTTGAAGGGTGTCATAATGATCCTACACTTTCAATTTCGTGCAGTTTTGACCATGTCAGCCAGAGATATTGTGATGAAAACACCTAATTTTTTGCTTTTTAATTTTTAACAAGGTGGCGCTATACATGAAATAAGTGGTAATGGGATGAGTTGACATGCCCCCTTAAGACCAACATACAAACAAAAGGTGGACCTCCTAGGCCCTACGGTTCTCGAAATATTCACAGAAAACTGTCTCCGGCCACCTACAGGCCAGTTGGTGTATAGTAACATAAATTAATTTATTGTGTGGCCCCCTATGAACGGAATTCCACGAAACTTGGCGTGCATTCAGAGGGTGTTATAATGATCATACACTTCCAATTTCGTGCAGTTCTGACTATGTTAGGTCACAGATACCTGTGATTACAACACCTCATTTTGACTTTTTTGTGTTTTACTAGGTGGCGCTATACATGAAATGAGTGGTTATGGAATGGGTTGACATGGCCCCTTGAGATCAACATACAAAAAAGAAATGGTCCTCCTAAACCTTATGGTTCTTGAGATATTCACAGAAAACTGTGTCTGCCCTACCCTCCTTTCGGGGGGTGCAGTCCAGCGGGGGGGCTACAGATCAAAATGAAAAACGATGGTTCCATGCTATCCATATGGGGTTACATGCCCACCAGGAAATTTGGACATCCTTCGAAAAAAAAAAAAAAAATGGTTCCATGCTATCCATAATGCCCACCTATATGACTTTCAGTGTCCCGGAATCCTTGACGGAAATTTGGACATGCGAAAAAAAAAAAAAATCTGACTAAACCTATATGACCGCCGCTTCGCTGCGCGGCGGTCATAATAACCATTGGTTATACTTTTTCTGCAGTGTATAGCTGAATAAAATTGCTAGATATGGCATACAGAGTCTGCCTATAGGGGGCATAAGTGATAGCTGTGTGGTGGTGGGGTCTTGTATAGGTTCCATTGTGATTAATGTCACCAATTCAACCTTGGGCTAAAGTGGAGATGCCCTTATTATGACCGCCGCACAGCGAAGCGTCATATAGGTTTAGTCAGATTTTTTTTTTTTTTTTTTTTTCGCATGCCCAAATTTCCGTCAGTGATTCCCGGGACACTGAAAGACCGGGGTACACGAAACCTGGTGGACATGTAACCCCACATGGATAGCATGGAACCATCGTTTTTCGTTTTGATCTGTAGCCCCTCCGCTGAATTGGGTAGGGTAGGGCAGACACAGTTTTCTGTGAATATCTCGAAAACCGTAGGGTTTAGGAGGACCATTTTTTTTTTGTATGTTGATCTCAAGGGGCCATGTCAACCCATTCCATAACCACTCATTTCATGTATAGCGCCACCTAGTTAAACACAAAAAGTAAAAATGAGGTGGTGTAATTGAAGGTATCTGTGACCTAACATAGTCAAAACTGCACAAAATTGGAAGTGTAGGATCATTATGACACCCTATGTATGCACGCCAAGTTTTGTGGAATTCCGTTCATGGGGGCCACACAATAAATTAATTTATGTTACTATACACCAACTGGCCTGTAGGTGGCCGGAGACAGTTTTCTGTGAATATCTCGAGAACCATAGGGCCTAGGAGGTCCACCTTTTTTTGTATGTTGGTCTTAAGGGGGCATGTCAACCCATCCCATTACCACTTATTTCATGTATAGCGCCACCTAGTTAAAAATTAAAAGCAAAAAAATGAGGTGTTTTCATCTCAATATCTCTGGCTGACAAGGTCAAACTGCACGAAATTAAAAGAGTAGGATCATTATGACACCCTCTGAATGCATGCCAAGTTTTGTGTACTTTCGTTCATGGGGGCCTTACAATAAAATAATTTATGTGTACATTTAGTGACGCATACACCAACAAGGATTCCCGACACTGAAAGACCGGGTACACTGAACTTGGTGAGCATGTACCCCACATGGATAGCATGGAACCGTCATTTTCGTTTTCATCTGCAGCCCCCCCGCTGGACTGGACCCCCCGAAAGGAGGGTAGGGCAGACACAGTTCTCTGTGAATCTTTTATGGTATGTTGGTCTCAAGGGCCCACATCAACCTGGCTCATAATCACTCATTTGTGATTTGCCCCCGGTAAAAATGAAAATCAGTAGGATTAAAAGAAAGCCAAAATAAATATTCATCATCATCATCATGGCTGCATTTTCAGTATTGGCGAGAAGTAGTCGTTTGTCCACTAGATGGCGCATCGTTGCAGTGAGACGTAATTTTGTTGGAAGTTAAAAGTGGGTTGGAAAAAACAATGGACGCTTCATACAAGGACTGTAATTTACCGCAGCGAACATCTAATAAGGATAGGACGATGTTCACATGAAGTGTAATTCCCATTTCTTCTTGAAGCCGAAATAAATCTAAGGATGTTTCTCGGACATGCTTGGTTTTTACTGCAGGTACGTTAATCTTGTAATATCAATAAGGACCTAGGTAATGTTACCGTTAGCGTTGGTTGAGTGATGGAGGCATTTGATTGATTGCATTTGTAGAAAACTATAAATGCGGTTATACCAAGCAAATTGATAGCAGCACTGTTTGTATCTTTCGACTGTCATTTATTGCACGTGCTACAAAATCATTCTGTGCAATGGAAGATTTACCAACGTTACACCGGTCTGATACAGTTTTGCCTATACATGCGTGAGACTGAGACGCCTGTTTATTTTGTTTTAAGTGCGTGCAGGGTGTGAGAGGGGAATCGATGTGCTTTGATTACAGCTTGGTAGTTGTAGTCTGTGAAATTAAAAAGCACGTGTGTGTGAAGGATCCAAACAATGACACCTTCATTTCATTATGGCTGCTTTAGCAACACACCTTAAGCTACTGTGTAGTGGGTCCCATTTAGAAGTGGCTACTTCATTCAAGCTTTCCTTGACTCATGGAGCTGCGTGAATGTTATTACAACTTTTCGCCGATATGACAGTTTAAGTCCGCTTGATACTGTAAGGCGTAAGCCATTGGTTTCAAAGGAGATTTTATTTGTGTCGCCAGCATAGCCTATTGACAATTTATGTTGTCAATAGGCCTACCTTATAATCCTACCTGTAGCTTAGGGAAGCTAACAACTTTCTATTAGGATCTAGTTTGTTAGTTACCGTTTTGTCATAACTCCCTGATGCATTTTGCATTTAGAATAGCCAGAGCGTGTATATCTCAATCGAAAATTAAACAATATCGGTGCCTATGGACTAGGCTGGGTGAACCCAGCCTGATCTGCCCGCTATTTATTTTTGATTTCTTAAAAGATTGAGCTTGGTCTGATGAAAGCCAGACTAGCCATGGACCTCAGTTAAACAATGCAAGGGAACATGAATCAGCCTATATTTGCACTAACAATAACGGACAAAAAGCTTTTCAACTTTGGCCCGTTAAAATGTGTATGAACAGTCTAGCGACGCATTTCATCAAGGCCCATTTGGACATGTCAGTTATTTGCCCCACTGGTTAGATGTAAAACAGCATTTCGTTTCAGACTAGGCTACTGTTACTTAATTTGTGCATTAACAATAACGTTTCAGACTACTGTTACTTAATTTGTGCATTGACAATAAAGTATTACATGAACTAAAGATGACTAAAATCTTATGTAGAAGAAGAAACATTCACAAAAAATCCATCCATCCAAAATGACCTTTGTTTTTGATAGCTGTTGAAAACGGCATGGAACTGACAGAGATGTTTTTTGTTTATAAATACATAAAAATAAATAAATAAATAACATTATGCTGATACCTTTTGCTTTTCCCAAATACAATGTAGCCTACAGGTGTAAGTGACCTTTCATCAATCCAGTTGCAATGGATGAACTGTGATGAACTGCCCTACTTGTGATTGTTTAGAGATTTTAAAGGTTTTATAACAATGCTACATCTTCTTTGGCTATTCTACAATCTATTCACCTTTTCAGCACCAGTAGGCTACTTTCTATGCAGCCGCTTTTACACACACTCAGGCATGCCAAACAAGCATACACAAAAGTTTCAAGAGTGGGGGATGGAGTAAAATATGGAGACAAATTGAAGTGTGATTTATTTTCGCGGAACGGATGTACAGGACTGAGCGGCGGTCATATTTTGTACCGCTATGCGGTACATCTAGTTTTTGAGTCATGACCATAGATAGGCTAGTCTTTGCAAGCAATATGTCTAGCAAAAATATGCACACTTAAAAAATTATAATCATACCTTGTATACTATATTATCCTGTCTTAGGTCTACTAACACCCCACTTGTGGCCTGTACTTTGAGATGGTGGTAAACAGGTCTTGATTTCTCAACAAATTAAGCTGTTCAATTTGTTTATGTATGCCTTTTTAGACAGTTCCATGTCATCATGTGTGTCTCATATTTAACCTCAATAACTTTTGCAGTTGTGTTAGACGCAAAAGGTGTGTTAGATGCAAAAGGTGTGTTAGGCGCAATGTTAGTTTCGGGGGTGGGGGGGATTGCTTCACTAAATAAAATACCACTAGCCACCATTGGTATGTAGTGAATGCAAAGATTGAAAAAAAGAATTTAAGCTACTTTAGTTCATGAATATGAATGATATTCTCAGATCTGGTGAAGTTTATTGTCGAGAGAGTAATTATATATAGCCCTGCTATGCAGGGGGTTTTTGTATGCATAATTTGAGAGAGTGTTCCATTTGACAAATTTGCCATTGGCAGAAGAGCAGATCATCTTGCCCGCAAACCAAACTGTTCTAAACACCATTTCTTCATTGCATCGTACAGATAAGCGGAAGATCTCACCACGCTTTTAAAAATCATACTACCCGGGTGCACTTTGGTTTATCATTTCGGGATTATTTCTTCAGAGCTCTGAGGTCATTTTATTTTCTATTTTTCACAACTTATATTGAAAAGATTGAAAACTAAGAGAAATACTTATTTTCACAACTAAAATGACATTACAAAAGAAAAGAGAAACAAGGTCATAATGATTGATGATGTTTAATAAATGCTGGCTCTACAGTATATCTGAATAAACTATTTTAGTATTTTAATTTCTCTACTCTTCTTTTGAAAAGTTCCTTAAAAGGCAGCACTTTTCTTACATTATAATAAGTGTCCCTTACATGATGTGGGATGGCATGCAGTTTGGAAAAAAAATGTGGCATGCCACTGCTGTGATAGTCTACCATTTATGTGGAAAGGGAAATTAACCTCTGCTCACCAAAAAAAGACTGCCTGTGGTTATGCTTCCACAAACATGTTGGCACAAAACGTATAGTTCCCTTTCGGTCGATTCACTCGGTACAACACAGATACTATGGGATATCACGCCCTCACGTGGTCTGGCTGAAGACACCTCTATTCACGCCTGAAAGGCAAGACGTGTGGTGACGTGGGAGGCTCCACCCTCACGGTATATAAGTACCCAGTCACCACCGTCGCTCCCCAGTTCAAGCTCTCTTCACCTCGCTTGGACGCCTCTATAGTGACACCGCCTGTGCCTGTCTAGCTTGCTAGCTGGTTACTAAGTGTGTATAACAAGAGCATTAGCATCTCTGAACGGTTTAACAGTCCATCAGTTCGGTTTGACAACAGCCTCTATTGGTAAGTCGACCGCTACTTCGGGCGCCATTTGTGAAGGCTAATTGCGAGGTTCGAATCGTGCGTGTGTCTCGCCATAAGCTCACGAACTCCAACTTCGACCTCCCCACCACAAGTGAGACCCTGTCCCCAGGGTTGCGTTTTTTCTCTTCATGAGAAAGACTACCATGAAGCCTGTCCGGTCTGCTTGGGAATAGTCCATGCCCGTAGAGCTTTGACGCATCCTGATGCGTTTTGCCGCCAGCTCAGACGTGTCACACTCGAACGGCGTGTGAAATTCGTCGAGAAGATTCTAGGACAGGATACTGCCGCGCAGGACCCACTCCTCTCCCAGGCTGCTGAGCGCGGTCCTGAAGATGAGTTGGAACCCTCACTCGGTGCTGCCGCGAGCTGGGCGGATCAGATGGAGGAGCTGAGCGAGATGGAGCTAGCTCGCTCTCCTGTCCAGCAACGCGAGCCCCCCGGGGCTGACGACGGCGGCTTTGTCCTGGACTTGGGCCTGGACGAGCACGGTCTGTCCGATGACGAGCATTCTGATCTGCCAGGCGCCCAAGGGTCTCCTCCGGCAAACGATGAGGGCGAAGTGGATAATTTCTTTTTCGCACTGTATCGTCGCGCAGCTCGGAAGCTGGAAGTAGAGTGGCCGCCCGTCCTCTTGGAGCAAGCCACTGTCTACACGCGAAGAGATGCCAGACCCGAAGGGCCACCGAGGGGCTTTTCGCGGCCGGCCACGACCGTGAAACCGTAAAGAGGGCCGCCTCTTCGCCGCCTCGCCTCGAGACAGCCCGGTAGCTGGGGCGGGCGCCCGTCAGCCAGCCTGGCCAAAACCTCCCGCGCCCGTCCCGCAGAGGGACACCGTGACGAGGAGGAGGAAGCCTAATTCATCCTAGCAGCTTCAACCTCAGAAGGGCTGTCGATTTCGGGAGAAAACGCAGCCTTTCTATCAGTGCCACTGAAGAGGTGTCACGAAAATATTTCTCAGGTCCCCCCCCAGTCCAAAGAAGACTCGTTCGTCCCTCACACAGTCTCCCAAGCACTCCCACCCTCCCACACCACTTATGTTCCCAAACCCAATGTTTGGGCGAAATAAAGATGTGTGTGTCTGTTTATGCAACATTGCCTTGAATAAAAGATGCAGTTGTGTTTGTTCAAGCAAATCAAAACAAAAGCGAACCAATCAGTGTTTGCCCCCCTCTCTGTTCACAAGAGGGCAGGAGTGCCGCACAGAGTTTGCTACCTGTAGGTCGTCTTACTCTTCACTTGGCTCACTGGTGCGCATGCGCAATCTCGCCATGGGTCGAATCCACACTCTCGTTGGGCTATCGCCTACAATTCCGTCGCCGCCCCCCTCGATTCACATCAGTCATTCAGACAACGTTGACAGGGGAAAGTGCAGACGGAATAAGAGAGGAATTGAATTCGCTGCTGTTAAAGAAAGCGATATGTGTAGTCCCACAGGCTCAAGCACAATGTGGATGGTACAGTTGCTATTTTGTCATTCCGAAACGCAGCGGAGGTTTGCGCCCAATATTAGATCTCAGGTCGCTAAACAAGCATTAGGGTGTACAAATTTAGAATGTTAACAGTACGCCAACTGCTGAACTCGGTGAAGCCGGGGCAATGGTTTACATCGATAGACCTGACCGACGCATTTCAACACGTGACTGTTCACACAGCTCACAGAAAGTTTCTCAGATTTGCGTTCCAGAGCACAGCCTACGAATACCTAGTACTCCCGTATGGGCTAGCCCTCTCACCCAGGGTCTTCACGAAAGTGCTAGAAGCAGCCCCGCCCATTTACGGGCTCAAGGCATACAAATTCTAGCCTATCTAGACGATATGGCCATAGTTGCTCATTCGGAACAGCTGGCAGCCACACATACAGCCATGTTGCTGTCACACATTCAGACTTTGGGGTTTTCAGTGAATTACGAGAAGAGTTCTCTGACTCCTCGCCAGAAAATAGAATTCCTGGGTCTCGAGATATGCTCACTGTCAGGCCGGGCATTTCTAGCTGCTTACAGAAGGGAAGCCTTCCGCGAGTGCTTGGCTCAGTTTCGATTGGGACACAAACTTCGTTTTCAAACGTTTCTCAGACTCTTGGACTTAATGGCCTCAATGATAGCAGTCATCCCCTAGGATTGTTACACATGAGAGCGTTTCAGCGGTGGGTGTTGTCCCACCGTCTGAATACGTCACGTCATCTGCACAAGAGATTGACTGTGGATGCATTGTGTCAGACAGCACTAGCTCCGTGGACACAGCAGCAATTACTGCACCAGGGGGCGCCAATCGGCAGAATTCTTTTCTGCAAGGTGATCACCACAGATGCTTCCCTAAGGGGATGGGGAGCTATATGCGAGGACAAGACAGTGTGGGGGGAGTGGTCTCTGAGTCAGAGCAGACTCCATATCAATCACCTGGAACTGTTGACAGTGCTTTTGGCCCTCAAACATTTCCTCCCAGCCCTGCAGGGCCATCATGTTTTGGTCAGAACAGACAACTCAACAGTGGTGTCCTACAAAAACAGACAGGGGGGAACACATTCACTCCCACTGCTGGAGCTCTTCCGGTCTCTTCTCCTGTGGAGCCAAGAGCACCTGCAGTCAGTCAGGGCGACTCACGTCCCGGGATCTCTCAACCAGGGGGCAGATCTTCTGTCCAGAGGAGGCCCGCTTGTGAGAGAGTGGCGGTTACACCCCAAAGTAGTGTCACGGATCTGGGATCGGTTTGGCAGGGCCGACGTCGATCTCTTCGCATCCAAAGAAAACGTGCATCGTCCCCTGTTCTTTTCAATGCGAGACTCCAGTGCCCCCCTCGGGGTGGACGCGCTGGCACACAGTTGACCGACCGGCCTCCTTTACGCATTTCCTCCAGTGGAGTTAATTATGCCCACCTTGGAGAGAGTGCGTCGGGACAGGTTGTCTCTGATCCTGGTGGCCCCCTGTTGGCCAGCGAAGCCATTGCATGCGGAGATAATCAGCCTCATGGTAGAGGAGCCGTGGCCCCTCCCGCTTCGCCAAGACCTCCTGTCACAGGCTGGGGGGGAGATACTTCATCCCCGACCAGAGCTGTGGCGCCTACAGGCCTACCGGCTGAGCAGTCTAGTCTAGTGGCCAGGGGCTTGCCCACTGATGTCATTGTCACTATCCAGAGCGCAAGAGCTTCCTCCACAAGAAATGTATATTCTTACAAGTGGCGTGCGTTTGAGTACTGGTGTCATGCTAAAGGTCTGGTGCCTTTTCAGTGTTCTATTGTGGATGTATTGACATACCTGCAGGTACTTTTTGATCAAGGGCTATCCTTCTCAACTTTAAAAGTTTACCTGTCTGCAATTTCTGCTTGCCATGTTGGTTTTGAGGGCGTGTCGCCAGGGGTGCACCCGCTAGCTATCCGTTTTATGAAGGGGGTACGGCGCCTGAGACCATTCACTAGGTTATCAGTGCCGTCATGGGACCTCCCTGTCGTTCTCGAGGCCTTATGTAGTTCCCTCTTTGAACCTTTGGACTCTGTGGACATTAATTTTTTATCTTACAAGACTGCATTCCTGCTGGCTTTGCAGGGCCGTTTCAAGGAATTTGGGGGCCCCAAGCAAAATGGACATGGAGCCCCCCCCCCCGCACGCAAAGCCTACAGGAACCACAGCATAGCCATACAGTTTAAATTCACCCACACTTTATATAAATAAAAAATGTTGACAGTGCAAATACTGCTGTTGCATATATATATACTGTGCATTAGTTTTGAACATTTTGAAAATTTGAACATTTGCAAAAACACCACCGTACCATAAAATCCAATGTCAGCTTCTTCCTCATGAATGGAGGATGAAGTTGATGGTGTACCTGGGAAAATAATTTAAAAAAAAATCTGAAATTACCTGTGAGTGCACGCTTTGACCATTTCACTGTTAGCATATTAGAAATGGTCATTAACAGCTCAGCTCAGTGAGAGAAATTCACTCTACCTTCATCAGTGGAGGTATCCTTAGGAAGAGCCTGAGGGCTGAGAAATTTAAGCAAAGCACCTTGAGAGAGAAAGAAAAGATATGTTAGCATTTCCATATTTTGATATTTAGAAGGGATGCAGCTACTTTCACAACTACCAATGCTTACTGTAAAAACATCCCAAGCTAATGTTATACATTGACCTAGGCCTACTTGTAGCTTAACATAGCATTTAAGCATTCTGCTGTTTGAGAATTAGACAGACGCACAGTGCTTTTAAAGACAGTAAACAGCTGGCGTGCATGAATACTGCTAGACATTCATTATGACTGCAAGGTTTTATATTTTCCCGGCAGCAGAGATCACAAACCTGGCTGGCTGGCTGCTGTCAGCGACTACTGAGAGGGGCCCCCTTGAGGGGGATCCCGGTATTGCCAGTAACAGTGTCGTTGCACTTTACTGCATTGACTATCAAAGGGGCGCTCACAGTTTGTCGTTGCATTTTATTCTTAACCAGTCGTTGTCTTGGGGCCCCGGCCAGGGTCTGGTTAAGAATAAAATGCAATTGCTTGGTTTGCTTGCCTTCTAGCGACGGGCCTGTGGCTTTGGTTTCAGCAAAGCGTGTCTCAGATATTCATGCTCTTTCAGTACACACCTCCTGTACTCAGTTTTCACCTGATGGCACGAAGGTTTGTCTATACCCCTTATGTTCTCAAGGTTTTGCCTAGGTCATATCAGTCTATGGCGATTGAGCTATCTGCCTTTTCACCACCTCCGTTTGCCTCCGAGGAGCAAGAAAGACTGCATTTGTTATGCCCAGTGCGGGCATTGCGTGCATACATAACTCGTACACAAGGGTTTCGGCGATGTGACCAACTCTTTGTCTGCTTTGCTAATCCAGTGCAGGGCAAGGCGCTGTCTAAACAGCGGCTCTCTCACTGGATTGTGCAGGCCATTACACTGGCGTATGACGCCAAGGGCCTGTCTCTGCCGGAGGGGTTGCGTGCCCACTCAACTAGAGGTGTGGCAACTGTGTTTAAGGGTCTGCCCATACAAAAATGTGATATATGGCAATATATGAACATATATGTCAAATAACAGGGACTTATAATTTTACTTATATGGACATGTATGTGATTCAAATATTTATGTCAAACATATATTCAAAGCTATATGTCCATACATAATATGGTATAATTTCCCATATAAGATGCTATATCTTCATATACTAGATCCAATTATTTGTTTTCCAAATATATGGAGAAGTTTATGTGTGAATATGTGACAGACTTATATGTAGTCTCTATGTATGGTGGCATACATATCCATACACTAGATTCCACTACTTATTTTCTAAAAATATGGAGAACTTTATGTGTGAATATATGGCAGACATATTTGTAGTCTCCATATATGGTGGCTTACATATCCATACACTAGATTACATTACTTATTTTCCAAATGGAGAACAGTGTGAATATATTTGTTTATGTCTTGGCGTCACAGGTATGGTGTCGACTATGCTGCCTTATGTGTCAATGTTTTGTGTGGAGCGCTTTGGGTTGCACTATGTGCATGAAAAATGTGTGAGGCCAAAGCTACTTTAAATATAACGGATGCTTATCGCATCTTGATATGCGCATGCGCACACAGCAATACCCATCCCCCACCCTGGACTGACATTTGAAATATTTTGTGTTTTCTTTGGAACATCAACAATGTTATATTTCTGATACCGGTACATATATTGTGACATATTTCTATAAATGTGACATAACAGAACATTACATATATTTTGCAATATATTTACCTTATATGAGTGCAAATATATGTCCATAGACATATATTTGCAATATATTGGTATCCCTAGTATGCGTACAAATACATAACTTATTAACATATATGCAATTGACATATATTTGTAATATATCTGTATATCTGGGAAAATATATGTGACATATATAAAAACTGCCAATTTTGCTATATTTTGAAATATATTTGACATGTATGTGTATATATGTGACTTATATGCGTGAGGCATACAGTGACATATAGATAATATATGTGATTGACATATATTGCCAAATATCACATTTTTGAATGGGTGTCTGTAGAGCAAGTTTGCTCTGCAGCGTCGTGGGCTTCCCACATACTTTTATACGCTACTACCGCCTGGACGTTGTGGCCCCTTCAGTGGCCTCCTCAGTCCTTTCTTCTGCAGCTGGGTGTTGAGATTACCTAAGGCCTAGGCTGTGCGGGGCGTGTATATAGGTCCCATAGTATCGGTGTTGTACCGAGTGAATCGACCGAAAGGGAACGTTAAGTTATGCATATAACTACTGTTCCCTGAGGGAGAGGGACGAGGTACAATACTAGGTTGCCCCGCTCAGCTTCAGTTGCTCAGTGAAGAGTGCTGGGTTGAACTGGGAAGCGACGGTGGTGACTGGGTACTTATATACCGTGAGGGTGGAGCCTCCCACGTCACCACGCGTCTTGCTTTTCAGGCGTGAATAGAGGTGTCTTCAGCCAGACCACGCGAGGGCGTGATATCCCATAGTATCTGTGTTGTAGCTTGTTCCTCTCCCTCAGGGAACAGTAGTTATATGCATAACTTAACGTTTCTGTCAGAAACCCTGTATGCTACATGTTTTCTGCATTGTCGACATGAGTTAAGTAACTCCATGATGTCCATGTTTGGTAGCCTACCTTCGGTAGCCTACCTTTTAGTCAAGCAGTTTAGTATGAATGGGATAACGTTGACATGAGTCAGACAGAAGACAGGCCAGTCTGTAGTATTTATGTATGTCTCAAACTTAAGATGGTGTGTTTAGCTCCCAGAATTTGAAAAATGTCCGACCTGATGATTTTAAGCGTCTAGGCCTAGGTGCGCTCATGTGCGCTATAGATGCCATGCGCACAGTTCGTTTCAACGCACCCCCTGACAACCACCCTGCATCTCATACGCTTTTTTGTCATTGTGCAAAACAGACAGGTTGTTTACTTACATTTATAGTTAGGTAACAACTACCACACATTTACAAGGAATAGCTCTGTTAGTTCCCATTTTGTAAGAGCTTATGATGGTTTTGATCAGCTGAACCAAAACAGTGCTAACTGATGCAATTGATGTTGGTCTGTGGCACAGACTCTGTGCAACTGCAGTCCCAAAGATAACGTTAGTTGAGTAGGCCATACACATCTTGATGAGATGTACTGTGCAACAAGCTCACCAAGTTGAAGGCTTTGAGTATGTGCAATGAGTTAGTCTTAAAAAGATGAACAGACACTCAAGGCCATTTATTGATTTACCATAATGGTATATGACCTCCCTGTTGGTTTAGACTATATGAATGGCACAAGACAAAGTAATAATGATTAATCAATAATGATACTTTTGTGAAATCTGACTGGCTATCTTGAATGTGATACTTTCACTTGCTTAATATTGGGAGACTGGTAGCGGGCCTATTTGGAAGAAAGTCCAGGCCCTTTTTTAGTCCCAGTCCGTTCCTGCTTGTCACTATAGCTTTTGGTATGAATGTCTTCTGAAAGCTAGCATGACAATATAGTTCCTGGCAGCATCTGGCACAGGTCAACACAAGTGTTTAGAACACATTAAATGTCTTAAATGTAAGGCCCTTTTTTAGTTGTTTAGTTGTTTCTGTACCGTTCATTTTTGGCCAAAATTCTGTAAAAGTCATACTGCAGCCTAAACCGTAACTCCAAAACTCTTCAAATTTTCAGGTATGGTTACCAGTACCCCCCTCTGCCCATAACCCAAAATGTGGGGTACAGCACCCAAAGGTGCCGCTATTGGAAAAAAAGTTAATTATGCTAATTTCTCCTGACCAGATTGACCTAGACTCAAAATTCTTTCATAATATTAATCTCTAAACTTAGATGCATCTTTGGTCTTATGGTCTAAAAATGTTTACTTTTGACACAATTTCATGGAAAAGCCAAACATTATAAAAAGTTTCACACTCTTCAAAAATAATCAAATCTTCACCAAAATTCTCACAGACAATGTTTAGACCAAGCCTCACAAAAGTTATCAAAAGAATTTGGATATGTTGTTCCATTTCAGTAGCCTGGGTGTTCCTATGCTGCCTTGCGCGCGATTTGATTCACGCTGCTAAGGCAGCCTGGAGACCATGGAGCAAATTTTCGCCTGAGATAGGGAACCAATCACAGAACAGATGGGAAAGCAAGACGATGATGAGCTATGCACAGACGCATTTGATAGACATCCGTGGCACCCAATAAACGGATCTGGGCATTTTTTTCAAATACGAGAAAATTAACGTTTGGTTCCCAGACCACGTCTCATTGAGAAGTGGTGGCGCTAGCCAGGCTACCATTTCAGAGATATAGATCAATAAAGTTCGACCACTGAGCCCATTTCTCCTATATCACCTATATTCCTATATGAGTACATTTTTTTCCTTGGAAAACAACCATACAACCATCATTATGTGGATACCATTAACAGTGCACATTTTCAGATCTGTACTCTTTTTTATAAAGCCCTTATTTCTATTGCTAAATGTATGCTAGGAATTTTCTTGATGTTTCTTGATTTTCACCATGTGAATGTGACTGCCAAATATGTAGGATTGTCAGTGGCTCAGTGGGATAATGTCTATTGCTGGTGTTTGTTAGGTTGAGAGTTCAAATCCCCGGGAGTGCTTTAGGCTCTAGCTCGAATACTATTGGTTATTGAAGATTCACACCATTGAACAGCACCTGAATGACATCAAGCAATCAACATACACAGTCATTAGTTGCCAAGAATCAGAATGCCGAGACACTCTGACATTTAGGGGAATTTCTTTGTTTAATATTTTTCCTTCATCATTAAAGGTGCGATTTGTAGGATAGTTACCAAACGTTCTGTTGGCCAAAATCAAAACACTGGTGAACGTTCTCAAGACTACCAGACGCGAGCCTCTTCTGGGTTGCCAGATGTAATGAAGACTTAGCTAACATTAGTTGACCTGCAGCTGGTTTAACGTTTCTCCAACCATGACCCAGCTACACATTACGGAAACAGTGAAAACAAAAATACCTCTCTAACCAACGTAACATATGTAGCTGAAGTTAGCGATGCAGATGAAGTTTAGCATAGGCTACCTGTTGTGGAGAAATATGGCCAGCTCTAAGTCAGACTTGATATTCTTCGTTTGATCTAAGACGCCACCATCTCAGGAAGCTCCTCCGATGTCCACTTAATTTGTTTCTTGTTTTAATTTTGGAAATTTGCCTGCCTCTTGTAGGCTTCATGACTACAACTGACAGCTGTTGACAGTTGGCCTTTGCTAATTTGGCAACCCAAATAGGAGGACGCTGCTAGCCCATTATTAATATCGCTATTCTAGAATTAATCGCTCAAAACATAAACGAAAATTCCAAGAGATTCCTACCAGAACTGATTTTTTTTTTTCATGGGTTTTACAGGGTTTCACGGGTTAGAGTAATGTTGTCAAATAAGCCATTACTTCAATTCATCGTGTTTCCTCACTCTCTGACAACATATGGTGATCATTTTTGGAATGGTTACAGTTTATTTTCCATTATTTCCTACATACTGGACCTTTAAGTCTATCATATTTATATTTCATCCATTAGTGTTCTCCTCAATGTGTATCACTGTCAGTGGCTCAGTGGGATAATGCCTTGTACTGGTGTTTCTTAGGTTGAGAGTTCAAATCCCTATTACAGCTTTAGGAGCAATGTGCACATGCTATTGGTCATTTAAGATTCCCACCATTGAACAGCACCTGAATGACATCAGCCAATCAACATTCACACTCATCAGTTGCCAAAAATCAGAATGCCGGGACTCTCTTACATTTAGGGGACCTTCTTTGTTTACTATTTTTCCTTCATCATTACGTCTATCATATTTATATTTCATCCATTAGTGTTCTTCTCTACAAATGTCTAATTGCCCCAGAATTTAAAAAAGTTTTCAGGTGTACTCTTTTAGGAAAGCCCTTCATTTTATTGTAAAAATGTATGCTTGGAGTTTTTCTTGTTGTGTGTTTACCAATACACATTTTCACCATGTGAATGTGACTGGCCAACATGTAGGATTGACAGTGGCTCAGTGGGATAATGCCTTGTACTGGTGATCCTTAGGTTGAGAGTTAAAATCCCACTTGAAGAATTAGTGTTCGAATGCTGTTGGGTTGTGGAGGTTAGCATACTAGAATAGAATGCTGTTGGGTTCTGGAGGTTAGCATACTATATAACATTACAGCTACTTGTCAATACGGACTTGTAGTGCAAGGCAAGTATAACTGTATAAGTATAGGCTGTTTATCTTATTGACTCCGACACAGCTGTAGCCTATAAATATTTGTTATTATGACCGCCGCGCAGCGAAGCGGCGGTCATATAGGTTTAGTCAGTTTTTTATTTTTTTATTTTTTTCTTTTTTTTCTTTTTCGCATGCCCAAATTTCCGTCAATGATTCCCGGGACACTGAAAGACCGGGGTACACGAAACTTGGTGGGCATATAACCCCACATGGATAGCATGGAACCATCGTTTTTCTTTTTGATCTGTAGCCCCCCCGCTGGACTGGACCCCCCGAAAGGAGGGTAGGGCAGACACAGTTTTCTGTGAATATCTCGAAAACCGTAGGGTTTAGGAGGACCATTTATTTTTTGTATGTTGATCTCAAGGGGCCATGTCAACCCATTCCATAACCACTCATTTCATGTATAGCACCACCTAGTTAAACACAAAAAAGTAAAAATGAGGCGTTTTAATTGAAGGTATCTGTGACCTAACATAGTCAAAACTGCACAAAATTGGAAGTGTAGGATCATTATGACACCCTCTGTATGCACGCCAAGTTTTGTGGAATTCCGTTCATGGGGGGCCACACAATAAATTAATTTATGTTACTATACACCAACTGGCCTGTAGGTGGCCGGAGACAGTTTTCTGTGAATATCTCGAGAACCGTAGGGCCTAGGAGGTCCACCTTTTTTATGTATGTTGGTCTTAAGGGAGCATGTCAACCCATCCCATTACCACTTATTTCATGTATAGCGCCACCTAGTTAAAAATTAAAAAGCAAAAAATTAGGTGTTTTCATCACAATATCTCTGGCTGACAAGGTCAAAACTGCCTGAAATTAAAAGTGTAGGATCATTATGACACCCTCCGAATGCATGCCAAGTTTTGTGTACTTTCGTTCATGGGGGGCCTTACAATAAAATAATTTATGTGTACATTTAGTGACGTACACCAACAAGGATTCCCGGGACACTGAAAGACCGGGGTACACAAAACTTGGTGGGCATGTACCCCCACATGGATAGCATGGAACCGTCATTCTTCGTTTTGATCTGTAGCCCCCCCCCCCCGCTGGACTGGACCCCCCGAAAGGAGGGTAGGGCAGACACAGTTCTCTGTGAATATCTTGAGAACTGTAGGGCCTAGGATGACCAATTTTTTCCGTATGTTTGCCTCCAGGGGTCATGTTAACCCATTCCATGTGCACACATGTGCATAAACAGATACACACGCACACATACATTTACAGTAATCATACGTATGACACATACTCACACAGTAGACATATGTACGCATGCATGCATATGCACAAACACACATACGCAGGCAAACACACAAGCACGCACATACACACACACACACACACACCCACACACATAAACATAAATTTGTACACGCACACATGCACACAATTCAAGAATTTTTCCCGTCATCTACTCCCTGAATTTTTGGTCATTGATACCCGGGACACCGAACCACCGGGGTACATGAAATTTGGTGGGTATGTAGCCCCACTAGACTTTTACGGAAACATTTCATTTCGTCCCCGGGGACCACCAACCAAAATTAGGTTATGTGTACATTTAGTGACTGTACACTCATTGGCCTGTAAATGGTGGTGCACACATATACACATGCACACACACAGGCACCCACATACTATCGGTATTAGAACGGCCAATACATAATTACAAATTCAGTAGGATTAAAAGAAAGCCAAAATAAATATTCATCATCATCATCATGGCTGCATTTTCAGTATTGGCGAAAGTAGTCGCTTTGTCCACTAGATGGCGATCGTTGCAGTGAGACGTAATTTTGTTGGAAGTTAAAAGTGGGTTGGAAAAACAATGGACGCTTCCTACAAGGACTGTAATTTACCGCAGCTTAACATCTAATAAGGATAGGACGATGTTCACATGAAGTGTTATTCCCATTTCTTCTTGAAGCCGAAATAAATCTGAGGATGTTTATCGGACATGCTTGGTTTTTACTGCAGGTACGTTAATCTTGTAATATCAATAAGGACCAGGTAATGTTACCGTTAGCGTTGGTTGAGTGATGGAGGCATTTGATTGATTGCATTTGTAGAAAACTATAAATGCGGTTATACCAAGCAAATGTATAGTAGCACTGTTTGTATCTTTCGACTGTCATTTATTGCACGTGCTACAAAATCATTCTGTGCAATGGAAGATTTACCAACGTTACACCGGTCTGATACAGTTTTGCCTATACATGCGTGAGACTGAGACGCCTGTTTATTTTGTTTTAAGTGCGTGCAGGGTGTGAGAGGGGAATCGATGTGCTTTGATTACAGCTTGGTAGTTGTAGTCTGTGAAATTAAAAAGCACGTGTGTGTGAAGTATCCAAACAATGACACCTTCATTTCATTATGGCTGCTTTAGCAAAACACCTTAAGCTACTGTGTAGTGGGTCCCATTTAGAAGTGGCTACTTCATTCGCGCTTTCCTTAACTCATGGAGCTGCGTGAATGTTATTACAACTTTTCGCCACGATATGACAGTTTAAGTCCGCTTGATACTGTAAGGCGAAGCCATTGGTTTCAAAGGAGATTTTATTTGTGTCGCCAGCATAGCCTATTGACAATTTATGTTGTAAATAGGCCTACCTTATAATCCTACCTGTAGGTTAGGGAAGCTAACAGCTTTCTATTAGGATCTAGTTTGTTAGTTACCGTTTTGTCATAACTCCCTGATGCATTTTTGCATTTAGAATAGCCAGAGTGTGTATATCTCAATCGGAAAATTAAACAATATCGGGTGCCTATGGACTAGGCTGGGTGAACCCAGCCTGATCTGCCCGCTATTTATTTTTTGATTTCTTAAAAGATTGAGCTTGGTCTGATGAAAGCCAGACTAGCCATGGACCTCAGTTAAACAATGCAAGGGAACATGAATCAGCCTATATTTGTACGAACAATAACGGACAAAAGCTCTTCAACTTTGGCCCGTTAAAATGTGTATGAACAGTCTAGCGACGCACTGGTTAGATGTAAAACAGCATTTCGTTTCAGACTAGCCTACTGTTACTTAATTTGTGCATTAACAATAACGTTTCAGACTACTGTTACTTAATTTGTGCATTGACAATAAAGTATTACATGAACTAAAGATGACTAAAATCTTATGTAGAAGAAGAAACATTCACAAAAAATCCATCCATCCAAAAATGTTTTTGATAGTTGTTGAAAACGGCATGGAACTGACAGAGATGTTTTTGTTTATAAATACATATAAAAATAATAATAAAAAAAAACAATATGCTGTTACCTTTTGCTTTTCCCAAATACAATGTAGCCTACAGGTGTAAGTGACCTTTCATCAATCCAGTTGCAATGGATGAACTGTGATGAACTGCCCTACTTGTGATTGTTTAGAGATTTTAAAGGTTTTATAACAATGCTACATCTTCTTTGGCTATTCTACAATCTATTCACCTTTTCAGCACCAGTAGGCTACTTTCTATGCAGCCGCACACACACACTCAGGCATGCCAAACAAGCATACACAAAAGTTTCAAGAGTGGGGGATGGAGTAAAATATGGAGACAAATTGAAGTGTGATTTATTTTCGCGGAACGGATGTAGAGGACTGAGCGGCGGTCATATTTTGTACCGCTATGCGGTACATCTAGTTCTTATAATATTTGTCATTTCTTATACATATTTAGTCGGCTCTTCCACTTGACAGAACAATTCTATATCGGTTAAGGATGTCACGCATGAAACAATGCTGCAGAAACACGAAAATACGACTTTGAGTTTAGTAGGCTATAATTTTCAGTTCCTGTTTATCTATTGCACAATGGGTAATGATTTAAAGGAATCATGTTGCAGTCTTGTCTAAATAGTCTAGTCTAAATAGTGACCCTGCAAGATCCCTAGTCATTGCAAAATCATAGTCTGTGACTTAAAACTCTACTACTTGTCTTTAGATGTGAGAGGGTCTGAGACTGTAGTCTTTCAAAAATCTTTTCCAAATCTTTGCGAATCTTTCCAAAGTCTGTCAGTGTAAGGAGGGCTTGAGGTGAAAGTGCTGTGGAGAAATTGCAGGATTGTTTGGCTCTGCCACCTAACCACACCCAGTTTACCTGCTGGGAAACCCTGTAGCTCCGGAGCAGGGGCTCAGACCAGGATAAATTGTTTGCTCGCCCTCAGTTCACTCTTTTGTTCATCTCAACCCAGCACTCCAGTGTGTCCTGCTCTGTGTGCGTCTTTGAGTTAACGTAAGTCATCACTTTAATGACCCTCACTATGACTTTTATTATGTTTATCAGTTTGTAGAGTAGCTCTGCCATCATATGTAAAGTTAAGGTCTTTGTTTGTTGGTTTGGTGTGTTGAAGTCCCATGTGAGAGATGATTATGTGATGTTGGTTGACTTGGGATGTCAAGTATTGTTTAGTTGTACCTTACAGTGGGTCCCAGTTAAAAATTGACACTTCATTCACGATCATGGTGATTCACGCAGCTGGATGAAATGTAAGTACAACTGCAGCCGCTTGGGGGCAGCATAGTCCGCTGTGACGTTCCACGGTCGAACCAGACGGCGCATTCGACAGCAAGGGCTGTGATTGGCCGAGTTTTCAGTGCGTTTCTCTGTGTTTTTAGCAGCCCCTGCAACATGCTAGTCCACTGTAACCTATAAGCTTTGTACATAATGTTAAACATAGTTTTGGATTCAGTGGCAAGATTTCTTGATTGTACAGTGCCTGTCTCTCAGTAATGTTTTAAAATGAGAGCTTCGTCAGCTGGCAGTAGGCTACTTTGTCGGTAGTCATGAGAAGTTCGCTTGCTAACAGAACATAAATATGCTGCCCAGAAACCTTGTGAATAGTTCTGATTTTTTTTACTACACTAACGAGGTTGAAATATAGACTTTGCCTACAGCATCTCCTTAACAGTAATGTTAACAAAATGACAGCATTCATATGACAAAGAAAAACGAATTCGGTCACTCAAGACTGTGCCACAGCAACCAGTGTAGGCTACAGTCCTACCCAATAGGCCTACTCGAAGCAGATAGCGTTGTCTGACGGTTGAGTGGGTTAATGCACGTATTTCCAGAACAGGTCTGCAACTTTCAGGCAGTTCTGAGTTCGAATCTAGGCAGGAGCACAGCCATATAAAGGCTTAGGCCTATTGTTATCATTTTTTGCAAGGTGTTGCTCCTGGCAACACTTGTTTATAAGACGCTTGGTGATTAATTGATAGCTGTTTTGGGACACGTTAAACGCTCTTTTATAATGAGCGATACGGGGAGTAAAACGACTGTTACGCTGTTACAACTGTAGGCTACAGTGATTGCAATACAAAAATATGCGCGTTAGTTTAGTTAGTTTTGTGATGTTTTGCACTTTTGCCTCATGTGTTTTCAGGTTTGAGGGCTTTTTTGGCAAGATTGACCTTGGTTAGACTGCATATTATTTGTTATTTCTCCGTATGGAAAATAAAGTAAATTTTCGACACACGTCTGTTATTAGTTCAATAACAAGTGTTGCTTGTTAAAACATGTGACTAGTGAAACTCAAATGAATTAGGCCAAAAGCCAAAAAATGTTAGAGGAGAGACGCCGGTGCAGCTCTTTAGTAAAAGGTGCAGAACATTATTAAACTTTGACTAACGTTTCGATGTTCGTTAGTCAAAAACATTGACACATCGAAACGTTAGTCAAAGTTTAATAATGTTCTGCACCTTTTACTGAAGAATAAAGAAAATTAAGAAGACATCTGAGCTGCACCGGCGTCTCTCCTCTCTAAAACAGGGATGTCAAACATACGGCCCGCACGATGATTTTGAACGGCCCGCACGTCAGTCCCTCAACAACGAGAGAAAACTTCCCTTGTGTGTGTATAATGTTTATCACACCAAATTAGCTCACCATACCTTCCCAACTATGCACAGTATCCCATTAGCTGCATGCCATCAGGCTATTTACAATTTTCTATCGCGTAAAGTTAGTGAACACGTTATCAAAATGAACGCGCACACATTTTGTTTGAGCAGGAGACAGAATACGCACGCAGGCACAACTAGGCTACTTGTTGTTTTCTTTTACTCGGCTATCTATATATGGTTATCAGCACACAATGTTGGGCTAATTCACTAGTTATGGATATCACAAGTTTAAACAACGAAAACAGAAAGGATGGAGGCAGCAAAGCTAGAGGAGTCAGAACGTTAGATTACATCTGTTTAAAGCCAGACGTCACCGTACGCTAGAACAAAACTAAAGGTAACTTTAGCTATAGGGCTGTATCAATTTGTCCAAATGAATAGGTCATCGTAGACGTTGTTGTTGTATTATTGCATGTGGATATTGTTATGCTATGTAGGCTACTTTTTTTGCAATGCACGGACCTAAAACCGGGAAACGGACAAATATTGTAGGGCCTACACGCCTGAATTTGTTTTTGCGGGGGTGGGGGTGGGTGGGTGTACGTACCATAGCTCTCTCACACACACACGCACACACACACACAGTACCTTTCTTAGCCACAGTTAATTTTAGTGGTGATATGTGTTATGGACATTGTTATGGCCTGGTTGCAACGGATTGTGGCCAAACGACAGAAGCGCGGAGAACCCTCCTTTGTCTACCAAAAAGTGTTACTTTGTGCCCGCGCTCCCCACTGCTTGTGAAAGAAGGGGCTGGGGGAGGGGGGCTTAACGTGAAAAAGCTTAATGTCCCAAAACGGCAAAGTCACAATGGTAGGCTACAGGAAGTGGGGGGAGGGTATGGGATGACCAGAGCCGTCTTCGCTGTGCTATTCAGAAAGCATCTTCTATTGTCTTTCCAGGCGCACACAGCTCGTTATAGCCCATCAAGTGCCTTAACAGATAGGCTCTGCTCTTGGGTTTGGCCTCACAGCGAACTCAACCCTCTTGTTGCTTGCAGTTTTTTCAATAAAGCGATGCAGATTACATTATTTATTTCTGATTAATTGCGTCTTTTGATGTCTTTTGCAACATCTGCTTGTTAGGCTGGGCTACTGTCCTGTACAGGTAAATGTTCAACAATTGCTGGTGTAGGCCTACAGGCTATAATCAATTAGGGACTGTTCATTATTTATTTAAGGGGCTACCAGAGGAGTTTTGGGAGTGTTAGTCAAAAAAGACGTGACCCTCCCTCGCCAGCAAGAAATGTTTCTATGACCCTCCAAAGTGATTGAGAAAAAACGCATGACCCTCCCCAGTCCCAACAATTTAGGCTATTGATGCCTTCTGTAGGCTACTGGGTCAATTTGGGAGCTTGCATGCTACGACTCCTTCCTTTTGGCCAGTTTGCAGGTAGCATAACGTCTTTTTAAATTCATAGAAGGGAGAGCCCAGTCTTTCATGTGACATTGAGGTGCGCAAATAGTTTTTAAAGGGGAACTTGGCAACTATTTCAACTTAATAAACCCGTTTAGAAATCATTTGGATGGTTAAATGACCTGTTCCGGTGAAAATGGTGACTTTCCCCGCTGCGCCTAGCGTCCCCAGGCGGAAAACCAACCTTGCAACATTGAGACTACCGTCCCGGAAAGAGAAGTGAGAAACAAGAAACTCGTTTTAAATCGTGTTTCTTACCTTGTAACATCCACATAGTTCTGCCAAACTTATGCTAACAGTTCGCTAGCTTGTAAACAAATCCATGTGCTTTATCGTTACCTTTTCACACAGTTTGAAATAGCATAATGTGCAATTTCTCCAGCAGAGGGGGAAATCCTGCCAAGTTTCCCTTTAATAGCCTGTTCAACTTCGAAAAGCTTCGTTCACCCGATGCCAGTCACTGATCGCAATTTCAAATTTCGGGAAGCTTCGTTTTTCAGTCATCTTTTTAAGTGTTAAGTGCAGTAGGCCCCTATCTGCCCCCTTTGGAATTATATCTAGAGCCTATTATAAGGTCCAGTGCGTTATGTCCACCACAAATACAATTCCATTCTGTGGGAAACACTGCCTTCCATTATCAGACCCTTCATCTTATTCATGACAAATGCATAGTCCTGTAGAATATTGTTAGAATACTATTGAGTTGTGGAGATTAGCGCACTAGAATACTACTGTTAGAATACTGTTGGGTTGTGGAGGTTAGCACACTAGAATAGGGTATTGTTAGAATACTATTAGGTTGTGGAGGTTAGCACACTATAACGTTACAGCACAGGGTAATCCTAATGTTATGCATCAAATTTATTCCAATCCAACTCAAAAGTTTTGAACAACACAAAGTGAAGGTTTTATCCAGATCAAAACCAAGAATAGATTATGTGATCTAATCCAATTTCAGGATCCTTTTTTCCCTTCGAACAAGCCATTTTCAAGATTTGATCCAATCCGATAGCCGAAATCCGATCACGTTTCTTTTGAACAACTGGGCCCAAACAATCAAAGCATATGTCAAACTAAAAAGCTATGCTACCTCATGTTCGTTTTGCTCGGACCCCGTAAATCACCGCTTGCGGTTATATTTATTATTATTATTTCTACCAATACCAAAGATTCTTTAGAACACACACAATACACAGCTTGTAAAGATAAATTGGTAGCAGATAAGTTTTTAGTTCTTAAGTAAGAAAATTAAGAATTTCTTACACAATGAGATGATTCTTACGGCCTGCTGATCGGCGGGCAGTGTTGAATCCTGTGCTGTGACCTCCAGCGTGGTAGACCCTCCCAGCAGACTGTGTGGTGACTGCACCTGGTGTGGCATCTCCAGGGTGGGCATCAGATCCTCACATCGCCTTATGCCATCCTCACACTGAAAGACTTTCCAAAAATTTGGTAAAGATTTTTGAAAGACTACAGTCTCAGACACTCTCACATCTAAAAAGACAAGTCATACAGTTTTTAAGTCACAGACTATGATTTTGCAAAGACTAGGGATCTAGGGAGCAGGGTGACTTTAAATTATTTCCCATCATGCATCAGATATCAATAGGAACTCAATCTGAAATAACAAATAATCATACAGGTTAGCAACTATGGTTTTGGGAAACACACCCCTGGTCTTAGCCAGAATACTTAGATAAATGACCAAAACATGTCAGATACTGGAAAAAAATCAGTTTATTTATTCGACACAGGAGGGTGCTAGTGCATAAGAAACTGAAAGACTTCTGAAAACCTGTTGAGTCAGTATAGCCAGCAGGCTGTAACCACATGTTAGCAGACTACTGATATTTGACAAAAGAGTTGACAAAAACATGATATATATATGTATACAGTTGTGCTCAAAAAAATAGCAGTGCCTTTAGAAAAATTAGTAAATGTCAAAATTCTTCAAACAAATTGTACTTTCATGAACACAGATGCATTGGGGACACAGTACATTCTATTCCAAAGCAAAACAATTGGGCAAAGTCATCAAAACTTAAATAATAATAACGATATCTCATAGAAAGTCAGAAATGCCATGTTCAAAGAAATAGCAGCGTTGCCATCTTTCCTTGGAAACTCAAAAATGTACTGTACAAACTAAGAAATTCTTGATAGGTGTCCTATTTACCGCATACCAGGGATCATGGATCAGTTCGAGTACATCAGGATACTGGAAGAGGTCATGCTGCCATATGCTGAAGAGGAAATTTCTGATCCATGATCCCTGGTATGCGGTAAATAGGACCAACACCGTAGTAGGAGAAACATCCCCATATCATGATGCTTGCACCACCATGCTTAATTGTCTTCACTGAGTACTGTGGCTTGAATTCGGTGTTTGCAGGGCGTCTGACATACTGGAAGAGGTCATGCTGAAGAGGAAATGCCTTTGAGGTGGACAACAAGATAATGACCTGAAACACACCAGCAAGCGAGCAAAAGCATGGTTCCATATGAACAGGATTCAACTGATGGAGTGGCCAGCACAATCCCCAGACCTTAATCCCATAGAAAACTTGTGGGCTGACATAAAAATTGCAGTGCATGAGGCAAAACCAAGAAACAAAGAGGAATTGTGGAATACAGTACAATTAACCTGGGCTGCAATACCTGTTGAACGATGCCAGAAGTTGGTTGACTCCATGCACCACAGATGTGAAGCAGTTATCAGAAACCATGGTTTTGCAACAAAATATTAGTTTAGGATACTCAGCCAAGTTCACTTATCAAGAATTTCTTAGTTTGTACAGTACATTTTTGAGTTTCTAAGGAAAGATGGCAACGCTGCTATTTCTTTGAACATGGCATTTCTGACTTTCTATGAAATATCATTATTATTATTTAAGTTTTGATGACTTTGCCCAATTGTTTTGCTTTGGAATAGAATGTACTGTGTCCCCAATGCATCTGTGTTCATGAAAGTACAATTTGTTTGAAGAATTTTGACATTTACTCTTTTTTCTAAAGGCACTGCTATTTTTTGAGCACAACTGTGTATATATATATATATATATATATATATATATATATATATATTTCTATATGTATGACTAGCGTTTCCCACTGGATTTCTGCATGCCTTAAGGATATTTCAGCCTGGATGAATTCTGAGTTTTTGGTGTTTCCAGCTAAAACAGTTATTCCCCAACAGATTAACATCCAGCTTGACTCAACTTCACTGACCCTAGATCGGCACGTAACTTGGCCGTAGTAATTGATGACCGACTTAACTTTTCTGAGCATGTAGCTTCTATTGCAAAATCATGTCGGTTTATGCTTTACAACATTTGGAAGATCAGACCTTATCTGACACAAGATTCCACGCAACTTCTTCTTCAGACCATGGTCATCTCTAAGCTGGACTATTGTAATTCACTATTAGCTGGCTTACCCACTTGTAGATCATTACAGCTGATTCAGAATGCTGGAGCACGCTTGGTCTTCAATCAGCCAAAGAGGACACATGTAACTCCTCTCCTAGTTACTCTCTATTGGCTCCATATAGTAGCCAGAATTCAATTTAAATCTCTCACTTTGGCCTATAGGACACTGACTGGATCTGCTCCTAGTTATTTTAATTAAATAATCAAGTTACATCCCCAACCGCCCACTGCGGTCTTCTGATGAGCGTCTGTTATGTCGACTAGTCATAAAAACTAGGTCTAATTCAAGACTTTATTCCTCAGTGGTTCCATGTTGGTGGAATGAGTTGCCCAGTGCTCTCCGTTCCTGTGGTAGTTTTGGGTCGTTTAAGAGGGGTCTAAAGACATTCCTGTTCAACATGTACGTAGTTGTTTAAGCGCTTCTTATGTGTTATGGTTTGTATAATATTGTTTTATTTTCATTAAGCTGTTGATTAATTCAACATTATTGTTTATTATTGATATTCTCCTTAATGTAGTCTTACCATGTCATTGTTTTTATATTATTGATTGAATGGACATTATTGTTTTATTATTGCTTTTCCCCTCATTTTCATTGCTTATTTTATTAGGCTATTGATTGAATTGATATTGTTGTTTATTATTACTATTCTCCTTATTATATTTGACCAACATTCTAATCTGTTCCCTGTTCAATTTTAAATATTATGTTTTGTATTTGTGTGTCGCTTTGGACAAAGGCGTCTGCCAAATCATAACCATAACTATATATATATATATATATATATGAAATCCCTCTGTCCATGTTATGCTTACATAGAATATAAAATGTAACATTGGCAAGGAAATATATAACCATATTAACTTGTCAGATACTGATAAAAACAGTTTATTCATTCGCCACAAGAGGGTGCTATTGCATAAGAAACTGGAAGTCTGTATGGCCAGCAGGATGCTTTGCTTTACTCATAAAATTGTTAGCTATAACATTTTAAAAAATATGTTTACCAAAAACACAGTAGGTTCCAATATCTAGGATGTATGGGTAATGTGAATGTAGACATACTCTTTTGGGAGCAAAGTTTATTTGCGGTCATCTCAGAGCATTCATTTTGGTGAGACACTGTTCAGACATTATGTTAAGTGGTGAACAAAATTGATTGACTATTGTTGATTAAACAATTGTTGGTTGCAAGTAGAATCTGGCCTTGTCCCCTTCCTTTCCATCCAAACAAGGACAAACATCTGCATTACATAACTAAATGGACACATGGAATCAGTGACTGCACATTAAAGTTAGAAAACCACCCATCCACCTTTCCCTAAACCTGTGAATGAACAAATTGACTCACTGTAAATTTAGCACGGTAAACACAGGACATCATAGGAAGTCATCAATGGTTAATGTTTATTAATAAACCATTATTAAAAGAGCATTTGGCACCTGAAAGCTTGAAGTTAGCATGTTGCATGTTTTAATTCAGCACATGCAATTGTGAATGCAGATTTATTTAATTGTTAATTAAATATTTAACTTCTGAAGACTTTGACAATAAATTGGTTAGCAGTATAGGGGATTTTCAACAGCACTACTATTTCCCTATTGCAATGACGGTAGATAGACGTCAGTGTTGCTCAGCACTTTTTCATGTGAAGGAAACATAATACCAGAGTGTGACAAATCAATGCAAGAACAATAAAACACTTGAAATAAAATTAAATAAATATCACTTGACAGGCATAAAATGCCAATCATGCATTCTTAAAACACTAGCGGTGACGCTGCTGGACCTTATTTTTAGCCAGGACAGAGTTGATCTCCCTGCCTTTATCTTCCCGTCTCTGAGAACAAAGACAACGCTGGGTGTGTCAAAAGGCTTTTGTCCCTGTTACGGGATGCACATGTGTGGACGTGTGATGTGTGTTCCCTGTCCATACCATATGAATGAATAAAGTCTGTCTGTCTGTCTGTCCGTCTGTCTGTCTGTAGGATGCAACTTTTACATTATTAACCTGAGAGTTTTTTTATTTTTTATCTGTGTGCTGACCCACCTGTATGTGCGTGTGGTGTTGTATAGAATAAGCAACATGGTTTTGCCCAGTAAATCTGCTGGACTGACATTATTTCATGGTAATTAGGGTTCATAGTAAAGAAAGAGATGGATATATAGGGTGCAACACTGGGAGCAAAGTGTTACAGTAAGGAACCGATGGAAACATAGATGGGCCAAGATTCATCCCTCTATTGAATATGCATAAGAACTTATGATACAGCTGTGACAGTGCAACAAACTGTTTTAATACATCATCCAATCTAGATAAGCCATGGCCAAAAGCCAAGCCCAGTTCTTTTTAGGTGACCTACTGTATAGCACTACACATTGCATTTATATTGTTCCTTTTCAAGACACACAAAGCACTTTACGGTGAAGGGGAAACCTCACTAATGTGTAACACCCACCTGGATGATGCATGGCAGCCATTATGCACCAGATTGCTGACCACACATCAGTTTGAGAGCCAATGAATTCAGCAGAGACCGGGTATCCATTCATCTGACTGCAGGCCTATTAAGGTGTTGAGTGTGTTAATCCTGTCTGTTATTTAACTAAATATATATATCACTCTAGAATCGACATGGAAATATACATGATACAATCTGAATTTGTGTGTGATGCTAATAAAAGCAGTTATGTTAGGGTGGCACTGTTAAATAAATGACTTTCAAATCATTGCTGAGCTAAGTAACCGTACCTTGCACATATCTTCCCAATTTACACATAATGTTCACACGTGTATAATGGCCCCTTTTAACACTGACAAAAGTAAAATGCAGAAACATAAAGATAAGGGAGTGGCATTCTTTACAAGGGTGTGACATCAGAAACACAGGGTGCCGTGGTATTAAATCATGTAATTCGCCTTATTCACCCGGCGGCCATTACGAGTCTGAGGGGTACACTTGCCATTACACTTCAGTCCAGCAGATGGTGGTGGTAATGCACTCCGTTTGCAAACTGCTAAAAAACAATTCACTGAAGAAGAAGAACAGGCCAGTGAACCCTTCTTCTTTAATCAGTGAGCAGTTTGCAAACGGAGTGCATTATACCACCACCATCTGCTGGACTGAGGTGTAATGGCAAGTGTACCCCTCAGCCTCGTTATGGCAGCCGGGTGAATAAAGCGAATTAGCCTACATTTAACATAGTAAAAGCATGACACAGCAACGGCTTTTGGCTCAGTCTTCGAAAACTTCCAGCAGGATGTGTGCATTTGAAATGAATGAGTGTCCCTTCCTTCTTATTGAAACTACTCACTTTGTGAGTATTACAGGTACAACTCTTTGAATCAACTTTATTTGTTAATCAGTTTATAATAAGTTTGCTATGTCCTAATATATTTTTAATGGAGATTTTATTTTCTTTTAATCTAGAACTAGGCAAATCATATTATGTTCAATAGGAAATTAAATCAAACAAGTTTTTGTTAAGCATGATCGGGAGGGGTTATAAACCTTGCTTGTCCCCTTCCTGTCTATCAAGTCAGTCCGGTCTATCAAGTCCTGTTCTGACAAGTCAGAACCATCTCCATAAAACTGAATGGGGACATTGAATCATTAATTTATTTTGTTTTATATGGTTTATTTGATAGGGACCATGCATATTTATGAACATTGTATAAAAAAACAACAACATGTAAATATGCCAGTACAAAACCACCAAATTTGAAAAGCAAATCTACATTTCTATTATTGCAATACTGACATGACGTTTATGGCCATAGAGGTCAGTGTTGTTCAATACTTTATCATGTGTAGACACACACACACACATACACACACACACACACAGAAAGAGAGAGAGAGAGCTGCTGAAGCTCTTATTATTTAAAATCACAGTTTATAGTTTTTATAATACCAATAAGCAGTTATTGAAGACTACTATTTTAATGATTTACCTTAAGACTTTACATAATCATATGCTTTGTTCACTATCCATTTCTGATAGCAGCTTCATGAACAATATGTGTGTGCATGTGTTTGTCATACAGTAGATATAGTATTTACGAACAAAGGAAAAGCAAAAGGCACTATATAGTCAAAATTAGATACATGGAGTTGTATTTTTATTTGTTCCAACAGGGCAAGACAAACACAAAAAGACAATGAAGGTGATAAAGACATGTAAGAGCAACAAAACAAACACATGAAAAATACCATTTGACAGCAATGCCCTCCTAACATCTAGAAATGCCTATTTTGCCAGTGCAGGTGCAGAGGTACAGGATTAACACTGCCTGGCGCTTACTTTAAACCCAGGTGTTTGCTGTCTCTTCCTCATCATTAATCTTATCTCTGTTGCTAAGAACCAAAACAATGATGGGTGTATGATCTTAAAATGGTTGCTGCGTGTTCCTGTTATGTCACCTTTACCTTTTAAGTGATTAGTCTGAGAGGTTCTACTTTTTCATTTGAAGGCCAGATAACATCCTTAATAAAGTATTTAGTTTGGTGGTCCGAGATGGACTACCTCACAATACGAATACAATGCCAAAATAACGGCTTTATTATGCTTCAAAACATGATGTAAAAATTGTGATGTTCCGCCTAGATGCCTAGATGCCTAGATGCTCCGCCTAGCTCCACTCATCCATCTGGAACCGATCCATTGAAGTGTTGCTTCAGAAGGCTGGGCCTAATCAAAAAATGCTTGCATATGATTGAATAAGCCACTTGTCCGTCATCTATTGACGTGCTACTTCAACCACTCACATCGAAGCCAACCCGTGACGCTGATAGCAGTCTCACAGTCGCTTCTACGCTATGTCACATCTATGAAACTCCCGCCCTGCGTCCTGATTGGCTGAACCATAAAGTCGGTTGCAGAAATCACTCTCAATGGAAGAGGTCCCAGATGGATGTATAGTATATTATATATACTTTTTTGATCCCGTGAGGGAAATTTGGTCTCTGCATTTAACCCAATCGGTGAATTAGTGAAACACAAACAGCACACAGTGAACACACAGTGAGGTGAAGCACACACTAATCCCGGGCGCAGTGAGCTGCCTGCTTCAACAGCGCGCCGGGGAGCAGTGAGGGGTTAGGTGCCTTGCTCAAGGGCACTTCAGCCGCGGCCCACTGGTCGGGGCTCGAACCGGCAACCCTCCGGTTACAAGTCCAGAGTGCTAACCAGTGGGCCACGGCTGAAGTGAGTGAAGCTAGGCGGGGCAAAGAGGAACGACATTCATCTGGCTATTGTCAGGTTAGCCTAGAAACGCCTCGATGCGAATTTCAGCCGTTGCTTTATTTTAGTTCCGGTACGAGGTGACGTAACCTCGTACTTTTGCTGGGAGTAAATGGGACAGCGTCATCAGATGATTTCACAGTCAGTCTAGAACAGTTTGATTTCGCGTTTCTCAGCAAGTAAAGTTTCGGTTAGCAATGGGTAGAAGGTGTTTTCTTCAAAGGCAGAGCCTACACGTACCTGTTGGCTTATTTTTAACTCTATTCCCCCAACTTTACCGACCATTTTTCTGTGTCCCCGTCACTTCACGGATGGCTGCTTCAGCAACCTGCGTTTGTTCAGCACAGGATTTGCGAAGCTGCTTGCTCTGAGGGAAGATGCTGTTCCAACTTTGTGTGGCCCAAAGGGTGAAGATGTTCAACATGTAAGTAAACCTTTTGTGATATTAACAAAAGTTGTTGTGTGTAAGGTTAACGTTAGTTGGGGTAATTAACCCTACAAACTTGCGAGCGGAGATGGCTAACTGCTAGTGCTAGCGAGGC
Source organism: Alosa alosa (assembly GCF_017589495.1). Taxonomy (NCBI): domain Eukaryota; kingdom Metazoa; phylum Chordata; class Actinopteri; order Clupeiformes; family Clupeidae; genus Alosa; species Alosa alosa. Next base: position 16,803,358 of record NC_063212.1, read on the forward strand.
TGACTAAGTTCGTGGTCTGAGCTGAGCAAAGGTGTAATTACAGTAGCTTAAAAGCAAGCTCAGTGGTATAATTAAACCAATGTGTAGCAGTTAGCTCTGATAGTGAGGCTACCATGTTGAAGTAGAGCGAATTCAGTCTGTAGTCTTGACGCAAGGCTGATTAATTTGTCACTGGTGCTATTTGTAGCCTAACGTTATAAGTTAACGTTCGTTTTCGCGGGGGATCTCAAACAAATTCTAAATGGTAACAGAGCCCGTCTACGGACAATTAACGTCAGCTATGTGAGGGGTACTATTTGGTTGAATGGTTATAGTTTTTGTTTCAGATGTTAACTGTTAGCTTGTATAAAATAATTTTCGTAACAGATTTTGGTGTTATAATTACAGGACTCCAGTGCCCCATATAGCCCCTTCCAGCACGTCGGATGTCAGACCGACTCTCCTCAGCTTATTTCGGCGGGAACCCAGACAAGTAACACCGTGGGAATGCATTCTGTGGGAGTACAAAGTGCGCCATTGAAGACGATTTCAGTCGGCACACAGTTGTCCATGGGATCGCTGAAAACGGAACACATGAGAAGCAAAGGTATTGTGTGATGTAGTTGTTAACCAAGGTCTACTCTGTATTATATCTTCAGTACCCAGGACAAAATCATCAGCTGAATTATTTTTTTTATTTTCTAATAAGATTTGTCTATATTATTCGTAGGTATCCAGACAAAGCTGCCTCTTCTCAGAGTAGGCACTGGAATAATTTCTGGTATAGACTCACCACTGGCGTCTACACCAATAAAGGGCCCAGGCTGTCGACCTAGCAAGAGACCACGGCTTGAGTTGGAGGACGAGGAGGAGAGCGACTCCTCAAATGAATTTCATAAGGAGCCTCTGGACTCGACTTACAACCCTGGAGATTCTGTACTTACAGAGGAATCTGACATCTCGTAAGTTTTTAGCATTGGCTACTGTATAGTATTGGCTGTACTAAAAGCAGTATTGGCTACTGTTTTCAGTATATGGTTACCAGCGATACAACATTGCTATTATTATGACCGCCGCGCAGCGAAGCGGCGGTCATATAGGTTTAGTCAGATTTTTTTTTTTTTTTCTTTCTTTTTCGCATGCCCAACTTTCCGTCAATGATTCCCGGGACACTGAAAGACCGGGGTACACGAAACTTGGTGGGCATGTAACCCCACATGGATAGCATGGAACCATAGTTTTTCGTTTTGATCTGTAGCCCCCCCGCTGGACTGGACCCCCCGAAAGGAGGGTAGGGCAGACACAGTTTTCTGTGAATATCTCGAAAACCGTAGGGTTTAGGAGGACCATTTATTTTTTGTATGTTGATCTCAAGGGGCCATGTCAACCCATTCCATAACCACTCATTTCATGTATAGCGCCACCTAGTTAAACACAAAAAAGTAAAAATGAGGTGTTGTAATTGAAGGTATCTGTGACCTAACATAGTCAAACCTGCACAAAATTGGAAGTGTAGGATCATTATGACACCCTCTGTATGCACGCCAAGTTTTGTGGAATTCCGTTCATGGGGGGCCACACAATAAATTAATTTATGTTACTATACACCAACTGGCCTGTAGGTGGCCGGAGACAGTTTTCTGTGAATATCTCAAGAACCGTAGGGCCTAGGAGGTCCACCTTTTTTATGTATGTTGGTCTTAAGGGGGCATGTCAACCCATCCCATTACCACTTATTTCATGTATAGCGCCACCTAGTTAAAAATTAAAAAGCAAAAAATTAGGTGTTTTCATCACAATATCTCTGGCTGACAAGGTCAAAACTGCACATGTGCACAAACACATACACACACACACACACATACATTCACAGTAATCATACGTATGACACATACTCACACAGTAGACATATGTACGCTTGCATGCACAGGCACATACGCAGGCACACACACAAGCACACACACACACACACACACACACACACACACCCACACACATAACATAAACATAACACAAACCATCAAGAATTTCTCAGAATTATGAGCAGGCAAGATGGAGGTGGGGTTGTATAAAATGAATTTTACATGTAAAATCTATGAACTAATCATGTTTTGGTACTTGTTGTCTAGCAGATACCAGTGAGAATTGAGTGTGGATAATGCAATTTAGTGAGACAGTTAGAATCATATAGGCCTTTCAGTGTGATTTCTTTATGTGGAAAAAATGTGCTGGACTGGGCGGCGGTCATATTTTGTACCGCTCTGCGGTACATCTAGTTATTAGTATTATTATTATATTTATTTTCCTGCCTATGCACCACCTGTCTATACTTTGCATATCATATTGCACTTTTCTGCTTTTTTGCACTTCTGGTTATATGCAAACTGCATTTGATTACTTTGCTGAAGTAAAAACAAGTATCATACCTATATCTTTTTATTAATATATTTTTATTTATAAAATTGTTTTGTTTGAATATATTAACATTTATAACACCATAAAGACAGTAGGTCCCAGTATCTGGAAACACATGATAAAGGAACTGCTCATGCATGCATCACAGTATGTGGTAAAATGGTTAAATGATTAAATGGTTAACATAATTGTTAAAATATAATTGACACTGAAAAGGAGTATTGAGCATTCCACATGTTTAAGTATATATTTATGAAGATTGGATTTATGAATAAACAGCAAAGACATTGGTTTGTAGTATAGGGATCTTTAATACTTCTATTTTATTATTGCAATACTGTCTTTAGTTGTCCATAGAGGTCACTGTTGCTTAATACTTCATCATGTGTAGATACACACAAACACACATGCACACACACCTGATTAAGTTGTTTTTCTTGTTTATAATCTGATCTTCATTACAGTACAAATAACATTTACTTATATGTCCTTAACAGTATTATCCATAATCTCTATGCTCTAGTGCTACTAAACAAAGTGATAGTGTTGTAACAAAATGAGATGAAGCTGCAAAAAAGTTGTGACGCTGGAGGTGATACTGTCTGGCTCCTATTTTTAGCCCAGACAGAGTTGATCTTTCCTGTCTTTTCCTCCTTCTCACCACTGTTTCTGAGAACCAACACGATTCTGGGTGTTTCAAAAGGTCTTTGTCCTTTGTCCTTTGTTGTACTCAACGTCACCTTTGTATGATTAATCTGGGAGTTTATTAAGCATCAATAGTCTTGTACTTGTTTATTGTAATAAACTACTAAGATTTAAAGCAACAGTATGAAGCATTTTGTTTGTGTGTCATCTTTGCTTGTAGGCATCTAATCTATAAAGCCTATGGTCATTTGATGGACAAATAAACAGTCAAACTACAATGTTTTTCCCTAGGCTATGCTTTATGTAGACTAGCTGGCTATAGAAAAAGGTAAGTGAACCATTTGGAATTGCCTACATTTATGTGTAAATATATCTTAACCCTCCTGTTGTGTTTGTGGTCAAATGTGACCGATTGACAATTATTTTCTCTCAAAAATATTATTGTTAACTTATTCTGACTACCATGAGGCTCCTTTACTTTGTTAACACAGGGCATCTGAACACACAAAACAATTTTTGATCATTTTTATAACAATTTGAGTGTTTTATTTAACTTTAGAACACCCATGTGTATTTCCAGTATTTGCAGGGACAACAACCTCCTGCTGAACGTCAGCAAGACCAAGGAGATTGTTGTTGACTTCCGTAGAGGTCACACCCAACACCTGGGTGTTGGGTGTGAAGCCTGCGCTCCCGCACCACCAGACTCACCAACAGCTTCATACACCAGGCTGTTAGGATCCTGAACTCTCTCCCCCCTCTCCCCCCTCCACCCTCAGCTACATAACATCCTGGACTTTTAGACCCACAATGGCTGCCTTGCACTACTCCACTTGCACTACTCCACTTGTACACTTGCAACTTGTTGTTGTTGTCCTGTTGTCCTGAACACTTCTGAACACACTTCTGCTGCTCTTACATAACTTGCACCACTATGCCACTTGCATACTTAGGTAAAACAAAACTACCTCAGCCATTTATTGGCCTGACTTTTGCACTATTATATTGACTGTCTACTGTATGCACAATTGCACAATTTCTACCAAATTTTGCTGCTCTTATTTCTTTATTGTATGTGCCTTCTTATTTTTACTTTTTATATTGTTTACTTGAATGTTATGTTTGTCTGTGGACCTAATTGGTAAAATATGTCTTGTCTCCACCGTGGGATAGTAGGAAACGCAATTTCGATCTCTTTGTATGTCTTGACATGTGAAGAAATTGACCATAAAGCAGACTTTGACTTTGACTTTGACTTTGACACACACACACACACACACACACACACACACACACACACACACACACACACACACACACACACACACACACACACACACACACACACACAGTAGGCCCAGTTAGGATGAGGACACAGTTAAGGTACATAGCACCTACAATTATTACACTCGGGTCCAATAGACCCGAACACCATGTGTAATAGTTATGTGTAGGGTGGCGTACCGAGTTATTGAAAATAAATTATTTTTCATGTTCTTCACAGAAAATGAGCCAAGGCCAATGAGTCTGAGTTTTAATATATAATAAATAGCATAATATTAGCAAACATTAAAAATGGGTCCTACAGATCTGAACACCTTACAAGGGTTAATGACATCAAGTATTATAATTGTTTGTGGGTTGCTAGTTGATTCACTTGGCAACTGTGACTGGTGACTTAAAGGAAGAATAGTTCACCATGTTTCATCCAGACAACCAGATAAGAGTTCATACACATTTTCGTGCCACTAGTTCTACCTGTGCCATGTGATAACAAACTTCAGTTGTCCGTGTTGGTTGATGGGGGTATGATCTAACTTGGCCTGATTCTTATTTTAGCAGGAATTCCGGGCCTACTACAAACACGTTGCAGTCGCTAATCTAAAATCTTACAACCTGCCAGAGATGGTAAAAGTGCACACTTTCAATTCTCAAGTAGGAGTACAGATACATCTGTAAAAAAGACTCTAGAATATGTATAACTTCTTTACTCAAGTAAAAGTAATAAAGTACAGAGATTATACAGAAATATAAATAATAAAAGTATAAAAGAGTATTCTAACCTTTTCAAAGTATTATAACCAGTTGTTTCTGTTAAAACTAGATGTACCGCAGAGCGGTACAAAATATGACCGCCGCCCAGTCCAGCACATTTTTTCCACAAAAAGAAATCACGCTGAAAGGCCTATATGATTCTAACTGTCTCACTAAATTGCATTATCCACACTCAATTCTCACTGGTATCTGCTAGACAACAAGTACCAAAACATGATTAGTTCATAGATTTCACATGTAAAATTCATTTTATACAACCCCACCTCCATCTTGCCTGTTTATAATTCTGAGAAATTCTTGATTGTTTGTGTTATGTTTATGTTATGTGTGTGTGTGTGTGTGTGTGTGTGTGTGTGTGTGTGTGTGTGTGTGTGTGTGTGTGTGTGTGTGTGTTGTGTTTTCTGCCTCTTGAATGTGCCTGTGCATGCAAGCGTACATATGTCTACTGTGTGAGTATATGTCATACGAATGATTACTGTGAATGTATGTGTGTGTGTGTGTATCTGTTTGTGCACATGTGTGCACATGAAATGGGTTAACATGACCCCTGGAGGCAAACATACAGAAAAAAATGGTCATCCTAGGCCCTACAATTCCCAAGATATTCACAGAGAACTGTGTCTGCCCTACCCTCCTTTCGGGGGTCCAGTCCAGCGGGGGCTACAGATCAAAACAAAAAATGACGGTTCCATGCTATCCATGTGGGGGTACATGCCCACCAAGTTTCGTGTACCCCGGTCTTTCAGTGTCAAAAAAGAAAAAGAAAAAAAAAAAAAAATCTGACTAAACCTATATGACCGCCGCTTCGCTGCGCGGCGGTCATAATAATTGTAGACAGTAGCCTACAACTGTAACTCCTTAACAAGTATTTTCTGTCCCTATGGCATTTAATAAACATTCAAACAAGCTTGTGGCCTACTACCAAGCCAAGGATGAACTAGCAGCATTATTTTCAAGGTAATCTTGCTGGCAGAATAGGCCTAGTAGGAAAATGTCTGAATATTTTCCGACAAATTCTTAAGCATTCTTATATACCGGTACATAATGGGGACATTGTTCACTTGATTCAATTAGGTTTACAATCAGCTTTGGGTAGACTGATATCATGATAAGTAGAAGTAAAATGCCAAAAGAACAGGTTGTGTGACCTTCATGACAAGGGAGTGACAACTGAAACAAATGGTAACCTGACATAGCATCTATTGTTTTACAGGGTGTATCGCAAAATATCAAAATGTGGAAATGTTTATCTCCGATTATCTTTTCATCTTTATAATTATCTTAAGGCTCACTGCTGAATTCTGGCACAGTGCCTGAGCATATTAAGCCCTGTTTTTTTTAGCTCAGTCTGGCGTGCCTCCTTTCTGCATTACTCATACAGCATCTGCAAGGAGGCTGAAGAGGCTGTGTGAGGGGTGGCTGGAGTCACCCACAATCCTGTTTGTTTGGCTTCTTGGTGTTTTATGTCCCCAATGTTGTCTTCAAGGCAGCACTGCCTGGAAGGCGCTATGGTTAGGCATGGGTTAAGGTTAGGATAAGGGTTAGGTTTAGGTTTAGGATAAGGTGCCGTAAGCAAACATTGTATATGTCCTACAGGGAGAGGAGTGAGGCACCAATGATCCTTCTAGCTGTGTTCACTATGCACTGCAGGGCTTTCCTATTGTAGTCAGTGCAGCTCTTGCCCCACACAGGGATGCAGCTCGTCAGGATGCTCTCAATGGTGCCTCGGTAGAATGTGCACATGATGTGGGAAAGTTTGGTTACACTTTACTTGACAGTATTGACATAAGAGTGACATGACACTGTCATGATTGTGTCATAAACAAGTCATAAACGTTTATGACATGACGCTTCTGTCATTAAGTGTCATTCGTTTTTTGTCATAACAAGTTAGGGTTAGGGTTCATGTGTCATGACAGTGTCATGTCACTCTTATGTCGATACTGTCAAGTAAAGTGTTACCGAAAGTTTTCCTATAGCCAACTGCATTGTTGACATGTTTAATCTGCATACCATAGTCGAATGAGTACCAAGAGCTGAACAAGTACAGGTGCAATTGTTCAGCTCTGTTAGAATGCACTACCGTAAATACCATTGTCTATTTTTATAAAGTTAGTTAAAGAGCTACACAGAGGGCTATGGTCATTTTGTCAGATATCTACAGTATCCATCAGGGTGGAGGTGTATTTTATTAGCCAGGCCTTCCTGCCATCAGAGAGAAGGTGTACTTTTCATGCAAAGTTAAATGCAAAGACACCTGAAGTCATCTGTCCCATCAGATGTTAGTTCTTAGTCAACGTACAGCATAAAAATTCTTATATGAACAATACTCCAAAGTTGTTATTATTTCATGTTTTATGTAACTGTATTCACACACAGTGCTCTGTGCTGACTACTTGTTGTGAACCAAATTGTCCATTGGGGACATTAAAAGATTATCCAATCAAATCCAATCCAATCCACCATTAGGGTTAGACTATGGTCTGTTGCTTCATCCACAATATCTGTAGGCCAGGGAATTGATGATATGCAGTTAAAAGAAGATCTGAGGACCGTAGGGTCATAAAAACACATGAGATGAACCATAGAATCAACTTCTAATAACTACACTTGTTAAAGTATATTTGTTAAAGTATATTTTATTTTTGCCTTTATTATGACAGGACAGTGAAGAGTCTGACAGGAGGAGATTGGGAGAGAGATGGGGTGGGACCCGGGTCAGATTCGAACCTGGGTCCCTGTGTGGTAGAGGTGCTGTAGCCAGTTACGACACAGCACAATGACACCAATGCCAAGTGTGCAGGTCAGCTTGAGTTCTTGCTCGATGCTGTTCTCAATCTTTCAGTCAGAATACATTTTGATTATAAAAGCTATGGTTGTTTCTCTTTGATATTTTTAGCTTCACTTAGCCACAAGTTGCTTTTTATTCCTCTTCTCTGAAACAGAAAGACAAACAAACTGCCACACATGAAGTGTTGGCAAGTCTGGCTTGCCTTTTACGTCAGCGCTGTGTAGGCGTATGCAAATTTATTTGCGCACCTGGTTTATGAGAGGAATGAGCTGGGGAATGGAGGAAATGACATTGACAGTGCTTTTAATAGCAACGAAGTGGGGCAATACTGTTTTTAGAAATAAGCCTGAAGGTGAAGTACAACGTCACAGACCCCCTGTGCTGTCACTGGTTATTTAGTAGTTATTATTAGGGCTGTCAAAATTACTGATTCATTTCGATTAATTAATCTGAGAAAAAATAACTGATTAAAAAAAATTACGCAGATTAATCGATTCCGTATGACCTTTGACCCTGAGCCATTGTAGTCAGTAACCATTAGATAGTAAAAAGAAGGAGAGAGAAGAAAATGTGCTGCTTAGATCATTGATTGGAACATTTACTTTTAAAAAACGGCCTGATGGTGTTGATTAAAATAAAGTCCTCTGCAATGTCTGCAGCAAGGAATTTGCATATCACCAGAGTTCATCAACTCTAATGTCGCACATCAATGCAAAGAAATAATGTTGACATTGAGGGGAGTGTTCATTTATTTTCATTGTGAGCCCTAGGTTATATCTGTGGCCTGAAATAGCTTGTATATGAAAGAAACATCTTCCCGAAGCACTTTTGAATTTATTTCCTCAGCATATTAGGTCATATCATAGATTATTATGGCCATTATTGAAATAATAATAAAAGAGTTTTTGAACTTTAATGTCACTAATGATTATTCAATCATAAATTAAATACTTTTACAGCAAATCTTATATATGCGATTAATTTAGATTAATTAATCACAGAGTATGTAATTAATTAGATTATTTTTTTTAATTGATTGACAGCCTTAGTTATTATCTTAATGATCTGAAACAAAGTACCTCATACAAAGTGATATTTTATTGCTGACTAGGAAGGTGAGGTGCTACATTTAACTACAACTACACACACACACACACACACACACACACACACACACACACACACACACTCACCATATATCCTGCAGACTTTCATCCCTTCTTTTTTTTTTACAAACAAACAAACAAACAACAACAACCAAAATCATACACAAACAAACAAAAAAGCATACATATTTTAGCTATATAACCCAGTCATTTTCATATTTAAGCTCTAAATTAACTCCATGACAGCCAGAACAGAAAAATAGCAGAGTATGACACATTGTGGCAACAGATAGATTCGTATCCATAAATATCAGAATAATAATAAAAAATATATATATATTTTTTTTTTTGTGATAGCAATTTTTTTCCCAATCATCTGATTGTGGCTTTCTTTTATTTTTTATCATGTTCTTAGTCATTAAATAATGGTGTTTTAGAAACATGATGAATGGTTCCAATGTAATGCATTTTTCTTTTTTGAAAATATTTTTTTTTCCAAGGAGCACAATAATGTTTAACAGCATATTTTGTTCTTCCTGCAAACCCCAAATTATATTGATTGTTGTTATTGGTAAGTCAAGTCCTTGCTCAGACAGCCAAGCTGCCACCTTGTGCCAGAAAAGCATGACATCTGGACAATACCAAAACAAATGCATGGTGTCTTCCTCTTCTTCACCACAAGATCTACACATATTGTCTTCATTTATTCTCCAAATCTTTAGCATTTTCTTTGTTGGTAGAATCTTGTAGAAAATTTTAACTTGAAAGGCCCATACATATGTTGAACAGGATGATTCATACAGATTCTTAAAGACATCTAACCAAGGAAGTGGAGTATCAAAAATACTTTCCCAATAGTCTTGAAAACTAGATGTACCGCATAGCGGTACAGAATATGACCGCCGCTCAGTCCTGTACATCCGTTCCGCGAAAATAAATCACACTTCAATTTGTCTCCATATTTTACTCCATCCCCCACTCTTGAAACTTTTGTGTATGCTTGTTTGGCATGCCTGAGTGTGTGTGTGCGGCTGCACAGAAAGTAGCCTACTGGTGCTGAAAAGGTGAATAGATTGTAGAATAGCCAAAGAAGATGTAGCATTGTTATAAAACCTTTAAAATCTCTAAACAATCACAAGTAGGGCAGTTCATCACAGTTCATCCATTGCAACTGGATTGATGAAAGGTCACTTACACCTGTAGGCTACATTGTATTTGGGAAAAGCAAAAGGTATCAGCATAATGTTATTTATTTATTTATTTTTATGTATTTATAAACAAAAAACATCTCTGTCAGTTCCATGCCGTTTTCAACAGCTATCAAAAAACAAAGGTCATTTTTGGATGGATGGATTTTTGTGAGTGTTTCTTCTTCTACATAAGATTTTAGTCATCTTTAGTTCATGTAATACTTTTATTGTCAATGCACAAAAATGAAGTAACAGTAGTCTGAAACGTTATTGTTAATGCACAAATTAAGTAACAGTAGCCTAGTCTGAAACGAAATGCTGTTTTATATCTAACCAGTGGTGCAAATAACTGACATGTCCAAATGGGCCTTGATGAAATGCGCCGCTAGACTGTTCATACACATTTTAACGGGCCAAAGTTGAAGAGCTTTTGTCCGTTATTGTTCGTTACAAATATAGGCTGATTCATGTTCCCTTGCATTGTTTAACTGAGGTCCATGGCTAGTCTGGCTTTCATCAGACCAAGCTCAATCTTTTTAAGAAATCAAAAATAAATAGCGGGCAGATCAGGCTGGGTTCACACAGCCTAGTCCATAGGCACCGATATTGTTTAATTTTCCGATTGAGATATACACGCTTGGCTATTCTAAATGCAAAAAATGCATCAGGGAGTTATGACAAAACGGTAACTAACAAACTAGATCCTAATAGAAAGCCGTTAGCTTCCCTAAGCTACAGGTAGGATTATAAGGTAGGCCTATTTCTCCTTTGGAAACCAATGGCTTACGCCTTACAGTATCAAGCGGACTTAAACTGTCATATCGCGGGCTTAAAAAGTTGTAATAACATTCACGCAGCTCCATGAGTCAAGGAAAGCGCCGAATGAAGTAGCCACTTCTAAATGGGACCCACTACACAGTAGCTTAAGGTGTTTTGCTAAAGCAGCCATAATGAAATGAAGGTGTCATTGTTTGGATACTTCACACACACGTGCTTTTTAATTTCACAGACTACAACTACCAAGCTGTAATCAAAGCACATCGATTCCCCTCTCACACCCTGCACGCACTTAAAACGACAACAACTGCAGTGAGTTGGGAGAGAGAAAGCAAGAACACATAGGCTACTACTGGCCAAATCCTTCCAATTGTTAGAATTGGACTCTGGGCGCTTGGGGAACAGCTGAGGGAGGAGGCTACTTGAAACTGTGAGTTTCGGGTCGGTGTGAGCGAGCCGGACTTTCAGTTGACAGTAATTAACACCCTTTGAACAATCTAAGCTGTGCGAACGCCAGAGGGCGGGTCACGCTGATGCATCATTAGTGAGACAGGAGGACAGCTGCATGCAATTCCTAGCAGAATAAAATAGTGGCTGCTGCTGAAGCGGCAGCATAAGCGGCAGCCCTCGCTTCAGCCAGCCTTGTGTAAGACGGACACGTCAAGACAGCAAGTTGACCTGTGCAAGTTCACCGAGCACAGGCACCGACAAAGGCAAAATGTGCCGCTCCACCATATCTGTTATCACCGCCATTGCAGAAAACGGCATCATGTCAAAAGGGCAGAAATCCCTTCACCTCCAGGAACTTAAACGGTCCTCACCAACAGAAACCTCCTTCTCCATGGGCTTGTGGAACTGTCAATCCGCAGTCAACAAAACCGACTTCATAGCTGGCTATGCCAACCACCTTTCATTGGAACTCCTTGCTCTCACTGAGACTTGATCAAACCAGAGAACACTGCCACCCCGGCTGCACTCTCCACTAACCTTACACTATCCCACACCCCCTCGCCTATCTGGACGAGGAGGCGGACGGCCTGCTGATCTCCAACAAATGGAAATTCACCCCGCTACTGCCTTCAAAACAAATATGTCTCATTCGAATTCCATGCCATCACAGTGATCGCCCCAGCAAAACTCTACGTGCTGGTCATCTACCGCCCTCCAGGCCAACTAGGGCGACTTTATTGACGAAACTTGACACTCTGCTATCCTCCATCCCTGAGCATGACTGTCCGCTTCTTGTTCTCGGGATATGAACATCCACTTAGATGCCCCAGGCTCAACGGACTTTTTGGCCCTGGTCCACCCTTTGACCTCGAACTGGTTCAAAGCCCACCCGACTCACAAAGCTGGCAAAGAGCTTGACTTGATCTTCACTGAACTGCAGCACAGACACCCTCTTGGTGACGCTCTCCATCTTTCTGACCACTTCTTCATCCAGTTCAACGCCAGCCTGTCAGAACAGCCTCCGGCTCCTCAGCCAATGGTCACGCGTTCCGCCGCAACATCCGGAACCTGTCTCCAACGCACTTCTCCTCTGTGGTTGCCTCCGTCTACCTCCACTCAACACCTTCTCCCTCTCTGGAGGTTAATGAAGCCACTGACTCGCTCTGCTCCACACTGACCTGCGTGTCTAGACGAAGCTGTGCCCTCTACCACAAGGCCAGCTCGATCCAAACATTCTCATCCATGGCTAAATGATACCCTCCGATCGCGGCGCACCAAACTCAGAGCCGCTGGAGAGGAAATGGCAAAATCCAAACTAGCTGACGACCTCAAAACTACCAGATACTCCTGACCTCCTTCTCAGCCAGCATCACTGCTGCTAAGACTGCTTTCTACCATGACAAAATCAACAGCGCTACAGACACTCGAAAACTTTTCTCAACCTTCAAATCGCTACTCAACCCTCAGCTGCCTCCTCCTCCATCCAGCCTTACTGCAGATACCCTCGCCTCATTTTTTACAAACAAAGTGGCGGCAATCAGCAGTCAATTCTCTACATGCCCACTCAACGATCTGACTCAGATACCGCCTCTACAACCTCTAGGGACAGCTGGAACATCTTTTTTCAGCATTCACGCCTCTCTCCGAGAGTGAAGTGTCCAGACTCCTGACATGCAGCCGCCCTACCACATGCTCACTGGACCCTATACCTCCACGAGCCTACTTCAGTCCATCAGCCCGACCACCATCGCCCCAGCTATCACACATGTGATCAATGCCTCGCTAACCTCCGCACATTTCCAACAGCGTTCAAAGTGGCCCGGGTAACACCATTACTTAAGAAAGCTTCTCTCAACCCTGCTCAAGTCGAGAACTACCGCCCTGTCTCACTACTGCCTTTCCTATCCAAAGGCATTGAACGAACAGTCTCCAAACAGGTCTCTGACTTCCTTTCACAGAACAACCTTCTGGATCCAAATCAGTCTGGGTTCAAAAGCGGCCACTCTACCGAAACGGCTCTGCTGTCTGTAACAGAAGCCTTAAAGAAGCCAGGGCGACCGCCGGTCATCAGTACTCATTCTGCTTGACTTATCGGCTGCCTTTGACACGTTAATCACTGTATCCTTCTCTCTATACTCGCTGACATGGGAATCTCCGGTTCTGCTCTCTCCTGGTTTGAATCCCACCTCACAGGACGCCTTTAACGATCATGGCTTGGTCAGCTATCCGCGACCTCACCATCTCACCACAGGGGTCCCCAGGGCTCAGTGCTGGGCCCCTTCTCTTTGCTATCTACACCACCTCCTTGGGACAGATTATCCGCTCGCACGGCTTCTCATACCACTGCTATGCAGATGACACACAGCTCTATCTGTCCTTTCCACCTGACGACCCCCCTGGTTTCAGCACAGATCTCAGATTGCCTTTCAGACATAGCTACATGGATGAAGGCACACCACCTCCAGCTGAACCTCTCAAAGACTGAACTGCTGGTCATCCCAGCTAAACCTACCATACACACCACGACATCAACATCAAATTTGACTCCCTGTCTGTTTCACCGACCAGGACTGCAAGAAATCTAGGAGTTGTTCTCGACAACCAACTAAACTTCTCAGATCATGTTGCCTCAGTCGCCCGGTCATGCCGCCAAGACTCTACAACATACGGAAAAATCAGGACTTACTTGACTCAAGATGCTACCCAACTTCTGGTTCAGGCAATAGTCATCTCACCACTCGACTACTGCAATGCCCTCCTGACAGGTCTCCCAGCCTGCGCAGTGAAACCACTTCAGATGATCCAGAACGCGGGCGGCGCCGCTCTGGTCTACAACCAACCCAAAAGGGCACATGTTACCCCCGCTGCTCATCCAGCTACACTGGCTACCTATGGCGGCCCGCAGATCAAATTCAAGTCTCTAACGCTTGCCTACAAAGTAGTCTCCGGTTCTGCTCCCACCTACTTGAATGCCCTCTTACAGACTTACACTACCTCCAGACCGCTGCCCTCTGATCTAACGACGCCTAGCTCTACCACCGGGTACGCTCAAGCCAATCCAAACTTTTCTCATCTGTTGTTCCTCGTTGGTGGAACACACTGCCAGTTCCTACAAGGGCAGGGACATCCTTTTCCACTTTCAAAAACTCCTGAAGACCCAGCTCTTTAGAGAACATCTACTCTCATAGCAACACTTACAACAAGTCTTACTGATCCTAGCACTCACCAGCCGCTTTAAACTGACAAGTAACTGCTAAAACAGCACTCACCGACGACTTATTCTTACTGTACTCTAATGTTTTTTTTAAACTGTCCTAAAATTGTGAGAATTGTTCTAAAAACTTACTGTTTACCATGTTGTTAGTCGCTTTGGTTAAAAAGCGTCAGCCAAATGTAATGTAATGTAAAAACAAAATAAACAGGCGTCTCAGTCTCACGCATGTATAGGCAAAACTGTATCAGACCGGTGTAACGTTGGTAAATCTTCCATTGCACAGAATGATTTTGTAGCACGTGCAATAAATGACAGTCGAAAGATACAAACAGTGCTGCTATACATTTGCTTGGTATAACCGCATTTATAGTTTTCTACAAATGCAATCAATCAAATGCCTCCATCACTCAACCAACGCTAACGGTAACATTACCTAGGTCCTTATTGATATTACAAGATTAACGTAACTGCAGTAAAAACCAAGCATGTCCGATAAACATCCTCAGATTTATTTCGGCTTCAAGAAGAAATGGGAATTACACTTCATGTGAACATCGTCCTATCCTTATTAGATGTTCCGCCAAGGTAAATTACAGTCCTTGTAGGAAGCGTCCATTGTTTTTTCCAACCCACTTTTAACTTCCAACAAAATCTCACTGTCTCACTGCAACGATGCGCCATCTAGTGGACAAACGACTACTTCTCGCCAATACTGAACATGCAGCCATGATGATGATGATGAATATTTATTTTGGCTTTCTTTTAATCCTACTGAATTTGTAATTATGTATCGGCCGTTCTAATACCGATAGTATGTGGGTGCCTGTGTGTGTGCATGTGTATATGTGTGCACCGCCATTTACAGGCCAATGAGTGTACAGTCAATAAAAATGTACACATAACCTAATTTTTTTAGACCCCCCCATGGATGAAATTCTACGAAACTTGGCATACCCCCAGAGAATGCCAGGTCAATCATACACATAAAATTTGGTGCAGTTCTGAACATCTTAACTGAAGATAGTGGCGATTAAAGCAGAATAATATTGCATTTTCATTTTTTACCGAGGGGTGGGGGTGCAAATCACAAATGAGTGATTATGAGCCAGGTTGATGTGGGCCCTTGAGACCAACATACCATAAAAGATTCTTCATCCTCAGTGCCACGGTTCAGGTAGTTATTTAGGAAAAACTGTTTTTTTTTTTTGGTTCAGGGGCCCAGCACGGGGTGTTGGTGGTCCCCGGGGACGAAATGACATTTTTCCGTAAAAGTCTAGTGGGGCTACATACCCACCAAATTTCATGTACCCCGTGGTTCGGTGTCCCGGTATCAATGACCAAAAAATTCAGGGAGTAGATGACAGGAAAAATTCTTGAATTGTGTGCATGTGTAAAAGCAGTACAAATTTATGTTTATGTGTGTGGGTGTGTGTGTGTGTGTGTGTATGTGCGTTTTGTGTGTTTGCTCGTATGATGTGTTTGTGCATGTGCATGCATGCGCATATATGTCTACTGTGTGAGTATGTGTCATACGTGTAATTACTGTAAATGTGTGTGCTGCAGGTATCTGTTTATGCACATGTGTGCACATGGAATGGGTTAACATGACCCCTGGAGGCAAACATAATGGAAAAATTGGTCATCCTAGGCCCTACAGTTCTCAAGATATTCACAGAGAACTGTGTCTGCCCCACCCTCCTTCGGGGCTACAGATCAAAACGAAGAATGACGGTTCCATGCTATCCATGGGGGGTACATGCCCACCAAGTTTTGTGTACCCTGGTCTTTCAGTGTCCCGAATCCTTTGTTGGTGTACGCCACTAAATGTACACATAAATTATTTTATTGTAAGGCCCCCATGAACGAAAAGTACACAAAACTTGGCATGCATTCGGAGGGTGTCATAATGATCCTACACTTTTAATTTCGTGCAGTTTTGACCTTGTCAGCCAGAGATATTGTGATGAAAACACCTAATTTTTTTGCTTTTTATTTTTAACTAGGTGGCTTATACATGAAATAAGTGGTAATGGGATGGGTTGACATGCCCCCTTAAGACCAACATACATAAAAAAGGTGGACCTCCTAGGCCCTACGGTTCTCGAGATATTCACAGAAAACTGTCTCCAGCCACCTACAGGCCAGTTGGTGTATAGTAACATAAATTAATTTATTGTGTGGCCCCCCATGAACGGAATTCCACAAAACTTGGCGTGCATACAGAGGGTGTCATAATGATCCTACACTTCCAATTTCGTGCAGTTTTGACTATGTTAGGTCACAGATACCTTCAATTACAACACCTCATTTTTACTTTTTTGTGTTTAACTAGGTGGCGCTATACATGAAATGAGTGGTTATGGAATGGGTTGACATGGCCCCTTGAGATCAACATACAAAAAAATGGTCCTCCTAAACCCTACGGTTTTCGAGATATTCACAGAAAACTGTGTCTGCCCTACCCTCCTTTCGGGGGGGTCCAGTCCAGCGGGGGGGCTACAGATCAAAACGAAAAACGATGGTTCCATGCTATCCATGTGGGGTTACATGCCCACCAAGTTTTGTGTACCCCTGGTCTTTCAGTGTCCCGAAATCATTGACGATGTACACATAAATTATTTTATTGTAAGGCCCCCATGAACGAAAAGTACACAAACTTGGCATGCATTCGAGGGTGTCATAATGATCCTACACTTTTAATTTCGTGCAGTTTTGACCTTGTCAGCCAGAGATATTGTGATGAAAACACCTAATTTTTTTTTGCTTTTAATTTTTAACTAGGTGGCTATACATGAAATAAGTGGTAATGGGATGGGTTGACATGCCCCCTTAAGACCAACATACATAAAAAAAAGGTGGACCTCCTAGGCCCTACGGTTCTCGAGATATTCACAGAAAACTGTCTCCGCCACCTACAGGCCAGTTGGTGTATAGTAACATAAATTAATTTATTGTGTGGCCCCCATGAACGGAATTCCACAAAACTTGGCGTGCATACAGAGGGTGTCATAATGATCCTACACTTCCAATTTCGTGCAGTTTTGACTATGTTAGGTCACAGATACCTTCAATTACAACACCTCATTTTACTTTTTTTTGTGTTTAACTAGGTGGCGCCTATACATGAAATGAGTGGTTATGGAATGGGTTAACATGGCCCCTTGAGATCAACATACAAAAAAAAAATGGTCCTCCTAAACCCTACGGTTTTCGAGATATTCACAGAAAACTGTGTCTGCCCTACCCCTCCTTTCTCGGGGTCCAGTCCAGCGGGGGCTACAGATCAAAACGAAAAACGATGGTTCCATGCTATCCATGTGGGGTTACATGCCCACCAAGTTTCATGTACCCCGGTCTTTCAGTGTCCCGGGAATCATTGACGGAAATTTGGGCATGCGAAAAAGAAAAAAAATAAATAAATCTGACTAAACCTATATGACCGCTGCTTCGCTGCGCGGCGGTCATAATAATATGGAGAAATTGCAGTATTTTTTAAAAATAAAAAGAAGCTGTACATGTCAAAATTTACTTTTTTATGCCCCAACCATTTATAATTTTTAATAGCCTGACGGCAGACACCTAGGTTTGCATTTGAATCAAGTAGTGTTATTTTCCAAGATGAAGGGATTGCTGATAACAACTGTAGATACCGTAGTTTTGGACAAAAGTCTCCATATATTGACGCAAAGGATTCATAACTAAGAAATTGTCCTTTACTATTCAATATGTCATTTACAAAAAGTACATTATTATCTAAAAATGACTGCCAATATCCACCAATATAACCACCATCACTGGATATTGCACCCCTCTGGGAGCTGACTGTGTCCAAGGCTGCTCAAGGCCTGTGCTGCTGAACTGGGGGAGCCACAGAAGCACATCTTCAACTGGAGTCTACGTCTCGGACAAGTTCCAACACTGTGGAAGACATCATGTCTCACCCCCGTTCCCAAGAAACCACACAGGAGGCTGCGGTCTTTCAATGTGTGCAGCAAGCTCCTCAGGATGTTCTATCAGTCTGTTGTGGCCAGCGCCCTCTTCTATGCAGTGGTATGCTGGGGAGGAAGCACAAAGAAGAAGGATGCTGGGCGACTTGACAGGCTGGTAAGGAAGGCTGGCTCTGTAGTGGGAGCTGAACTGGAGTGCATCACTTCAATATCTGACAAGAGGACCCTAAACAAACTGATCAACATCTTGGACAATGAATGTCATCCATTCTACAGCACTATCAAAAACCAAAAGAGCTTGATCAGCTGGAGACTTCGCTCACTGCCATGCACAACTGAAAGGCTGAGGAAGTCATTTGTTCCTAGGGCCATTGAACTGTTCAATGCCTCACTAAAGGGAAGAGGAGAGATAGACTTCTCTGCTTAGTCTGTCTGCCTCTCCACTCTCTCCATGTCCATGTTTTTTGAGTACTGACTGCCCACTACTGCTTACTACTGTTTTACTACTGTTTTACTATTGTACACAGCCTAATGTTTTCACTACTGTTTTACTGCTACACTGTTACCTCAACCTGTTCTTGCACTGAAATAGTTTTTTATTTTACCTTGTCTACATTACACATTACTCTCCTATTTGTCTATATTATTTATGCTGGTCTAGACCTTACTGTTGCACTGTTGGACTAATGTTTGACTACTTTTTGCACCTTCACCATGACACCCACTCTCTTGAGCACCTTGCCAGGCACACACAACTAAGGACTATGGTTGGACTACTGTTTGCACCTTCACCATGACACCCACTCCCTTTAGCACCTCACCAGTCCTGGCCCTGTCACTACAAGCGTCTTATGCTTGATCACCCTCAAGCACATTGGACTTTCTTAATTTAACTTATATAGTGTATTTAGTATTTAGTTTTGTTAGTTTCTTATGTTATCTTCTACTGTCTTTATTGTACAGTGGAGTTTAGTTATATGTTTATACTATACTAATGTTTACCATTTCTGTTGTAAGTGCATGTTGTATGTTATGTCTGTATGCTACTGAGACCCTTGAATTTCCCCTTGAGGATCAATAAAGTATCTATCTATCTATCTAATATACAGGTTTTTTATCTATGCAGATATTGGAATTAAGCCACAATATCTGTTGTTTAATCTCTAATGTGTTATTTGGCGTAGAGAACTGAAAGCAAAATCACATAGACAAAGAGTTTCTGAAAAAAAGGGAAAGATTAGGGAAAATTTGGTTCAGGGTTACTTTTGATTCCTGGCCTAGCTGGAAAAATGGATATAACTTACCTACTGATGTGCCAAATTGAGCTATGAATAATTTAGATGAAAACCAGTGTTGATTATTATATAATCGTTGAATCCAAGCACCTTTTAAGGCCATACAGTATCCAGTGTCGCAAGGTTCTTTAGTCCTAAACCTCCATTGTCACGTGTATTGTACACATATTTGCATTTTATTTTATCAGTTTTACCATTCCAGATGAAATTAAAAATTACTTTTTCGTATGTTTTTATGAACATTGTATCAGGTGAAGGTAAGGCTTGCAATAAGTATGTAAATTGTGACAGTATTAATGAATTAATTACTGTTACCTTTCCAAATATTGAGAGATATTTACCTCTCTAGGCCTGAAGTATCTTATTAATTTTCTGAAATTTTAGCTCAAAATTGATCTTTACAAGGAGCTTTTTATCTTCTGGTATATATATCCCTAAAAGATTAACAGGGCCATCTGAACATTTTATAGGTACCTTACAGGAAATATGATTTGAATTTTATTCCAATTCCAATTCTAAGAATAGAGCATTTGTCGTAATTTGGTTTTAATCCCGAAAGTAAAGCAAAGGAATCCAGTTCTGCGATAAGAGAGTTTAATGACAGAACATCTGGTTTAATATAAAATGAAGCATCATCAGCATAAAAGGAAGACTTTGCTTCTAAGCCATTTATTTCTAATCCTTTAATAGTTGTATTATTTCTTATTCTAATGGCCAGCATTTCAATTGAAAGAATAAATAGATATGCTGAAAGGGGGCAGCCTTGTCTCACTCCTTTGGATAGGGTAATTGTATCAGAAATGTGCCCATTATTAATAATTTTACTACAAGGATTTTGATACAACACATGAGTCCATTTAATAAAGCTCTCACCAAAGTTATACACATTTAGACATTGATATCTAAAATTCTAATTTATTGTATCAAATGCCTTCTCAAAGTCAGCTATGAATATCAGGCTGGGCAAATTTTCTTTATCATAATAATCCATTATTTCAAGCAGGCGTCTGATGTTATCGCCTATAAAGTGTCCTTTTAAAAAAACAGTTTGATCAGGATGTATTAAGTCCTGAATGACTTTTTTTAGTCTAAGTGCTAAACATTTGGCCAAAATACGTGCATCACAACATAAGAGTGTAAGAGGTCTCCAGTTTTTTTTTATTTCTTTTTCCTGGCCCTCGTCATCATGTTTCAAAAGTAATGAAATTAAACCTTCTTTCTGAGTATTTGATTGACAACCAGTCTCAAAAGAATAGTTATAGCATGCCAGCAAAGGGACTTTAATTTCAATAAAGAATATTTTGTATACCTCCACTGGTATTCCATCTAGACCTGGTGCTTTTCCATTTTGAAAGGAACAAATGGCATCATATAACTCTCCCTCAGTAATAAGACCTTCACATACTTTTTGTTGAGCATTGGTAAGTTCTGGGTGGGGATACATTTCCATATGCTCAGCCAGTGAAAGATGAGATGAATGATGTGCCTCTTCGTTGAAAATCCCATTATAATACTCCATCAATGTTTTCAGAATGCCATTAGTTGAAATAACATTTGTTCCATCATCTTTCCAAATTTTTGATATATTCTTTCTGGGATAATTTCTATTTTGAAGTTGCAGAAAATACTTATTACATTTTTCACCCTGTTCCATCCATTTAGCTTTACTTCTATATATAATTCCTTTGATTTTATTCTGATAGAATCTCTCTAATTCTTTTTCTTTATCGTCTAATATTTGGAGATCTTGTTCAATGCAATCAGATCTATTTGCATCCAAGCGATTTTTAATGTTTTGCACCTCATTTAATAAAATTCTTTCTCTGTTACAGGTTTGTTTGTACTTCCATGACGAGAACTTTATAGCATGGCCTCGAAAAGCACATTTGAATGTATCCCATACAATATGTGGATTTGCTGAGTCAGTGTTAAAAAGAAAAAAATCTGAGATAAATTGCTTTGTTTAAACAATGAAATTTCCATCTTCTAACAATGATTGATTAAATTTCCAATAGCCTTTACCCCTGTCAGTGTCAGCAAACTTAAATTTTAATATAATAAGATGATGATCAGATCTAAATCTTTCCACAATTATTACTTGAATAGCTTTTGCTATAAGAGAGAAAGAAATCAAGAAAAGGTCTATTCTACTTGCAGAAGCATTCAGCCGCCAAGTATATCTAATTAAATCTGGATTTTTTAATCTCCAAACATCAAAAAGATCCATTGCAGACATCATAGATGTAAGAGCATGTCTTTTCTGTCCATAACAGTCCCTGCCCTCTCCAGCCCTGTCTTTAGAAGGTTGGAGGGCAATATTATAGTCTCCAGCTTGAATGACAGGAATATCATAATTTCTAATCATATTATAAACAGTATCAAAAAAAATTGGATCATTATCATTTGGAGCATAAATATTGACCAAACAGAAAACATCCCTTCTTTCCATCTCTCTCTATCTCTTTCTTTCTCTCTCATGCACACACACACTCACTGTTCATGTTATGAGAGCAGATTCTAGACACCAAATATCTTTGGGATGCAGAGAAAACAAATAATCTATATGCTATGTGTTGTGCATCTGTGCCTTTCCTGACAGAAACAGAATCTAACACGTCACAAATACACAAAGTTTTGAAGTATGAGCCTTAATTTAATACTTCGAGAGCACATTCAACAACATAATCGGCTGTATGCTAAGCAAACGATGAGGAACTAAGGTTGCCAAGCAGGTTTATCGCTCCATCGGTTGTCAAACCACATTCACAGTGTAGTTGCAACCTTTAGTTCATGACAAAGCAGGAAATAGTCTTGTAATCTATGGACATCAGTGGAATTGGGAATGTTTGATATGTGAAGAAGTGAAGGGTCGTTTGAGACATTTTGATCATATTGGCCATATCTGCTGTTGCCATGGATCATTCCTGAAGGTACGTAAAGAGGAAGAATGTGTGACCGACCTGCACCACCTACAGATAGTTTTTCAACAGTATCTGATCTCCACTCTCACAAACTCGTCACAATTGTTTGTCAACAGATAGAATGACAAACAGCATACAGTACATTTAGGTGTAATAACTTTAAAGACTTAATAGGCTTAAAATGTGTTTATGTTACTGATTGGCAAAATAACATTGTCTTGAAAGTATTATGCTATACTGTGTATGAACATAAGTATGATTGAAAAGATGTGAATGTAAAGTCAAATAATCTTAATTTGAGTGTGTCTTATTGTTGAAGCAGAAAACTATAGCTGATGTCAGTGGCGGAATAAGTCAGAGCCGGGCCGGGGGCGGGGCACATGACCGCGCCCTTTATTAAACTCATAACATAATTTTACAACATAGGCTACACATGCCTGTAAAAGTGGGTCTTACAAGCGTCAGCGCCACGGAGAGCAACTATGTAATTTTGAAGTCCATCGAACGTACATGAAGTGTAACCAAGAGAACAACAACAAAAACATTAGGCTACATAACCCCTAATAATAAAACAACAATAATATGCAGCACTATTTGAAGGGCATACGACGAGCCTTGCGCTCCGCGAACTCGTCCACGATGCTCTGTGTATGTCCATTTCCTTTGCTCTCTCATTCTCTATGATGGTTTTTAATGATCTTTAACTTGGAGAATGAGCGCTCAGAGGTTGCAACGGTGACGGGAAGAGTCAAAAATAAAATTAGGGCGGTGCAAATCTCACTGAATGCAGATGTTACTGCTGGGTGGTTGCATTGGTGGAGCGAGGGGGTGGTTTCGGGGGCTCAAGCCCCGAATCTCTTTTCAAAAGCCCCGAATATTTTTTTGTAGACTATATGTGTTTTCAATTTCCAACGATTCTAATTTCTAATTTAACTTCCCCTCGGTTTCTCTATAAATGTTACAAAATGTAGCCTACTATTACTGAGCAAATATCCCTTACTTTCAAAGCCTAATATTGACAGATAATCTGATTTCCCACACGATGAGTTTAGGAAACGCCAGAGCCGAGATGCGGTCATAAACCTGTGGTCATAAACCTGCGGTCATAAACCATCTTACGTCATAAACCTGGCAGGAAAGTTCAGAGCGGCGCAGTCAGTTTAAACAGCAAGCCGGTAAGAAAAACTATTGTCAAGACATTATGCAATTAGGCTACTGTACACATAAACTTCAGAAAGACAGAACGTTTGTTGTACTGTATTCTGTAGTCTGTATTCTGTAGTCTCAATGAATCAGTAGATATGTTGTTAGTTGAGTTCGTTCAATTTATTGTAGGCTAGCCTAGGCAAATATGAAACGGAGATGTAACGTGGCTACCGGCGGGATTTTGAACTTGCATGTTTCATGCATTTTAGGGCAAAAAATACCATGGGATTGATGTGTTCTCCATTTGAGGAACGTAATCAATTGCGGACGTGCACAGACAGCTCAGACACAGAGAGCATATAGGCCTAGGTTAGGCTACTTTCACTTTCTAGAGCGCATTCATTAGGCTACGTAAAAGATGCTTCATACCAAAACAACGATCAAACATTATCAAATGTATCATGACGTGTTGTCACAAAGATTTACTCCAATTAGAAAATCGAAACCAAAATCATGTAAGTGTTCTCTCATTGACGCCTGTAGGAGACAATATCGTTGATCCAATTTTGTAAATTTGCACGTCGTAAAGTTCAATATGAGAGTTAAAATAAAGCCAGTCATACAGCAGAACATTTTATTCAATATTTTACACCTACTAAATCATCAAAGTAAATTTCAAAACTTTTTAGCAACCGTGAGTCATAACTCGTCCTGACTGGGGCAACCTATAAGCCTAATACGTCCCACTCTGATGAAAATGATTGAAAAGAAACCGTTTGCATGATCTTAGCTCCTCCGGCCTTGTGCCTGGGAGAGGCCCGTCCCACCTTACCCGGAGGTGGGGGAGGGGCGCCCTCGTACCGGGCCCCTGCGGGTCCCGGGCCGGGGGCGTGCCGCACCCCCTCAAGCTCCGCCCATGGCTGATGTTATTCAATGCTGATCTGCCACTGAGAGTTCACCAATAGTCTACTTTTCATAGAATAAAAAACTTCTGTCTCGGACATCCCTCCAAAGAAAAAGAAAGAAACAAATAAAATAACTCAATAAATGAATATTACATACAAATACTGAATCATACAAATAATCAAAGTCAAAGTCTGCTTTATTGTCAATTTCTTCACATGCCAAGACATACAAAGACATCGAAATTACGTTTCTCACCATCCCACGGTGGAGGCAAGACATATTCTACCAATTTAAGTCCACAGACAAACATAACATTCAAGTAAACAATAAAAAGTAAATAAGAAGGCACATACAATGAAGAAATAAGAGCAGCAAAATTGGGTTAAAATTGTGCAATTGTGCATAGACAGTCAATATAATAGTGCAAAGTCAGGCCAATAAATGGCTGAGGTAGTTCTGTTTGACCTAAGTAAGCAAGTGGCATAGTGGTGCAAGTTATGTAAGAGCAGCAGAAGTGTGTTGTGTTTTCAGGACACCAGGACAACAACAACAACAAGTTGCAAAGTGTGCAAGTGTACAAGTGGAGTAGTGCAAGGCAGCCATTGTGGGTCCAAAGTCCAGGATGTTATGTAGCTGAGGGGGGAGAGTTCAGCATCCTAACAGCCTGGTGTATGAAGCTGTTGGTGAGTCTGGTGGTGCGGGAGCGCAGACTTCTGTACCTCTTCCCAGAGGGCAGTAGATCAAACAAATTGTGAGCGGGGTGACTTGCATCACTCACAATTGTGGTCGCCTTGCGGTGAGGTGGGTGGTGTAATCTAGAAAGTTACTTCTCTGTATCATTTTCATACTTCCAAAACATTGTGAGTCCCTGTCACTTTAGATAAAAGTGTCTGTTATACCACTTACCTCACCACTCGCGTATGCAAATCCTGTGTAGGCATTGTATCAATATAGCTTGATCAATAAATATTTTGCTGTGCATAGGCAAAGGAGACAAACATTTTATCAATAATATGCTTCCACTATAACAAAGAAAACAGACAGGATTAAACTTGCAGTCTTTACTAGTGCCAACAAAAATGACTAATGTTTCAACACCAATGTGTCATCATCAGAATCAAAATGGACAAAGAGAAGAGCCACACTATTCATGTGATTTTTGTCAGGTTAGACATCATCATTAGATAATTACCGGTAGCTCATTAGTTCACCAATATTTCAACACAGTTGGATAATGAGAGTGAGAGAGGGTGGTAATGGCCTTTAACAATGTTCACAGGTTACACCCCCTAACTCCAAGATAGGACAAGGAGTGTATGGCATTTTCAAACTTTGCACATAAAGCTAAAGGTAGAGCAGCTCACAACGTTTACAGACAAAGAGAGAGGGAGACATTTGCTATGCCCCAAAACACAAGTGATGCTGCTCAGCCATGATTAACCTGTAGATAGATAGATACTTTATTGATCCCCAGGGGAAATTCAGGGTCTCAGCAGCATACAGACAACACAAACACAATCTTTAACAGCAGAAAGAGTAATTAAAGTATATAATATAAAAACACAACTAAGCAATAAGGACAGTAGAAGATAAAGAATATGCTAAATATACTAAAATACAAATTATACTAACTAAACTTAAATACAATATATAAAAATATACTAAAATACAAATGACAAAAATACAAACTAGAATGTAATGCCAGAGGAATTACAATAGTGGATGGAAAGCTGCTGGCTTAATGTTGGTGGTGAAATTCCTTGAAAAAACATTAAATCACTTAATCTTTGAGTTCATACAAACCCTCGTACCAAAATACCTTGTGTGTCAAGGCGTTCTTGAGATATAACACTCAAGGTGTTTTTGACCTTGACATTTGACCTTTGACCTCCAACATCAATTCACTTCATCTTTGAGTCCATACAAACACTCATACCAAATTT
Organism: Alosa alosa; assembly: GCF_017589495.1. Lineage (NCBI taxonomy): Eukaryota > Metazoa > Chordata > Actinopteri > Clupeiformes > Clupeidae > Alosa > Alosa alosa. Next base: position 16,830,138 of record NC_063212.1, read on the forward strand.
CAGGCATGTATGTCAAGGCATTCTTGAGATATCACACTCACAGAGTTTATTTCAACGTGTCTGTATGTTAAGCGGTTAGAGTCGCATTATTTCTTGAAAAGGTAAAACGAAAAAATGGTTATAATAATAATAACTAGAATGTAATGCCAGAGGAATTACAATAGTGGATGGAAAGCTGCTAAAGTTGGTGGGGAAATTCCTGAAAAAAAAAACATTAAATCACTTAATCTTTGAGTTCATACAAACCCTCGCACTAAAAGACCTTGTGTGTCAAGGCGTTCTTGAGATATAACACTCAAGGTGTTTTTCACCTTGACATTTGACCTCCAACATCAATTCACTTCATCTTTGAATCCATACAAATACTCATACCAAATTTCAGGCATGTATGTTAAGGCATTCTTGAGATATCGCACTCAGAGTGTTCATTGACTTGACCATTGACCATTGACCTCCAACATCAACTCACTTCATCTTTGAGTCATACAAACACTTGTACCAAATTTGAAGCACATGCATCAAACCGTTCTGGAGATATAATGCGCAAGCATGAGATATAGCTGTGACTTTTATTTTGACACACGGGAAACACTTAAACAGGATGTGTAGTTTTAGGGAGCACCAGATTGTATGCATTAGAAGCTGAGACAGTTGATTTCACAGGTGACACCTGTGTCAGTGTTCTAATTTGCCCGGGAACTACTCTGGGAGCTTAACGAGCGCAGCTGCCATTATGACATCACAGCCATTCAAGTCTATGGGGAAAAAATGAGCTTTTTACCATTTTTAATCCCCTATTTCTGCAAGTGAGTAAGTCCAACAGTGCAACAATGCAGAAATAATGTAAAGGTAAAGTCTATATATCTATATATTTAACTATTTAAGAAAATGTATAAGTGTGGCCACAGTTCGGCTGTGGCATGGAGGGGGGGGTTATGCAAATGTGCTAATGTGCTAATATAGCACGCAAACAGTGAGGCATATAGACAGTGGTAAAAGTGGCTAGTGGACAGACAGTACCAAACATGGAGGGGGTGAAGAGGCAGACAGACTATGCAGAGAAGTCTATCTCTCCTCTTCCCTTAAGTGAGGCATTGAACAGTTCAATGGCCCTGGGGACAAATGACTTTCTCAGTCTGTCAGTTGTGCAAGGCAGTGAGCTTAAGTCTCCAGCTGATCAGGCTCTTCTGCTTAACAATAGTGCTGTGGAGTGGGTGACACTCATTGTCCAAGATGTTGATCAGTTTGTTCAGGGTCCTTTTGTCAGATAGTGAAGTGATGCACTCCAGTTCAGCTCCCACTACAGAGCCAGCTTTCCTTACCAGCCTGTCAATTCGCCCCACATCCTTCTTCCTTGTGCTTCCTCCCCAACATACTACTGCATAGAAGAGGACGCTGGGAACAACAGACTGGTAGAACATCCTAAGGAGCTTACTGCACACATTGAAGGACCGCAGCCTCCTCAGGAAGTACAGTCTGCTCTGCCCTTTCTTGTAGAGTGCATCAGTGTTGGCTGACCAGTCCAGTTTATGGTCCAGGTGGAGACCCAGATACTTGTAGGTGCTAACCACCTCCACATTGACCCCATCAATGTGGACTGGTAGCAGAGTGGGCTTAGACCTGCGGAAATCCACCACCATCTCCTTGGTCTTTGAAGTGTTAAATTGAAGATGATTGAGTTTGCACCATTGCACAAAGTCCTCCACCAGGCTCCTATACTCCTCCTCCTGCCCGTTCCTGATACACCCCACAATTGCAGTATCATCAGAAAACTTCTGCATGTGGCATGACTCGGTGTTGTAGCAGAAGTCAGATGTGTACAGGGTGAACAGGACTGGAGATAGCACAGTTCCCTGTGGCGCTCCGGTGCTGCAGATCACAGTGTCAGAGAGACAGTTCTTCAGTCTGATGAACTGTGGTCGCTTGGTCAGGTAATCTGTAATCCAGGTTACCAGGTGAGCGTCCACACCCATCTGCAAGAGCTTGTCTCCCAATCTGAGGGGCTTGATGGTGTTAAAAGCACTTGAGAAATCAAAGAACATGATTCTCACAGCACTTTTCCCCTTGTCTAGGTGGGAATGTGTCCTGTGTAGAAGATAAGTGATGGCATCGTCCACGCCCACTTTCTCCTGGTATGCAAACTGTAACGGGTCTAGTGCATGGCGTACCTGTGGTCTGAGCATACCTAAGACCAATCGCTCCATTGTCTTCATCACATGTGATGTAAGAGCGACAGGTCTGTAGTCATTAAGCTCACTAGGGTGTGGCTTCTTAGGGACAGGGGTAAGAAATGATGTCTTCCACAGTGTTTGAACTTGTCCAAGGCGTAGGCTCAAATTGAAGATGTGCTTCAGTGGCTCCCCCAGTTCAGCAGCACAGGCCTTGAGTAGCCTTGGACACAGTCTGTCAGGCCCCGCTGCTTTATTGCTGCACAATTTCTTAAGTTGGACTGTCACTTGATCTGTTGTAATGGTGAGGGGTGTAAGGGGAGGGGAGGGGGAGGGGTGCATCTGGGATCTGTGTGTCTGATGGTTGTTGACTGAAGTCGTTGTCACCTCATTGTTCGTGATCGCCATGTGGGGGAGGGGTGCAAAATCCAGTGATGGTGGGGGTACGATAGCCTGTGATGATGGAGGTGAGTGTTGCGCTGGTATTGAGGGGGTGTGGGGGTGGGGGCTGGGGGATGGTGGACAGACCACTGCCATTGGAGCTGGAGCAGGGCAGTCAAACCTGTTGTAGAAGTGGTTCAACTGGTTCGCCCTGTCCAGGTCCCCCTCCACAGAGCTGCTGTTCTTCTTCAGGCCAGTGATAACCTTCATGCAGTCCCATGTCTCCTTCAAGTTGTTTTCCTGTAGTTTCTGTTCCACCTTCTTTCTGTAATCCTCCTTAGCTTCCTTAAGCTTGAATTTGAGTTCCCCTTGCATGCGCCTCAGCTCTGCCATGTCCCCCTCTCTGAACGCCATCTTTTTCCTATTAAGCAGGGTCTTGACATTGCTGGTTATCCAAGGCTTGTTGTTGGGAAAGCAGCATACAGTTCTGGTGGAAACAACAATGTCCATGCAGAAATTCAGGTAGTCAGTTGTGCACTGTGTGACCTCCTCTAAGTCCTCTCCATTCTGTAACACACTCCAGTCAGTACACTCGAAGCAGTCTCGCAGAGCAGAATCGAAGCGGGTGTCCACTTCCTGAAGGTGCGTGTGGCAACTGGTAGCCTCTGTACTTTGGGCTTGTACATTGGCTGGAGATGAATGAGGTTGTGGTCTGACTTTCCCAGTGGGGGGAGGGGGTTTGCACTGTATGCATCCCTCACGTTTGCATACATGAGGTCTATTGTCCTGTTTTTCCTTGTAGGGCAGTCAACCTACTGGTAAAAATTTGTGAGTGTGGAGTCCAGTGTTATGTGAAGTCGCCAGAGATCACAAAAAAAGGCGTCAGTGTGTTGAGTTTGAAGCCTTGCGATTTTGGAGTGGATGACGTCACACGCTATATCCGGGAGACCTCGAGCTGTGCATGATGTCGAGCCATAGCATAGTTCAATGCGTACATATTACAGTCTTACTGTATGTTCAGAGATTCAGTTTCAGAGATTCAATTCTTTTAGTTTGATATAGACCAAACCACAAGGACATTTCAACATATAAACAACATACATATTGTTACAATTAATAAAATACATTATGGGATATTTTTTGTGGGTGTATACATGTAAAAAGCTTAATGTCCGATGAGTTTGAATATTGTGCACAGTGGCCACAGTGAAAAAGCCTTTGGGTTGATTGTGCAGCCAGGAGGCAGTGTTCATTGTTTCTGTCATGCAGTTTGCGAGTTTGAATGTGGTCAGGCGGACCTGAATGTGGAGGCGTGGAGCTGATGTTATCTAAAGATAGATCACTGTTGACAACATTCCAATGTTTGACAACATTGTTTTTGACTCTACCTGCCATTATAATAAGTGTGATAGCAAGGCGTATGCGCCAAAGACATTTAAAAGAATTAGACCTTATTATGATCATTGAAAGTAAGATTTAATTAATAAAGTAAAAAGAAGAAAAGAAGTTCCTAGATGATTGCTCTGATGAATAGCAAGGAAGTTGAAAGAAAGATGATTTAATGGTATAGTATTGTATTGATCTAGTCGTTAATCTTGCACTGAAACATCTTGTTTCTAATATTGTTGTTATACAAATAATCGGGGAGCAGTGAGGGGTTAGGTGCCTTGCTCAAGGGCACTTCAGCCGTGCCTACTGGTCGGGGTTCGAACCGGCAACCCTCCGGTTACAAGTCCGAAGCGCTAACCAGTAGGCCACGACTGCCCTATTTCCACTATTTTTATAAATTACTAGTCTTAAATGAACAAAAATAAACAAAGTTTGGCAATTCTGGGTAATAATAATACGGAGATATAGGCCTAGATATGGGTTAGCATTCTATCAAGAACTATGATATACCTTACAAACCATGACAAACATGTAGAACCACTACACACAATGGTTCTTTAGAAGGTGATACTTGGAACCATAGAGCCCTTTGAAGAACCAGTTAAGAACCATTTTCTGTATAGTCTTCTTCTTGCACAGCCCATGCACTCCTCTTCTCTTTCATGTTCTGTATCATGATAGTATCAAAAGAAAAGATAAAAGTTAACATATTTTTCTTGCCATCAGATCATCACTGTAAGACACGCAGCAGCCATGCAACTTCTCTTTTTACTTCAGGGGCTTTTGGGTAAGTTGCCAGCAACGTCACGATGCCACTGTTGTCAGTGTTTACCTGAATTGTCCCTCAATCAACACTTGACTTCACTGACAGTAACCTCTCCCCTGTCTTGTACTGACGGAGGAGTCAATAGATTTCTTTATGGTTGCTATGTTGTTTCGTTACTATGTTGTTCTCAAAATATCTGTCAGTAAATGACACGCCAGCAGAGGCAGACTTCTGCAATGAAACCAATTCCTTTACCAAGGTAATATTTCATATGTGAGAGCAAATTTCAGCTTGGAATATAAAAGTGCTAAATGGGTAATAATGAGGACATGATAACAATTGTTGTGGTAATATTTAAGGTCTGAACATGAAGATATTAAAGATAAAACAAGGTGTGATTGCATTTTATGGTCATTTTCATAAAATGGCATGTGGGGTAGCTAGTAGGGACCTGAAAATATATGTGGGAATAGAATGTATGATAATTTAGTGTACAAAGTGGCTATGTTGTACATTCATAAATATATACATAGCAATATAATATTATTCCAATATATAGCCTAATATCTATCTATGATACAACATTAGCACTTTGAACACTAAATGATCATACAATAAGCTACTTCCACATTCATTCTCATGTTCACCACATCCCATGACCTCAAATATTGGCACAGCACAAATTGTATATAAAGGGAAATTAATGATTGATACCAAATGGGTACAAAAAAAGGCAAGTTTGTAATATGCTCAATGCCAATGTTTTGCACCTTTACCAGTGTTGTAATGTAACGGAGTACAAATACTACTTTACTTCGCTATTTAAATTTATGTCAACTTCCACTTTTACTCCACTACATTTCCTAGATAAAATGTATACTTTTACTCCGTTATATTTCCATTAAGCATCTTCGTTACTCGTTACTAAAACATACAATTAGAAAAAATGTGTGCGACTGCAATAAGGGAGGTTTGGCGAATCGCTGCTCCTAGATTGTATTACACTCTAAAAAACATTGGGTTAAAAACAACCCAATTTCAACCCATCCACTGGGTAAATAGTGGTCGAGCCCAGCACTGAGTTATATTAGCCCCGAAAATTGGGTTGTTCGGTCAACCCAGTGAGTTGGGTTGATAGTCTAACCCAAACATTGGGTCATCGTAACAAAACTGTTAGGTTAAACCTACATAATTGTTGGGTAGGCTCTCTTATACAACCCAGGATTTATATTATTTTCACTGTTATTTCTGGGTTATGCTGACCTAATTTATGGGTTATTCTAAGTATCTTATTTTTCTCCTTAATCCAATCACTATTAATTGATAATAATTCAAATAAATGTTTGCAAATCATTAATGTTACAATATAATGTTTTATAATCCATCCAATGGGCAACAATAGCCATGCAATGAAATAAAACAGTTCGACATTTATTTATTTGGCAGTTTATTTTTTGAACAGATAGCTAGAAAAAGCTTGTGATACTTCCATGAAGGCAGGCAGATTCCACCGTCCGTTTTGGGGATCACCCCTGTGAATCAAAGGGGAAAAAAAGAGTGCATTAATCACTATTTACAGAACTTTATATCAAGATTTTCATGAACCATTATCATTGAATGATGTTGACAAACATTAAAAATCCACCAGGAGACAAAATATTAGCGCAACACACTCGGAAACCATGACCACCTATGGAGTTATAATAACTTGTAGCTTCTAGTTCTAGATGCTAACGCTACCGGGTAACGCTTATCTAAATGACTGTCTGATACTACAACCAGAGCCCGCCTTCTCTGCTACAACCAAAACACCCAGTAACGTTAAGTTACATGGCTATAATATGAAGCTACCCTGAATGAATTAAAAAGATGTTGTTTGCCATTATTATTACGGTACGTGTGGCTTGTGAAGAGACTAACATTACTTCAACTGTGTTGGCTAATATTAGCTGACAAACGTTAGCTGCAACCATAGACATGCTAGTCTAGGCTACAACCACCACGAAGCATATTTAATTAGCATTGATGCTAGCTATATGGTCTGCTAATGTTAACCAGCTTGGTATTCTCATTTTAGTTCGTTGTAAAAGTTTGTTTTGTTTCTGTCAGCAGTTCATACCCAGTGAACAAAGAACTGTGTTTTTATGAGTCTGTCTTTGTGTATATTTAACATGAACAGTAATTGTAAGTTAATGTTAGCTAACGTTAGTTAGCATGAATGACACAATTGTTAACCTGTTTGAGGCTGAATGAAATTGGCAGGCAATATCCATTCATATCATGAAGGGTAGCTTCTACATCTCTGGGTGGACTTTTAAAATCCGTCTGGATAAAACATTTTAAAAAAAGTTAAAGATACATACCTTACTTAAATCGCCTGATTTCCATTGCATGCTGACAACTGGTGGACTGGACGGTTGGAAGAATAACGATGTTTTTTCAAACTCTCAAATAACTACGCAGCTGTGTTAAAGTCACCCAGGTGCTGGGTAGTGTACTCCACGTCAGGTGGGAGAGAGGAGGGGCGCTGTCCTAAACAATCAACCCAACTAGCTGGGTTACAGAAAATAACCCAACATGAGTAAAAACAACCCCACAAAATGCCCTGACAGCCTCAACCCAGCGTTTGGGTTGAGAAAATAACCCAGTATTTTTTAGAGTGAATAAACACTGTAAAAAGTTTAACATAAAATTTACAGCAACTTGCTGGCAGCAAATAACCAGCAAGTTGCTGTATTTCACTCTACAGTACACCTACTGTATATGAAATCACAGTACCTATGCCTGATACTGTAAATGCAAACTACAGTAGTACTACCAGTGCTGTAATGTATACAGTATTGAATTGTCTACTGTATTTTTAATCACAGTACTTATGGATCATACTGTAACTTAGTACAGTAGTAATACCAGTGCTGTAATATTATATACAGTAATTTTGGGAAATTCATATCCTGCTTTATCTACAGCCAGGATAAATTTGAAGGCTACTTACAAGTGAAACTTTAGAATAATCATTTATATATATACTGTATGTTTTTTGAGTTTACTGTCAAAATGCCAGGCTGAAGATGGTGTTAACATAACTCAGTTTCGCAAGGTATATTTAGCTGCTAACGTTAGCCAGCTGGGTGAGCTCATTGATGATGTTTGCTTGCAGCAACACATTTGGCAGCAACAGCCATTCACGCTATTCATCCGAACAACGGTTAATGATAGTCAGATGTGACTTAAAGTTAACTTATATCAATATTGCTAAAGTTAGCCTATTAAACTCACAAAACCGCATATGATTACGATGAGTTAACGCTACATAAGTTAGCTGGTAGCAGCTAAACCTCCACGCTAACGCTAACCAGCAGCACATCATCTTCAGCCTAACATTGTGACAGTAACATACTAGGCCTAGCACTACTAGCTAATGTTTTATATAAATTATATGAATATAATAAACTGTAACTTACTGAGAACTAAGGTAGGCCTAATATAAATGAGACTGCCAAAACGTTAACGTAACATAAAACATTAACGCAATGCCACCTTCACAGCAACAGCAACTATGATAGCTAGCCTAACGCTACTTAGTTGATCCAACAAGAATGGATGAGTTTGTAAGTTAGACAGTACAACGTACATAGACTGTACACATGCCAGAATTTAATGTAGTACAATTTCACAATGAAACATTAACGCTACATAAATAAATGCTTGCTTACCATTAAGGTGGAGCTGCTAACTTGACAGTGCTGAACACCGCTGGTCTGACTGACTGAACTGTTGCTCAAAAATGATCTCCCCGCCGACAGTTCAAACGCCGTCAAGGGTACACGCTTTCAATCACCACGCCAAAATTTCCCAGTAAACCATAAATTCATGACTTTTCAATATCTTTTCAAAATGATGATTTGATGGAAAACAACATAATATCAATGTCACCTTGCTATCTGGGAGCTTAACTTTGTATTTATGTGCAAAAAGAAAACAGAAAACCCCAAATGATTTTCTGCCATGTTTTTTCAAAATTTTCAAAAAGCTGACAAGTGAGGGAGGAGTCAGATTTATTACTGTGTTATGATTCGCAGCAAATTTTTATTACTGTAGTTTGACCATTTTTGACCATAATTCATAGCGAAACTACAGCAACATACTGTATTCACAAATACAGTACACATTTTTCTCAAAAACAGCAGTGATGCTGTGAAAATCACAGAATCTTGTTACAGTGAACCATTTAACTTTTTCTTGTAGCTATCCTGTACACCACACATGCAGTCAACCCAATTCTTACAACTGTGATCCAGGTGGTTGACAGTAATAGTGGTTCAGAGGCTGCAACCTCCCAATTGGCATCTACCAACAGTCCTGCACCTTCCACCTTATCCACTGCTCCCAACCTGACAACCCTGATGCCAAGCACAGTTGACCGCCAGACTCAAGAGCCCAGCACAGCCTTGTCATTGCCTGACGGAAATAGCTCAAATATCACAACTGACGTGACAACCCCTGAGACATCGTCATCATCATCATCTGCGGTGCCAGCAGGTTCCATCCTGCGTATGTCGACAGCCACCGCAACTGTGACAGAAGTGCACATGCCTGTAACGGACACATTCCTCCCTTCTGCAGGGACAGATAACAAAGAATTTACAGTGACAACAGAGACAGAAACTGTGATCCAAAGCTCAGGGATTCCAGGTTACTTCCCAACTACTGTCACAGCTAATGGCCCAGCTTCAACTCAACCTCCTGAAACTGAGCACACAAACACACCCTGGCCTCAATCTACTACGTCCACTTCTCCGACAGACATTAGCTCAAGTTCCTCACAGAGCAGCATTACAACACACCAGACACCCAACAGAGAAACTCTGACCACAGAAAATGAATCTACAAACTCTCCTACACTCCTTACCGACAAATTAGTGCCTGAATCAAGCCTGTCATCACACCTTACCTCAGGTAAGGACATTATAACAGCACACCATCACAACCTTATAGCTACAACCTGCAAAAATTTAAATCTAAATAAGATGAAAGAATCTTACACCAAGGCAATACAATGTATGTTTTTGATATTTCTTCTTGATATGCTGCATTTTCTCTTTTTTATTTTTTGTCCTTTTTCCCTTTTGTTGTTGTCCTCTTTCATTTACAATTTTGGCAAGTGAAATACTCTTGTTTCCTTGGAAATTATACTTAAAAATAAGTACAATTACGCCACAGGAACATTTCAATACAACAACAAATGGTAATAACAACATAACAACAAGACATATCTTAATTAACCTTGATTGCAGATTATTTTATTATATATCTATATATCATCATATATTTATATTATATCTATTATTTTGATTTCACTTTTTTGTAGCACAACCTGCTGAACCAGATTGTGTCATAGATAGGCTCACACGCCCAGCATTTCTCACAGTCTGCTGATAGAAATGTCAACTTCTGCATTCCACAAATCTGCAGACTCATTCTCTGAGTTAGGTGCCAGTTAGTTAGAAGTAGGGCTGAAACGATTAATCGAGTTACTCGAATAACTCAATTACAAAAATTACTCGAGGCAAAAACCCTGCCTCGAAGCCTCGTTAAATTCCTATGACGCGCACTATACGCGCAGGGATCTGATTGTTCGAGTTTGGGGGTTCCATGTTCCATATGTTGTGCATGCATTACCTGAAAAGAACGAGCTCCAGTTATGTATGAACAGTGAAGGTAACAAACTCTTAACAATGTGAAAAACGTTAACTTGAAGTGAAAATTGAACAATATGAACTATGAACTATGAAAATTGAACAACTTGAAGCTACATCTATCAAGTGTGAACATATGCTTAATAAAATATGGGAACAAAACATGGGAACTAAACGAATAATTAGTGGGAGCCCTGTGCTTGTTTCCCTGCAACAAGAAGGTGCATCTGGGGGTGATGGAAGACAGTGACACCCTCAGTGTGTTCGAAATGTCCAGTCGATTGCGCAATTTGGTCTTAGTTGCAGTCATTGCCGAAAACCCGGCCTCGCATAGGTAGGCTACGTGGTGGGAAATGGTAGCAACGTTTTCAGCGCTTTTACAGCTATCTCTGGATATTCTGCTTTGGTTTTAATCCAAAACCCGCCAGAGAGGTTTGCTCAAACACACTTTTAAGACCACCGCCATTTACATTTCGATCAACTGCTCTTCCTCCTGCGCTTGACATGTTAGGACTATTCGATATTGAAAAATGGGTTGCGGACCCACTCATTGGTTTGCCGGGATCTTTGAGGATGGGAAGTAACGCCAAACTCATTTGAAAGCGCAACAAGGTGATCAGCAAGACCAGCTGCGAGAGAAAGGGTCCTGCCTCAGTCTCTCCCAAAACCCCCACTACTGTTTGGCACATATCAAATACACCCCGTCCACTCGTCGTCCCCACAAATCAAGCTTGGCTTTAAATGAGGCTTAATTTTTATCTGCCAGTTTAAAGACAGTCGCCATTCTCCCCTGGAGTGACAGGTTGAGGTCATTAGGCAACCCGAATATGTCACACAGGTAAGCGAGTTTTGACACCCAGTCCTCATCACTAAAATGTGCAGCTAACGGTGACTTTTTTTCTGTAAGAAATCTCTGTAGCGGCTCTCGCAACTCAAACACTCTGGCCAGTGACCTGCCCCTTGACAGCCATCTGACCTCTGTGTGCAAGAGAAGGCATTTGTGCTCTGCATCCATTTCTTCACAGAGCTGCTCAAATAAGCGATAGTTGAGTGCGTGTGCTTTAATGTTGTTGATCATTTTAACTACATCAGTTAATACCCCATTCAACTCGGGCGACAGTTTTCGGCTAGCCAGCATTTCCCTATGAATGATACAGTGTGTGGGCTCGCAGTCAGGGGCAACCTCTCTAACCCTTGCAGTGAAACCGGACAGCCGTCCGGTCATGGCTGCAGCCCCATCAGTGCATACGCCAATACAAAAAGACCAGTCTAATTTTCCAGACACATAACCATCCAAAGCCCGGAACAGTTCTGCAGCTGTGGTGTTCGTTTGAAGTGACAGCACACACAACAAATCCTCCTGAACATCCTCCTCAAATATGTACCGGACAAACACCAGCAGCATTGCCTTATTTTCAACATCAGTTGACTCATCAACTTGGATAGCGTACCACGGTGACCCATTCACCCTCTCTAACATCTGTGCCTCAATATCCTCTGATATATCATCAATTCGTCTATGGACAGTGCTTGCAGAAAGCGGTACCTGAGCTATTTCTTTTTAGCTGCAGCCTCCCCAAGGAGTTCATTGTACATGTCTTTAGCAGCAGGCAGAATTAACTCTTCCCCAATAGTAAACGGCTTCTTAGCTTTAGCAATCCGACTAGCCACTAAGTATGAGGCTTTTAGCGCAGCCAATGCTCAATCGATGTGGTTGCTTTAAGCACTAGTTTTTGTCCTTCTTGCTCGCGTTTCTTACACTCAAAGAACTCAAGGGGTTTGTCTTTCAGTGTAGGATGCTTGGACTCTAGATGTCGAATAATATAGTGTTGAAGGCGGGACAGACAGACGTAAGAAAATAGACCTTGCGAAATGCAAACATGCGTGCAATCAAACAACTGTATATAGGTTAGTAAACACACAAGAAAAACTCCAAGCATACATTTGACAATAAAATGAAGGGCTTTCCTGAAAGAGTACACCTGAAAACTTGTTGAAATTCTGGGGCAATTAGACATTTGTAGAGAAGAACACTAATGGATGAAATATAAATATGATAGACTTAATGATGAAGGAAAAATAGTAAACAAAGAAGTTCCCCTAAATGTCAGTGTCTCAGCATTCTGATTCTTGGCAACTAATGATTGTGTATGTTGATTGCCTGATGTCATTCAGGTGCTGTTCAATGGTTTGAATCTTCAATAACCAATAGCATATGCAGGTTGAGCCTAAAGCTCTACTAGGATTCGAACTCTCAACCTAACAAACACCAGCACTAGGCATTATCCCACTGAGCCACTGACAATCCTACATATTGGGTAGTCACATTCACATGGTGAAAATGTGTGTTGGCAAACACACAACATCAAGAAAATTCCTAGCATGCATTTGACAATAGAATTAAGGGCGTTATAAAAAAAAAAAAAAATACAGATCTGAAAATGTGCACTGTTAATAATATCCACCTAATGATGGTTGTATGGTTGTTATCCAAGAAAAAAAATTACTCATATAGGAATATAGGTGACATAGGAGAAATGGGCTGAGTGGTCGAACTGTATTGGCCTATATCTCTGAAATGGAACAACATATCCAAATTATTTTGATAACTTTTGTGAGGCTTTGTCTAAACATTGCCTGTGAGAATTTGGTGAAGATTTGATAATTTTTGAAGCCTGTGAAACTTTTTATGATGTTTGGCTTTTCTCTGAAATTGTGGCAAAAGTAAACATTTTTAGAGCATAGGACCAGGGTGAAAAACATGCATCTGAATGTAGAGATTAATATGATGAAATAATTTTGAGTCTAGGTCAATCTGGTAAGGAGAAATAAGCGTTTTTGACAAGAGCGCCACCTTTGGGTGCAGTACCCCAAATTTTGGTTATGGGTAGTGGTGGGTACTGGTAACAATACTTGAAAATGTCAAGTTTCTAGGACTTACGGTTTATAGGAATATAGGTGATCTAGGAAAAAAGGCCTAAGTGGTCTAACTTTATTGGCCTATATCTCTGAAATGGAACAAAATATCAAAATTCTAAGCGATAACTTTTGTGAGGCTTGGTCTAAACATTGTCTGTGAGAATTCTGGTGAAGATTTGATTATTTTTGAAGAGTGTGACACTTTTTATAATGTTTGGCTTTTCCATGAAATTGTGTCAAAAGTAAACATTTGTAGACCATAAGACCAGGGCCAAAAAGATGCATCTGAGTTTAGACATTAATATTATGAAAGAATTTTGAGTCTAGGTCAATCTGGTAAGGAGAAATAAGCATAATTAACTTTTTTGTCCAATAGCGCCACCTTTGGGTGCAGTACCTCAAATTTTGGGTTATGGGTAGAGGGGGGTACTTGGAACCATGGTGCACAGGTGTGAGCGTTCGTCTCGGGATAAACATTTGGACGTCATCCCCTTCAGTTAATGGGCTATGTGTGCCTTGAAAGCAATGCATTTGGGTTGTATATCACAAACTTTTGCCCAAAGAAAAAGTTCCATTCTGTCAAAATCAAGCCCAACGTGCATTGCTTGGCAGCCCCCTCAAACGAGGTCAGGTTTACCATATTTACTGCGCATGTGATTCAATAGTAAATCACGATATATTGAAACTGAGCTGATCGAAATGTCCTCCTGGGTTGCGGGAGATGATGACACACTACGAGTTTCCACTTCTTGTCCCTGCTCTGCCCTTTTTTTCTCTAAAGAAACTTTTAATATCCATTTGTCCTTCTGTACACTTATTTCACTAAGGCTAGTTAGTAGAAGCACGAAACAGCAATGCGTAATAGCGTAGAGGAGAACTGAAATTGCAACATTTTGCAACAAATGATTCTAAACCTGCCCAGATCACGTCAGATTTTCTTGCGCTGCTGTTAATGCACACAATGGACACAAAACACAAAAGTCTCTTCTACGGGGCTATTTATTTCATTCACGATTAGAGTTTTTGTTGTTGTTGTTGTTGACGGCTCATAGATCCGGGGCTATCCCCAGAGGATCCGGGGCTATAGCCCCGAATGCCCAGGTCTAACGACGCCACGGCTGCGTATGGGAGGGTTCCCGCAAACTTCAGAATGCTGAGACAGGGCTGCCAACTTTTCAAAAAACCTTGGAGTGAGATTTGGTGGGGCCAACCCAAATTTTGCTGCGGAAATTTTTGTTTGGCTCATTCAGCATTATACCGTACAGTAAAAAAAAAACATACATCAGTGGTTCTCAGGTGTAGGGACCAGGCGTGGACGGATTATGAACTTTCGGGCCCCTGGGCCCACATGTATTAAGGGCTCCCCACTAATTGTCGCATATGTGGAAGGGGGGGTTGGGGGTCCTCCCCCAGAATTTTTTTAATTTGTTTGATGTGATTTCCTGTATACTGGTGCATTTTGGGGATGGCCAATACTAAATTCAATCAGATTCATAGCCTACATCCTGATGTGTTGATATTGAGGCAATGATTCCATGCAAAGGCTTCGGCTTCAGGGCCCCCTGACACCTTGGGCCCGGAAGGCCCGTGCAGTAATCCATCCCTGGGACCAGGGTCCCAGAGTTAAATTTTCATTGCTATCTAAGGAATCTAGCCTACTACTAGGACCATGGGCGTCGGAGGCATTGTGAAAGTGGGTGGGACATTTTAGCAGGGGGTATGGGGGTCCTCCCCCAGAAAAATTTTTTTGGACTAGATGCAATTTCCTGAATTCTGGTACATTTTAACAGGTTATTTAGATACTTCTATATAACAAAATAAAGCCAGCCTACGAAATTAATAAAAAGTAAATCATGCATAATTTAAAAATAACTCAATATATAGGCTACTTGGCTACGCAAGGTTTCCATTATAGCACCGCGGACCTTCAATGAACGCATGGAAAGTATGCCGCTCCAAGAAACGCATGTCTCAAAATAAAACTCGCATAAGAAATAAAGGGCTGTCTCGAATACAATCCTGCCCCTAAAGGCCTGTACTTTGTCTTAAGACCCAGGCCATAATTTGAGGATTTACACTTACAGTATCTAAGTGGACAAACTGGCTTCAGATATCCAACAGAGTGAATACGAGATTGTGCAGTCGCTGTGGTTAGTGACGTGATGCTGTTAATGGAGAGTTTTACATAACCTAGCGTAAACCTATAGGTTATTATTTATTTGGCATACCTATAAGGCTTTTTACCTTATCAAAAGTGAGGGGGATGACTGATCTCTTCAACACTGCAGGGGATTTGGCGCTTGTCACTGTGTGTGACAGAAGAGGAATGGGAGAATGCGTGTAACAAAAAAAAAATATTTATGAGCAATTTGCGCTAAAAATGGGAGAATCCAATGAAAATGACAATGAAGACTAAACAGATGCTGAAAACAGCACTGGTATTTCTCGCGACGGCAAAAAAGTGGGGGTCCAAACTAACAATTTTAAAAAAGTGGGTGGGTGTTTTGTAAGAATTTAAGAAATGTTTGTATATTTTAACTTTTAAATGCATCAATCAGGTGCAGTTTCAAAATAAATTCAGAGGTCAGACTTGCTTATTTTTATGGAAATACTTCATTTCATAATTCAGAATTATAACCATGCACACACAGTTGGAATAGTTATGGTGTTATTGCAATAAGTTCACAACCACAAAAACATATGCTACATTTCACAGTTCAGAAATGTTCAAAAATGTGTGTACATTTCAGCACTCCATGAAATTATGCAGAAGTGGTCACCTGTGTTATTCAGCTAGTTTATTTAAGATAATATATTGGTCATTATAATGGCCATAGCCTACATGCTATTCCTTTTTCAGGATGTACCCATATCTGCATGATGTGAATGTTTGCATAAGGCTTATGTCAGGTCATCAATATTTGTGTCTCGTTATTTGATTTTCTTCATATTTTTGCATTAATGTCACTAGGAAGCATGCCAATATAAATATATTCATTTATCTGTAATGGGATTGGCTGGAACCTGATAATATAAGAACCATGATAGTGGGATAATCTATGGCTGAGCAATTTACAAAAATGTATGTAGGCCTACTGACAAATAGTTTACATAGAATACATTATAATTTCGCCCCAATGAGGCTATGTAGAAATGTGTTGCAATTTCAAAACCGGATTACTCAGGAACCACTTATTGCACAGAGGCATGCTTTATATCCTCGTATTCGGTATGGTTTGCTGTTTATTGTGATATTGGGTTTGCCACGTGTTGTGTGAAGGGTTAGTGAAACATTAAACCGAGAGTAATGGGTGTGCACTGTGTGCAAAATGCAAATATGATTAGCCTAAATTGCACATCGGTTCAATGTTAAAGGGACACCAGGCAAGCCTGATGCTTTTTCTCTACGAAACTCCCCCTCGCTAGGTCTGAAGCTCTTTTCCTTTTCTTTGCGTCTTCCGTCAAGGGTTTTCGCTGCTTCTTCGCCGGCTCTGCCATTATACACACGTTTGCAACAATCTCTAGCGTTTTGTTAGCCTGCCTCTGTGCTGTAAACTGATACTGCTTCGTCGGGCGGTAGGATACACCGAACTTGCAAGTGGGATATTCTTCCTACAGGCAGTAGGGGCGGGCAAGAGAGCCTTCATTCGCCCCGTAATGAGTCATTTAACCATATACCGACTTACGAAGATGATTAATTAACACGAAAACGTTGCCTGGTGTCCCTTTAATTTTCTCGCGAACCATTTATCACAGCTACTTGGCGCTAATATCATTGGAAAGCTTAGATTCCACACGTTCACCTGATGTGTGATGTGATATATGTATAGGTTTAGTTTAGTTGAACCTCATCTGCCAGGTATTTGACCTACCAGGTTGACACTACAGCGTGAAAAATACTCAATAATACTCAAAGCATAACTGAAGCCGGCGAATGCGGGGGGAATGCGCCTGAAGTATCATCGCAAATGAGAGAAAATTTAGAAAATTCCACAGACAGGGGGTGCTCCTGAACCCTCTCACCGTCTCTGAAAGCATAACCGTGGCTCAACAGGTAGATCTATAGATAGGCTAAACTCATTTTTCAGGCATATGACCAACCGGGTTGACACTTCAGCGTGAGAAATCGGGGGTGTGGCGTGCGAGTGTGTGTTTAATCAAATGCGTGTATCTCACGGCCAATGCGTGAGAGTTGGCAGCTATGACTTGGGCTATTTTATTTCTTTGTTCCAACTTCCAAGTGGCCTAGGCTACGTTAGTCATGAATAAATGATGTCAAATGTTACTCATTCTTGACAAAAGGCAAAAGAGCTGCGTGCGTGCGGACATTTGAATAATGTCGGGCTGTAAACGGGTTTGGGCTTTTAAAAAGCTGCCAGTCTCGGGCTCGGTCAGAGCTCGGGCTGATTTCTGTGGGGCTCGGGTCTTGTCGGGCCTAAATTTTAAGGCCTGATTATAGCTCTACTTCCCTGACCAACAGTGGGTGGAGACCTTTAGATTCACAAGTCAGGGTTTGAAGAATCATGACGAATGATAGACCTGGGCCCAGTTTCCCGATAACGACGGAGACACGCTCTTACGAGGGTTTTCTACGATTCATCTTACGATCGTTCGTTTGGTTTTTCCAACTGTTTCCCGAACATGCTCGTAGCGTGAACGCGCGTGCACTGCTCTTAAGTTGCTCTTAATAGTTCTGAAATATCCTCTGATTTGACGGTGATTTCAGGTGACTGCACGTCACAGCTATAGGCCTACCATTTAAACTTCGGATCTACACATTAATTCACATCAATTCGAAAATAGAAACACTTTGACATCTGCATGTAAGCATCTCAAGTAGGTTATATACCACACAGAGACATAAATAATTGTAATTATTTTAAGATTAGATTGTTGCACCATGCAATAATTTTTCGCGGTGTCACTTAAGAACACGTTTGAAGATAAGAAAGAAGTCGAGTAACAAAGAGAGGGAATGTGTAGGCTTAGATTTTGATGCAGTAGGCTACAGACTACACCACATGTTGCTTTCTCTGCTTTTTACCTCATAGGCCTAATAAAATATTCACTTAGCAAATATAATGTCAAACTATTCTGGCAACGTCTCGTTTCATAACTTGATTGCATTTTTGTCCGCTTTTCATCACATTATTATGACCATTAAATGTAGGCTATTTTGCACGCTAAAATCTGATTCATCACAGGTAAACACAATAAAGAATGGGAACGTAAGTTGGATTGTGTATTCTAAGTTGTAATTCCTCTGTATGTCCTGTTGGTGACCTCAGTGAGAAGTATTGTTAAGACGCTCTTAGCCGCCGGTAACGAGTACTCTGGAGCACTCGTAGATCTACGAGTGTTTTCATGACGCTCTTAAGCTACGAAGGTTTCGGGAAACAGTCGGCAAATCTTAAGACATTCGTAAGAGGGACTTTACGACGCTCTTAGGCTTAAGATGCTTTCGGGGAACTGGGCCCTGGCTGTTACCCCGAGTACTCGTTGTCGGATGCCTATCTCAACAAACATCACATCTATCTATCCATAAATTGCAGGAACGTCTGTCTGTCTGTCTGCGTGTCGTTGGTCCGTTCGATTTCAAACTTGGCAGGTGTCTTGCTACTGGCATGAGTAGTGTCTTGCTACTGGCATGAGTAAGTGCAGTGCATAGTTTGACATTGTTTGGATAAGAAAAGCTAAATATATCGTTATAGGCTATATATCGGTAAAAGAAGCTCACGTTGGCTTTCTCCTTCTTCTTCATATTTGATGAAAAGTGTTGACGTTTAAAACAAGTTAAAAGTTGTTGATAGACAGCTAGTGAATGTATATAGTTTAAAAGTTTAAAAGTTGAATGTAGATAGTTTAAAAGTTGTTGATAGACAGCTAGTTTAATAGATAGATAGTTTAAAAGTAGACCGTTTAAAAGTTGAATGTAAAAAGTTCAGTAGTTTAATGGGTTACATTGTTTAACAGTGGATTATTGTAGTGAGGACTTTTATTTTGAAACAGTTTTGGGCAGAGGAAACAGTTGAATAGGATGTGTAGTCTTAATTTACCCAGATTGTATGCTTAAAGCCTGAGGCTGCAGGTGGCCTGAACACCTGCCATAGGATTCTAATTGCTTAACGGCCGTATTATGATGTCTGTCGGCAATGTTAAGTCTATGGGGATTTCTAAAAAGTTTTTCTTTAATAGTTTAAAAAGTATAAAAGTTTCAAAGTTGAAAAGACATAGCAGCTTGGTCCGTTTGAAGACCTACGTTACAAAGTTTGAACGAAGTTTCTAAGTTAAACTGTTCAAGAGAAATTGCGTACGGAAAAAGTGGTAAGCGGAATAATAATAAGAAGTTGTTGCCTTGGAAGAACAGTACAGTGCATTTTCATGCACTGTAATAAGAAGACTTCGGATAACAGAACAGTGCATTTTCATGCACTGTAATAAGCAATGACCGTACAATCTCAGGTTGGCATGTCTAGTCTGACTGATTGTGCAGAAATAAGTGTTGAAGGATTGCTGACATGAACTAAGAGAGCTAGTGGTTATCTCCACCCCAGGCATCCCAATGCTTACATCCTAAGGCTACATACATCCACACTATTCCATTTACATTTGAAACCAAACATTTCACATTACATTTGAAACCACTTTTATTCAATTTGCACCTCTCATCTACACTACACTACCCCAGCATTTTAGAGCTCCTGAAACGGGCCAGTTTGAAAACCCAGGCCCTGTTTTCATTTAAAAACTCTGGCTTTGCATTTTAATGTAGATAGTGAACCCATGAAACATCTGAAAATGATGACGTATAAACCTATGTTCCCTTCCTGATTGGACCTTGTCAGTACGATGTTTCTTGACTCTCCATGACTCACTTTTATTTTACTTACCACTACTAGTGAACGAAGTACAACCTATACTGGCCTTGCTGTTTTTGGTAGCATCTGTAGTGCGGTTATTTTCAGCATTTTACAATTTTACAGTTACAATTGCGTGTATGGTCATGTAATTTGTGTGAATGGTCATGTGATTCACATTTTAGGGGTCCAGAGCAGCCAGAGACTTTCTAATGTGGAGACACAGCACTCAAAAAATACTCCATAGAAATACATGGGGCTAGTTTGTCACGCCAATAGGGCCGTTGTCTACACATATCCCACCCCTTCCTCGGCAAAGCGTCGACATGTAAATACATTGAGCCAATCATGTGGTGTGATGTGAATACATTGAGCCAATCATATGGTGTGTTGTGAAGACATCGTGCCAATCATGTGTTGTGATCTCGCCGCTGGAGCAAGATTGGTGTCGTGAAGCCTTGCGCACGCGCAGTTCGACCCAAAGACTGTGCCCGATGAGTGCCCAACGTTGGTATATGGCCGCCGAGTGGAGGGACTTGCCTAAAAGGACTTTGGAGCAGCCAAGGTAATTGCAAACGTGGAATCTGGATGGAGATTGTAGTTGCTTTAAAACGCCATTCTAAAACGAAAACAGAATAGTGTGTGGATGTAGCCTAATTCTGATCTGTAGAAATCACATGCAGTCATGCCTAAATTCTGCTTACTGCACATTAATTATAGGCTAATAGCCTATTCAGTAGGCCAATACATTATTGAATGCTTAGCTGAAATGATGTTTTTCCCCCATCATCCTATTGTTAAAGCAGGCATACCTGCGGGCATGTAATCGGGCTACAGGTTTTCTACAGGAATGGCATGTTTGAACGGGCACTGCACTAGTTGTATAAACTTGCGATGTGTGCCGATCGGGTTGTTGGCGAAAACTTTAGCGTCAGCAAAACAACTGACGCTAAAGTGACAAATGTGTATATTCAGTTTGTTTTATTCTACGGAAACAAGCAAGAGAACACATCAAGTTGCCTAATGTTATAGAGAAGCGCCAGAGATTGCTGAGAGTCTCTGAAGGTTACGTCACACGATCTTAATAAACCCGTTTCCATCGACTTTATTAAGCATTATACCTTATCGCGCATCGAGTTAATCCACCCCCCTCTAGCGAATCAAATATAGATGCGCATTAGGATTTTTAATGCGCATTTCACGTGTTTCCAACCGGGATTTCTTATTCGCATAGATTAAATGCGCATTTGGAAGTTGGATGGAAACACGCTAATTCACTTAATCAGCTGATTAGGTAGCACATCTAAGCCAGATAGATCTGCCAATTAGTGAAATCACTTGATCACTAATTAGTGAAATCACCAGTGGGGTGTACTACGAATCTCGATTAGTGGGTTAGCGAGGTATGTTGCGCTCAAAGCCAGGGTATGCTGTGACATGAAAGTGGATCTGTTTTAGTGTCGCTATAACACCATGGTATCTTATGCTGTCAACCAAACCTGGTCGGTAGGAGGTTATGTGCAAAGTTATAGCTGAAATCGTGTAATCTACTGCACACTGACCAATCAATTGTCTTAAAAACGAAGTTCTCTCACGTGTAGGATTCTGTCATATATCTTACAGGTGGAGCTCCACCTCTACTAACATTTTGGATCTCGAATGTGCTTTAATAGTGCTGTGCGTGCAAATATCCCACTATGGACGTGCATACCATACAACTACTGATGACAATTGATTTATTTGATGTTATAGGTTAGACACAAAAAATGACCGCAGTGTAGATTAAGCTATTGCTCATAAATGCGGAAGTAATTGTTTTTAAATAGAGGCGGTCTTGTGCGTCTCCACGTTACACGATTGGCCAAAGTCATCCCAACACCGAAACGCCAAGACAGATCTGAGCTGAAAGCCTAGTTTGACAAATATATCACATAACTGCAATCGTAGTATCACTTAACGTATACCCCTGAGTCAAGGCTTGGTCAAGCCTCGATATGTCTAACATGCTTCGTAGTATACCCCACTGATCACCAACAGATTGCATGCATTGATTCAAAGACTGATTCAAAAACATGTTTATACAAACCCATCAAAACTCTGGCCTTAAAGGAGAATTCCGGTGTGATATTGACCTAAAGTGTATTGAAACATGATACCGAGTGTGAACGTTATGTCTCATAGCCCATCTCGCTTGTCCCCTGCACTCCAAAATCTGGCGCTAGTTAGCCGATGCTACCAACAGCTTTTTCAATAGTGGTGCTTCGCATCGGGCTAGCCATGCAAATAAATCACTGTTTTACACCCATTTACGAGGCTCAATGTATCTCCACACTTCATTGGTAGACTTCGAGGGCCCTGACATTTAAAACGAGACATTGAGAACTTTGAAAAAGCACTGGTAGTTTACTTACAAGACGATTTATACAGACAGTATCTTCCGCGAAGTTTAGCGTTTGCAGCCATCTTGAATTTAGTCACGATAAATCGAAAGCAACGAAAAAGAATGAACAGGTATGATAAGGGATCAGATTCCAAAAATAATTCAGTGGAAATGCATGGATTCCAGTTTCTTCCAGTAGCAGCACTTTAGGTCAATATCACACCGGAATTCTCCTTTAAGGCACAATCCTCTATTGAGAAGCTATTTACAACTACAGGCTGTATAAATTCTCACACAGTCACAAAAGCGTCTTCATATCTCCAAATGCTATCTGCTTTTGTGATGGCAAAACACTGTCATCGCTTTGGCTTTCACAACAAAGAAGGTGTTGACTCAAGCCACGATTCTACAACACTTAACAGTCACAACAATGTCAGACCTGTTGCAGTATCTGATGCACATGGTTTTGTGGAAATAACATAGAGATGTACTGATAACATCCATTGTTTCAGCACCAGAACTTTGAGATTACGTCATCTTCGTATGCATGCACAAAGCAGCCGTGATAGAAATATAGCTAGATATACTTTATTGCCACACAAAAATGTTGGGGGAAATTGTTTACAGAAAGTAGCTCAAGACAATAAAGGGAGAAAAGAAAGAAAAACTAATCTGAAGTCTGAAGCGTCTGTAGCATCTGGCCAAAGCCAGGACATACACTGTGGTATCAGTGGCTATAGCTAACTATTTTTAGTCTCCTCTGTTAATTCATTTCAATGACATAATATGGTCATGTGAAGGACAAACAAACCTGCCACTCGCAAAACACAGGCCTTTCAATACATACATAGTTTTGTCCATCAGGTTGGAAATCCTCATCGATGCATAGTTTTGTGCTTCAGGTTGGAAATCCTGAGAATATCTTGGAAAGGCTTTTGCAGTATGTCACAAGAAATTATCACAATCTTTCAACATTTGTTTTCAAGGCAGACAGAAATGTACCTCTATGTCATTCCACATAACCTGCTTAAGCCCTCAACTATAGATGATGAAAATTCATATTTCACTACAAAGGTTTCAACATAAAATTACTTGTCTACAAAACAGTAGATGGTATCTGACCCAGTAGTCACGGGATAGGTGAGCCTATAAATTGGATAAAATGTGTGCTGCAGTGGGTAGCCAGAGAACAGTGGAGTAATATGCCCTGTTTGATAAAACGACAGCTTCAACTAGTGGCTCACGGCCAACAGATGGTTCATGAAGGCAATGCAGGTGATCCCTGACCATGTATTCAATAAGGTAGCTTCACTGTGGGAATCAATTTTTTCTACCTCACACTCTAGAAGAGTGGTTTTCATGTTGCTTCTTAAAGTTGCAGTTGGCAAGTCTGACAGATTGAGGGGACTTAGCCAACATTTTGATTGATTACAACTCTCATGCCCCTCCCCCACTATCACCGAGCACCATCTCATCGAGTTCGTGCTCGTCAGTGTGCACCAGACTGTGATTGACAGTCGTCAGATCTCACACAGCCCTGCTCTGATTGGACCAGAAGAACTGGGAGCTGTGGATTTTTGCAAAACAAATAACAGGCTCAAGGTGGAGGTAGAAATGCGGGTTTTTTTCTAAAACCAGCTGATTTATGTTCTGTCGGAGCATAGTGTCGGTTTCAGTGAATATGATAAAAAAAATCTTGCCAGCTGCAGCTTTAGGCTACATCCACACACTATTCTGTTTTCGTTTTAGAATGGCGTTTTAAAGCAACTACAATCTCCATCCAGATTCCACGTTTGCAATTACCTTGGCTGCTCCAAAGTCCTTTTAGGCAAGTCCCTCCACTCGGCGGCCATATACCAACGTTGGGCACTCATCGGGCACAGTCTTTGGGTCGAACTGCGCGTGCGCAAGGCTTCACGACACCAATCTTGCTCCAGCGGCGAGATCACAACACATGATTGGCACGATGTCTTCACAACACACCATATGATTGGCTCAATGTATTCACATCACACCACATGATTGGCTCAATGTATTTACATGTCGACGCTTTGCCGAGGAAGGGGTGGGATATGTGTAGACAACGGCCATATTGGCGTGACAAACTAGCCCCATGTATTTCTATGGAGTATTTTTTGAGTGCTGTGTCTCCACATTAGAAAGTCTCTGGCTGCTCTGGATCCCTAAAATGTGAATCACATGACCATTCACACAAATTACATGACCATACACGCAATTGCAACTGTAAAATTGTAAAATGCTGAATATAACCGCACTACAGATGCTACCAAAAACAGCAAGGCCAGTATAGGTTGTACTTCGTTCACTAGTAGTGGTAAGTAAAATAAAAGTGAGTCATGGAGAGTCAAGAAACATCGTACTGACAAGGTCCAATCAGGAAGGGAACATAGGTTTATACGTCATCATTTTCAGATGTTTGCGAAGTTCACTATCTACATTAAAATGCAAAGCCAGAGTTTTTCAATGAAAACAGGGCCTGGGTTTTCAAACTGGCCCGTTTCAGGAGCTCTAAAATGCTGGGGTAGTGTAGTGTAGATGAGAGGTGCAAATTGAATAAAAGTGGTTTCAAATGTAATGTGAAATGTTTGGTTTCAAATGTAAATGGAATAGTGTGGATGTATGTAGCCTTAGGATGTAAACATTGGGATGCCTGGGGTGGAGATAACCACCAGCTCTCTTAGTTCATGTCAGCAATCCTTCAACACTTATTTCTGCACAATCAGTCAGACTAGACATGCCAACCTGAGATTGTACGGTCATTGCTTATTACAGTGCATGAAAATGCACTGTTCTGTTATCCAAAGTCTTCTTCTTCTTCTAGTGCATGAAAATGCACTATACTGTTCTTCCTAGGCTTCTTCTTATTATTATTACAGTCTGTACTGTTCTTCCTAGGCTTCTTATTACAGTGCAGGAAAATGCACTGTACTGTTATTCCAAGGCATTTTATTATTATTATTACAGTGCATGAAAATGCACTGTACTGTTATTCCAAGGCATTTTATTAGAGTGCATGAAAATGCACTCTACTGTTATCCGAATTATTACAGTGCATGAAAATGCACTGTACTGTTATTCCAAGGCTTTTTACAGTGCATGAAAATGCACTGTACTGTTCTTCCTAGGCTTCTTCTTATTCTTCTTCTAACGCATTTAATGCAGCTTCAACCGTTTAACGTAGAAACTTCATTCAAACTATGTTACGTAGGTCTTACTTGGGACATGGGTGCTATGTATTTTTCAGCTTTGTAACTTTTATACTTTTTAAATTATTGATTAAAAACTAGTCAAAATTTCCCCATAGACTTAACATGGGCTGATGACATCACAATAGAGCCGTTAAGCAATTAGAATCCTATGGCAGGTGTTCAGGCCACCTGGACCAACTGCCAGTCTCAGGCTTTAAGCATACAAACTGGCCCTATTAAGACTACACATCCTGTTCAACTGCTTCCTCTGCCAAAAACTGTTTCAAAATAAAAGTCCTCACTATAATATTTTACTGTTAAAACAATTTAACCCTTTAAACTACTGAACTTTTTAACTGTTCAGCCATTGTAACTGTTACTTGTCATCAACTATGACTCCTACCTACTGTAGCTAGTTAGCTAAGTAGCATGGTTAGCATGCTAGTTAGTATTTTTAGCAAAACTGCTAAAAATGATTAGCTAAGTCACATGGTTAGCATAGTTAGCATGCTATATGCTAGTTAGCATTTTTAGCAAAACTGCTAAAAATGATTAGCTAAGTAACATGGTTAGCATAGTTAGCATGCTAGCGTGTTAACATGTTAGTTAGCAGTTTTAACAAAACTGTTAAAAATGATTAGCTAAGTTAGCTAAGTCACATGGTTAGCATACTTAACATGTTAGCATGCTAGTTAGCATAGTTAGCATACCTACTAAAATGATTAGCTAGGTTAGCTAAGTCACATGGTTAACATAGTTAGCATGTTAGTATTGCTAACATGCTAGATAGCATAATTACTAAAAAATGAAAACATTAGCTAAGTTAAGTAACTTGGTTAACATTATTATATTTGTTAACATAGTCAGCATAACTGCTAGCAAACATTAGAGCCATTCCAAGTGTCAGTTATCGTCAACTATCTACCTAAATAATTTAACCATTTAAACTATCCACTTATTTAACTGTTCAGTCATTACAACTATATTAAACCTCATCTACCTAGCAACCAATATAGTTTGTTTTTAGTCTGTATGACATTTTACATCATATTTTTGCATTTTCATGCACTGTATTTCCTTCAGGAAATGCTTTTCTAGTTCTTATTATTTTTCTTCTTCTAACGCAGTTAATGCAGCTTCAACCGTTTAACGTAGAAACTTCATTCAAACTGCGTTGCGTAGGTCTTACTTAGGACATGTGGGCTTTGTATTTTTCATCTTTGTAACTTTTATACTTTTTAAACTATTAATTAAAAACTACTCAAAATTTCCCCATAGACTTAACATGGGCTGATGACATCACAATGGACTAATTAACTTGATTTGCACCTGTATCATCTTCCAGCTGCTCATCTAGGCCCCATCAAAGAATCAGTTCAACTGATTGCACCTGTATCAACTGCTTTCTACTGAACTAGACCAACTCTCTCTGTGTTTCTCCATTCTACAAGGATATGACACATTTCATCCAACTTTCTATCCATTCATCCTCTTCAAACCATTCACTCATCCACCCATTAAACTATCCATCAACATCCATTAAACAATCTGCCTATCAACATCCATTCAACTTTCTGTCTATCAACATCCATTACACTATCTACATTTAACTTTTAAACTATATACTCTGTCTCAGGCTTTAACATACTTAGCATACAATATGGCTCTATTAAGACTGCCGTTAAGCAATTAGAATCCAAGTCAGGTGGCCAGGCCACCTGCACCCTATCAGTTTCTCAGGCTAACCTTTTAAACTATCCACCTATTTGACTGTTCAGTCAGTCCAACTATATTAAACCTCATCTACCTAGTTCAGTCATTCCAACTATATTAAACCTCATCTACCTAGCAAATAATTTAACCTTTTACACTATCCACCTATTTAACCGTTCAGTCATTCCAACTATATTAAACCTCATCTACCTAGTTCAGTCATTCCAACTATATTAAACCTCATCTACCTAGCAAATAATTTAACCATTTAAACTATCCACCTATTTAACTGTCCAGTCATTCCAACTATATTAAACTTTGTCTACCTAGCAAATAATTTAACCTTTTAAACTATCCACCTATTTAACTGTTCAGTCATTCCAACTATATTAAACCTCATCTACCTAGTTCAGTCATTCCGACTATATTAAACCTCATCTACCTAGTTGAGTCATTTGAACTATATTAAACCTCATCATGTTGGTTGCCAATTAGCACATCATCTGTTTTAACAATATATTTCACACCATATGTTTTGCATTTTCATGCACTGGTAATTCCCTGGAATTGTGTTTTCTAGTTCTTATTCTTCCCACCAAATGTCTGCGTCTAATTCAGCTTTAACCGTTTAACGTAGACACTTCGTTCAAACTTTGTAACGTAGGTCTTGAAAAGGACACGTGGGGAATGTATTTTTCACTTTTGTAAACTTTAAACAGAGTATATAGTTTAAAAGTTGAATGTAGATAGTGTAATGGATGTTGATAGACCGAAAGTTGAATGGATGTTGATAGGCAGATTGTTCAATGGATTTTGATGGGATAGTTTAATGGGTAGATGAGTGAATGGTTTGAAGAGGATGAAATGATAGAAAGTTGGATGGAATGTGCCTTATATCCTTGTAGAATGGAGATGCAGAGAGAGTTGGCCTAATTGAGCAGAAAGCAGTTGATACAGGTGCAATCAGTTTAACTAGCTTTTTGATGGGACCTAGTTGAGCAGCTGGAAGTTGATACAGGTGCAAATAAAGTTAATTAGCCCATTATGATGTCATAGTCCCCATACAAAGTCTATGGGGAAAAATTAGCTTGTTTTTTATTAATATCTCAAAAAGTATAAAGTTTACAAAAGTGAAAAATACATTCCTCAAGTCTCCTTTTCAAGACCTACGTTACAAAGTTTGAACAAAGTTTCTATGTTAAACGGTTGAAGCTGAATTAGATGCAGACATTTGGTGGGAAGAATAACAACTAGAAAAGCATTTCCTGAAGGAAATACAGTGCATGAAAATGCAAAAATATGATGTAAAATATCATACAGAGTAAAAACAAACTATATTGGTTGCTAGGTAGATGAGGTTTAATATAGTTGGAATGACTGAACAGTTAAATAAGTGGATCGTTTAAATGGTTAAATTATTTAGGTAGATAGTTGACGATAACTGACACTTGAAATGGCTCTAATGTTTGCTAGCAGTTATGCTAACTATGTTAACAAAGATAATAATGTTAACCAAGTTACTATGCTAACTAACATGCTAACCATGTGACTTAGCTAACTTAGCATAACTACTAAAAATAATTAGCTAACTATGCTAACTAGCATGCTAACTATGCTAACCATGTTACTTAGCTAACTTAGTTTAATCATTTTTAGCAGTTATGCTAACTATGCTAACTAACAATGTTAACATGCTAACTATGCTAACCATGTTACTTAGCTGACTTAGCTAATCATTTTAAGCAGTTTTGCTAAAAATGCTAACTAACTAGCATGCTAGCATGCTAACTATGCTAACCATGATACTTAGCTAATCATTTTTAGCAGTTTTGCAAAAAAATGCTAACTAGCATGCTAACATGCTAGCATGTTAACTATGTTAACCATGTGACTTAGCTAACTTAGCTAACTAGCTACAGTGGGTAGGAGTCATAGTTGATGACAAGTAACAGTTACAATGGCTGAACAGTTAAAAAGTTCAGTAGTTTAAAGGGTTAAATTGTTTAACAGTAAAATATTATAGTGAGGACTTTTATTTTGAAACAGTTTTTGGCAGAGGAAGCAGTTGAACAGGATGTGTAGTCTTAATAGGGCCAGTTTGTATGCTTAAAGCCTGAGACTGGCAGTTGGTCCAGGTGGCCTGAACACCTGCCATAGGATTCTAATTGCTTAACGGCTCTATTGTGATGTCATCAGCCCATGTTAAGTCTATGGGGAAATTTTGACTAGTTTTTAATTAATAGTTTAAAAAGTATAAAAGTTACAAAGTTGAAAAATACAAAGCCCACATGTCCTAAGTAAGACCTACGTAACATAGTTTGAATGAAGTTTCTACGTTAAACGGTTTAAGCTGCATTAACTGCGTTAGAAGAAGAAGAACCAGAAAACGCAATTCCAGGGAATTACCAGTGCATGAAAATGCAAAACATATGGTGTGAAATATATTGTTAAAACAGATGATGTGCTAATTGGCAACCAACATGATGAGGTTTAATATAGTTCAAATGACTGAACTAGGTAGAAGAGGTTTAATATAGTTGGAATGACTGAACTAGGTAGATGAGGTTTAATATAGTTGGAATGACTGAACAGTTAAATAGGTGGATAGTTTATATAGTTAAATGATTTGCTTGGTAGATAAGGTTTAATATAGTTGGAATGATTGAACGGTTAAATAGGTGGATAATTTAAATAGTTAAATTATTTAGGTAGATAATTGACGATAACTAACAGTTGGAATGGCCCTAATGTTTGCTAGCAGTTATGCTACTATGTTATCAAAGAAAATAATGTTGACCAAGTTTTTTTGTTAAAAATGTTAATTAGCATGCTAACTATGTTACTTAGCTAACTTAGCTAATAGTTTTTAACAGTTTTGCTAAAAATGCTAACTAGCATGCTAATATGCTAGCATGCTAACTATGCTAACCATGTTACTTAGCTAACTTAGCTAATCATTTTTAGCAGTTTTGCTAACTATGCTAACTAGCATGTTAACTTGCTAGCATGCTAACCATGTTACTTAGCTAACTTAGCTAATCATTTTTATCAGTTTTGCTAAAAATGCTAACTAGCATGCTAACATGCTAGCATGCTAACTATGTTAACCATGTTACTTAGCTAACTTAGCTAACTAGCTACAGTGGGTAGGAGTCATAGTTGATGACAAGCAGACAAACAGTTACAATGGCTGAACAGTTGAAAAGTTCAGTAGTTTAAAGGGTTAAATTGTTTAACAGTGAAATATTGTAGTGAGGACTTTTATTTTGAAACAGTTTTTGGCAGAGGAAGCAGTTGAATAGGGTGTGTAGTCTTAATAGGGCCAGTTTTATGCTTAAAGCCTGAGACTGGCAGTTGATGCAGGTGGCCCGAACACCTGCCATAGGATTCTAATTGCTTAACGGCTCTATTGTGATGTCATCAGCCCATGTTAAGTCTATGGGGAAATTTTGACTAGTTTTTAATTAATAGTTTAAAAAAGTATAAAAGTTACAAAGTTGAAAAAATACAAAGCCCACATGTCCTAAGTAAGACCCACGTAACATAGTTTGAATGAAGTTTCTACTGCTAAACGGTTTAAGCTGCATTAACTGGGCGCTAGAAGAAGAAGAAGAATAAGAAGAAGAAAAAGCCTTGGAATAACAGTACAGTGCATTTTCATGCACTGTAAAAAGCCTTGGAATAACAGTACAGTGCATTTTCATGCACTGTAATAACTAGAAAAGCATTTCCTGAAGGAAATACAGTGCATGAAAATGCAAAAATATGATGTAAAATATCATACAGAGTAAAAAAGAAAATATATTGGTTGCTAGGTAGATGAGGTTTAATATAGTTGGAATGACTGAACAGTTAAATAAGTGGATAGTTTAAATGGTTAAATTATTTAGGTAAATAGTTGACGATAACTGACACTTGGAATGGCTCTAATGTTTGCTAGCAGTTATGCTAACTATGTTAACAAAGATAATGATGTTAACCAAGTTACTATGCTAACTAGCATGTTAACAATGTTAAAATGCTAAGTATGCTAACCATGTTACTTAGCTAACTTAGCTAATAATTTTTAGCAGTTATGCTAACTATAATAACCATGTGACTTTGCTAACTTAGCTAATCATTTTAAGCAGTTTTGCTAAAAATGCTAACTAGCATGATAACATGCTAACCATGTGAATTAGCTAACCATGTGAATTAGCTAACTTAACTAATCATTTTAAGCAGTTTTGCTAAAAGGCTAACTAGCATGTTAACACGCTAGCATGCTAACTATGCTAACCATGTGACTTAGCTAATCATTTTTAGTAGTCATGCTAACTATGCTAACCATGTTACTTAGTGAACTTAGCTAATCATTTTTAGTAGTTTTGCTAAAATGCTAACTAGCATGTTAGCATGCTAACTATGCTAACCACGTTACTTAGCTAACTTAGCTAATCATTTTTAGCAGTTTTACTAAAAATGCTAACTAAGCTAATCATTTTTAGCAGTTTTACTAAAAATGCTAACTAGAATGCTAACATGCTAACCATGTGACTTAGCTAACTTAGCTAATCATTTTAAGCAGTTTTGCTTAAAATGCTAATTAGCATGCTAACATGCTAACTATGCTAACCATGCTAACTAGCTACAGTGGGTAGGAGTCATAGTTGATGACAAGTAACAGTTACAATGGCTGAACAGTTAAAAAGTTCAGTAGTTTAAAGGGTTAAATTGTTTAACAGTGAAATATTGTAGTGAGGACTTTTATTTTGAAACAGTTTTTGGCAGAGGAAGCAGTTGAACAGGATGTGTAGTCTTAATAGGGCCAGTTTGTATGCTTAAAGCCTGAGACTGGCAGTTGATCCAGGTGGCCCGAACACCTGCCATAGGATTCTAATTGCTTAACGGCTCTATTGTGATGTCATCAGCCCATGTTAAGTCTATGGGGAAATTTTGACTAGTTTTTAATTAATAGTTTAAAAAGTATAAAAGTTACAAAGCTGAAAAATACATAGCACCCATGTCCTAAGTAAGACCTACGTAACATAGTTTGAATGAAGTTTCTAATGCTAAACGGTTGAAGCTGCATTAAACGCTAGAAGAAGAAGAAGAATAAGAAGAAGCCTAGGAAGAACAGTACAGTGCATTTTCATGCACTGTAACTAGAAAAGCATTTCCTGAAGGAAATACAGTGCATGAAAATGCAAAAAATATGATGTAAAATATCATACAGAGTAAAAACAAACGATATTGGTTGTTAGGTAGATGAGGTTTAATATAGTTGGAATGACTGAACAGTTAAATAGGTGGATACTTTAAATGGTTAAATTATTTAGGTAGATAATTGACGATAACTGATAGTTGGATTCGCTCTAATGTTTGCTAGCAGTTATGCTACCTATGTTATCAAAGAATAATGTTAACCAAGTTACTTAACTTAGTTAACTTAGCTAATGTTTTCATTTTTAGTAGTTATGCTAACTATGTTATCCATGTGACTTAGCTAACCTAGCTAATCATTTTTAGTAGGTATGCTAACTAGCATGCTAACATGTTAAGTATGCTAACCATATGACTTAGATAACTTAGCTAATCATTTTTAGTAGGTATGCTAACTATTTTAACTATCATGCTAACATGCTAAATATGTTAACCATATTACTTAGCTAACCTAGCTAATAATTTTTAGCAGTTATGCTAACCATGCTAACTAGCATGTTAGCATGCTAACTATTCTAACCATGTGACTTAGCTTACTTAGCTAATAATTTTTAGCTGTTTTGCTAATTATGCTAACTAGCATGCTAACTATGCTAACCATGTTACTTAGCTAACTTAGCTAATCATTTTTAGCAACTTTGCTAAAAATGCTAACAATGTTAGCAATGCTAACATGCTACCTATGCTAACCATGCTAACTAGCTACAGTGGGTAAGAGTCATAGTTGATGACAAGTAACAGTTACAATGGCTGAACAGTTTAAAAGTTCAGTAGTTTAAAGGGTTAAATTGTTTAACAGTGAAATATTGTAGTGAGGACTTTTATTTTGAAACAGTTTTTGGCAGAGGAAGCAGTTGAACAGGATGTGTAGTCTTAACCCTCTAGGCGCCACGTGTCTACGTTAAACGGTTAAAGATGCGGTATTGAATAAAACGGCCGATTTAGTCAAATAGGGTGTCATATTTCGTTCGACCTCCACTCCACTAGATGGCAGACAAGTCATACGTCATCCCCGAGTCCAAAAAAGGGCATGCTCTAAACAAAACCTTCGAGCTACAGCGCATTGAATTAGTGCGTGCAATACCGGAGCTAGCGTGCGTGTGAGCCACTTTATCAGAGCGATATTGTCAACGTCAGCGAGTATTTGCATTAGATTATCGTCTAATGGCATCAAAAAAGTTTACCCGAAATGAAGTGTTGGGTCTTCTATTCGCGGACAATGATTCTGAAGGGGACTATCTGCCTTCAGAAAATGACGGTGATTCGTTTAGTGAGGCTTCAGATGCGTCCCTGCCTTGCAATGAGGACGAAGGACAAAGTGAGTTTAGCTTACACCAAGCACAAATATTGAATCGTTTGCCCAATGTCACTGGTGGGAATAATGTTTCACGGGTTTGGAGTGTTCATCGGGAACCACAGGGTGTTAGTGGTGTGGCGAACGAGGCTGGAGGTAGCCTAATGTCCATGTAGCGCTAGCTTCTGTCTTCTGACCGTGTGCCTCTCCGCAATCGCGGCGACAGTAACGTGGTGGAGCCATTTTTTTTCTAAAAATGCTAACTAGCATGCTAACATGCTAACTAGCTACAGTGGGTAGGAGTCATAGTTGATGACAAGTAACAGTTACAATGGCTGAACAGTTTAAAAGTTCAGTAGTTTAAAGGGTTAAATTGTTTAATAGTAAAATATTGTAGTGAGGACTTTTATTTTGAAACAGTTTTTGGCAGAGGAAGCAGTTCCTTGTATGCTTAAAACCTGAGACTGGCAGTTGATCCAGGTGGCCTGAACACCTGCCATAGGATTCTAATTGCTTAACGGCCGTATTATGATGTCACAATCGGCAATGTTAAGTCTATGGGGATTTTAAAAAAGTTTTTCTTTAATATTTTAAAAAGTATAAAAGTTTCAAAGTTGAAAAGACATAGCAACCCGATCTGTTTGAAGACCTACGTTACAAAGTTTGAATGAAGTTTCTAAGTTAAACTGTTCAAGAGAAATTGCGTACGGAAAAAGTGGTAAGCGGAATAATAAGAAGAAGAATTTGCCTAGGAAGAACAGTACAATGCATTTTCTTGCACTGTAACTAGAAAATGTAATTTCGAGGAAATTACCAGTGCATGAAAATATAAACATACTGTATATTAACATAAAATGCCAAACAAACTTTTATTTGGAAACAGTTGGGAGGAGTCATAGTTGATAACAACTGACAGTTGAAATGGCTGAACAGTTAAATAGCTGAGTAGTTTAAATAGTTAAATTATTTAATAGTGAATTATTGTAGTGAGGACATGTATTTTGAAACAGTTGTGGGCAGAGGAAATAGTAGTCTTAAGAGAGCCAGATTGTATGCTTAAAGCCTGAAACAGAGTATATAGTTTAAAAGTTGAATGTAGATAGTGTAATGGATGTTGATAGGCAGATTGTTTAATGGATGTTGATGTATAGTTTAATGGGTGGATGAGTGAATGGTTTGAAGAGGATGAATGGATAGAAAGTTGGATGGAATGTGCCTTATATCCTTGATATGGATATCCTAGAATGGAGAGACACAGAGAGAGTTGGCCTAGTTAAGCATAAAGCAGTTGATACAGGTGCAATCAGTTTAACTGGCCCTTTGATGGGTCCTAGTAGTGAGCAGCTGGAAGTTGATAAAGGTGCAAATCAAGTTAATTAGCCCATTGTGATGTCATCAGCCCATATTAAGTCTATGGGGAAAAATAAGCTTGTTTTTTTATTAATATCTCAAAAAGTATAAAGTTTACAAAAGTGAAAAATACATTCCCCACGTGTCCTTTTCAAGACCTACGTTACAAAGTTTGAACGAAGTTTCTACGTTAAACGGGTAAAGCTGAATTAGACGCAGAAATTTGGTGGGAAGAATAAGAAGAAGAAGAAGAAGAAGAAGAAGAAGAAGACTTCGGATAACAGAACAGTGCATTTTCATGCACTGTAATTATATTACAAGGGTTCCCCGAGTAACTCAGGGTTAGGTGCCTTGCTCAAGGGCACAACGGTGGAAGCCGGGTATTGAACCCACAACTTTTCAGGCTACTGCATGCTAACCCAGCACATTAGGCACTACGCTAACACCGCCCCATACACCATAAAAACTGAATTTGAAGATAGTGGCATATTACATATAGTGTTCATTCATATGGTTAAAGTGCTGTAATGGTCATAACACTTTTGAGTTCCAGCTGAGTTGCAATAGTTATCCACTTCAGTCCATTTCATGGCTAATGTACATGCTAAAGATATAAGGGGAAGGGTCATCTTGAATTCACTAAGTAGGCTACTGACTAAAGCTGGGCAGACAATGTGTGATTTTCTTTTCACGTCTGCCCTTATGGGTCTGAATCTGAATAATTTATGTAAATGTGATATTTCAAAGATTCCTTTAAATTTGCAGACATTGCTGTTTTCGTCATTACAATACACTGAGTGTAGATTGATGAGGGGAAATATGAATTTAAACAATTGTTTTTATATAAAGCTGCAACAAAACAAAATGTGAATGTGAGGGACTCTGAGTACTTCCTGAAGAGTGTCTCAGTCAGAGCCATGAATAATTCCATCCAATGAACACTTTACTTCAGGAGCATGGAAGGGAGGGGTTTAGTTTGAGTGGCTGTTAACCTCAAAACCTCAACAACCTTTGTGTGAAATCGACTCGCAGCCTCTGCCTTTAACTTTATACTGTATACTCAACATAGATAGATAGATAGATAGATAGATAGATAGATACTTTATTGATCCTCAAGGGGAAATTCAAGAATATGACATATGACTCTTCTTTACCTAATCCTGTTTTGTTCATGTTGTTGCGGCTTCTGCTCTCACAGGATCTGTAAGCGTGGAGATGCTGACCACAACCACTAAGGTACATCATTCAACATCTACTTCTGCTAGCAACACACCTCCATCCAGTGCATCAGCATCAGCGACTCCAACTCCATCATCTTCCTCCACACCACAGTCAACGCCAACTAGCAGCTTGCACACAACCACAAAATCCATAGCCACTGTGTTGACCGAAAACAAGACACTAATTGTCCCTGGAACAGAGCACACCACTGATCATACAATTACAACACCTGTATCAGCAATGCCTTTAAGCTATGAAGCAAGTCAATCCACCTCACCAGAGCCCAATATAACAACTTCATCACATCTAACCACAGTCTCAAACTCTTCCCTACCATTATCAGCAACAACAGCAACAACAATACCTACCACAAAGTCAGTGACATCACCATCAATATTAAACACTTCAGGTTTGACATATGTATCTACTCTTCAATCCACGTCAACACTAGCACATGAAACATCCCAAGATACATTGACTTCACTGTCAATGACAAGTGCACCTGCCATACTACCTAGTACACAGCGGTCATCTACAGCAACATCTTCTGCAGACACACATGCATCAACTTCATTACAAGACTTAATCAATGAGACACAAGTAACATCGACATCTGATTATTCTCCATTATCTGACACCACACTTACCACTAGTTACAAGGAAACATCACCCAGGCAAACCCTGACATCAGTCTCTGGAGATTCACAACTCACAGGCATAAAACCTGACACATCATCTACCACCAGTCCCATCACAACTTCCAAACACCTGACCTCATTGTTATTTACTGAATATATAACTGACGTTCAAATCAGCACATCTCAAGAAAGTGTTTCATCAGGCCAAAGCCTTGAAACACCATCAGACAATGGGGAGCATGCGATCAATCTGTCATCTCCCTCATCTTTAATTTCCACACCGGTACCATTGGCATCGTCATCCACAACACTTGGAAGTGACACTCACAATTCACAATTGTCCTCCACAAGTGGATCCTCTTCACTAAGATCAAACTCAACATCTGCAGTTGTATATAACACCACATCAACACTGCAACAAGGTTTAACATCAAGTGTCTTAAAGTCTTCCACCAAAGACAATGCAGATTCACAGCTTACCACAATCTCACACACTGCAGAGGAAATGCCTTCCTCCTCTCAATTGTCATCAACAGCATCACCAACAATGCATATCACAAAGTCTATATCTAAGGTAACATCTCCACCAATGTCAACCAATTTAACATTGGTATATACATTTGTTCCACAGGTATCCACAGCAGCAGCCGTTACCGACCATTCAACTACTCTATCAAGCATAACCCAAACTACAACACAATTGTCTACAACCAAAACAGTTTCTCCGCTCACAACATCTATACTTACCCAAACAGTTCCCCAGGATCCAGCAACCGACGACAGCATTGCACCCTCCACAGGTGCAGCATCATCTGCAATGACAACCATGCCATATCAATCCATGTCACAGCTGACATCAAGCATGACATTTTCAGAGTCCAACACACACATATCTACCACCCAAACAAAAACTACCAATATCCCATCACAACTAACAACATCCCCAGATGCTGCTCACATGTCAGGCTCTTCTGAAGGCACAATCACAAATATACCAGTATCCTCTCCAACATTGTCTCAACTAACAGCATCTACTATGGTAGACATTGTAACTGACTCTACAAGTACATCTGTGCCTACATCCACAACACAACCAACAACTGTAACACCACCATCTGTCACACCAACTTCAGCATCTACAACTGTGTCAACCGCACCCCAGCTTACCACTCTTACACAAGAACAACCTACAACTAAAAACTCTGTTTCAGCATCTGCAATATCAACTTCTAACTCAAATGCCTCTGTAGCAGATAATACCCCAGGGGCATCTGCAGAACCTACCACACCAAAAGCTTTCTCATCACCTGACACAACCACTACTTCAACACAGCCAACCACAGCCTCAGTTACTACAAGCATAGCTGTATCTTCAGAAGAAACAAGTAAAGCAATTTCTGTGACCTCTTCAGAAACACCTGTAATGACTACATCTTCCTTAGGAACATCTGTCACGTCATCAAATTCCTCTGCAGCCCACACAGCTCATCTTCAACCCACAACATCCCTAGCTCATGAATCATCCCAATATATGCCGACTTCAGCCGATACCGTTTCTTTACAACCTACAACACTGACCAAGGCAGTCCCCCAGGATTCCTCCACTGGCAATACCATTACATTATCCACAGGTG
Source organism: Alosa alosa (assembly GCF_017589495.1). Classification (NCBI taxonomy): domain Eukaryota; kingdom Metazoa; phylum Chordata; class Actinopteri; order Clupeiformes; family Clupeidae; genus Alosa; species Alosa alosa. The sequence goes on from NC_063212.1 coordinate 16,868,958, forward strand.
CAGCATCATCTGCAGTGACAACTGTGCCATATCAATCCATGACTCAGCTGACATCGACAGTCACATTTTCAAATTCCCAATCTACAACTGTTTCTGCACACACAAATGATTCTACAATGGAATCAACCACACAAATATCTACCACGCAAACAAAAAACTACCAAAACCCCATCACAACTAACAATATCACTAGATGCTCAGGTACCTACATCCACAAAGCAACCAACAACAGTAACATCACCATCTGCTGTATCCCATACCAGTCCAGTTTCAGCATCTACAACTGTGTCAACCACACCCCAGCTTACCACTCTTACACAAGAACAACCTACAACTAAAAACTCTCTTTCAGCATCTGCAATATCAACTTCTAACTCAATTGCCGCTTCAGCAGATAATACCCCAGGGGCATCAGCAGAACCTACCACACCAAAAGCTTTCTCAGCACCTGACACAACAACGACTTCAACACAGCCAACAACAGCCTCAGTTACTACAAGCATAGCTGTATCTTCAGGAGAAACAAGTAAAGCAATTTCTGTGACCTCTTCAGAAACACCTGTAATGACTACATCTTCCTTAGGAACATCCGTCACGTCATCAAATTCCTCTGCAGCATACACAGCTCATCTTCAACCCACATCATCCCTAGCTCATGAATCATCCCAATATATGCCGACTTCAGCCGGTACAGTTTCTCTACAACCTACAACACTGACCCAGGCAGCCCCCCAGGATTCCTCCACTAGCAATACCATTACATCATCCACAGGTGCAGCATCATCTGCAATGAGAACTGTGCCATATCAATCTATGACTCAACTGACATCGACAGTCCCCATTTCAAAATCACAGTCTACAACAACTGTGTCTGCACACACAAATGATTCTCCAATGGACTCAACCACACAACTATCTACCACCCAAACAAAAACGTCTCAAATCCCATCACAACTAACAACACCACTAGGCACTGCTCATGTAACAGGTTCTTCTGAAAGCACAAACACAAATCTACCAGTATCCTCTACAACACCACTCCCATTAACAGCATCTACTGCAGTTGATGTTATAATAGATTCACCAAGTGCATCTGTGCCCACATCCACAAAGCAAACAACTACATTAACACCAACACCTGCTGTATCCCATACCACTCCAGAATCAGCATCTACAACTGTGTCAACCGCACCCCAGCTTACCACTCTTACACAAGAACAACCTACAACTAAAAAATCTCTTTCAACATCTGCAATATCATCCTCTAATTCAAATGCCCTTGTGGCAGATAATACCCCAGGGGCATCAGCAGAACTTACCACGCCAAAAGTTTTGTCATCACCTGACACAACAACTACTTCAACACAACCAACCACAGCCTCAGTTACTACAAGCGCAGCTGTAGAAGAAACAAGTAAAGCAATTTCTGTGACCTCGTCAGAAACACCTGTAATATCTACATCTTCCTTAGGAACATCTGTCACATCATCAAATTCCTCTTCATCCTACACAGCTCATCTTCAAACCACATCATCCTTAGCTCATGAATCATCCCAATATATGCCGACTTCAGCCGATACGGTTTCTCTACAACCTACAACACTGACCCAGGCAGCCCCCCAGGATTCCTCCACTGGCAATACCATTACATCATCCACAGGTGCAGCATCATCTGCAGTGACAACTGTGCCATATCAATCCATGACTCAGCTGACATCGACAGTCACATTTTCAAATTCCCAATCTACAACTGTTTCTGCACACACAAATGATTCTCCAATGGACTCAACCACACAAATATCTACCACGCAAACAAAAACTACCAAAACCCCATCACAACTAACAACATCACTAGATGCTAAGGTACCTACATCCACAAAGCAACCAACAACAGTAACATCACCATCTGCTGTATCACATGTCACTCCAGCTTCAGCATCTACAACTGTGTCAACCGCACCCCAGGTTACCTCTCTTACACAAGAACAACCTACTTCAATACTAACCCAGGCAGCCCCCCAGGATTCCTCCACTGGCAATACCATTACATCATCCACAGGTGCAGCATCATCTGCAATGACAACTGTGCCAAATCAATCTATGACTCAACTGACATCGACCGACACATTTTCAAAATCCCAGTCTACAACAACTGTGTCCGCACACACAAATGATTCTCCAATGGACTCAACCACACAAGTATCTACCACCCAAACAAAAACATCTCAAACCCCATCACAACTAACCACACCATTAGGCACTGCTCATGTAACAGGTTCTTCTGAAAGCACAAACACAAATCTACCAGTATCCTCTACAACACCACTCCCATTAACAGCATCTACTGCAGTTGATGTTATAATGGATTCACTAAGTACATCTGTGCCCACATCCACAAAGCAAACAACTACATTAACACCAACACCTGCTGTATCCCATACCAGTCCAGTTTCAGCATCTACAACTGTGTCAACCACACCCCAGCTTACCACTCTTACACAAGAACAACCTACAACTAAAAAATCTCTTTCAACATCTGCAATATCATCCTCTAATTCAAATGCCCTTCAGGCAGATAATACCCCAGGGGCATCAGCAGAACCTACCACAAAAAGTTTTCTCATCACCTGACACAACAACTACTTCAACACAACCAACCACAGCCTCAGTTACTACAAGCATAGCTGTATCTTCAGAAGAAACAAGTAAAGCAATTTCTGTGACCTCTTCAGAAACACCTGTAATATCTACATCTTCCTTAGGAACATCTGTCACATCATCAAATTCCTCTTCATCCTACACAGCTCATCTTCAAACCACATCATCCTTAGCTCATGAATCATCCCAATATATGCCGACTTCAGCCGATACGGTTTCTCTACAACCTACAACACTGACCCAGGCAGCCCCCAGGATTCCTCCACTGGCAATACCATTACATCATCCACAGGTGCAGCATCATCTGCAATGACAACTGTGCCATATCAATCCATGACTCAACTGACATCGACAGTCCCCATTTCAAATTCCCAATCTACAACTGTTTCTGCACACACAAATGATTCTCCAATGGACTCAACCACACAAATATCTACCACCCAAACAAAACTACCAAAACCCCATCACAACTAACAACATCACTAGATGCTAAGGTACCTACATCCACAAAGCAACCAACAACAGTAACATCACCATCTGCTGTATCACATGTCCCACATCCACAAAGCAAACAACTCCAGCTTCAGCATCTACAACTGTGTCAACCACACCCCAGGTTACCTCTCTTACACAAGAACAACCTACTTCAATTCTAACTCAATTGCTAACCTGACAGGCAGCCCCCAGGATTCCTCCACTGGCAATACCATTTCACCCATCATCCACATGAATCATCCCAATATATGTTCAGCAGTTTCATCATCTGCCCAGGCAGCCCCCCAGGATTCCTCCACTAACCATTACATCATCCACAGGTGCAGCATCATCTGCAATGAGAACTGTCCAATCTATGACTCAACTGACATCGACCGTCCCATTTTCAAAATCCCAGTCTACAACAACTGTGTCTGCACACACAAATGATTCTCCAATGGACTCAACCACACAACTATCTACCACCCAAACAAAAACATCTCAAATCCCATCACAACTAACCACACCACTAGGCACTGCTCATGTAACAGGTTCTTCTGAAAGCACAAACACAAATCTACCAGTATCCTCTACAACACCACTCCCATTAACAGCATCTACTGCAGTTGATGTTATAATGGATTCACTAAGTACATCTGTGCCCACATCCACAAAGCAAACAACTACATTAACACCAACACCTGCTGTATCCCATACCAGTCCAGTTTCAGCATCTACAACTGTGTCAACCACACCCCAGCTTACCACTCTTACACAAGAACAACCTACAACTAAAAACTCTCTTTCAGCATCTGCAATATCAACTTCTAACTCAATTGCCGCTTCAGCAGATAATACCCCAGGGGCATCAGCAGAACCTACCACACCAAAAGCTTTCTCAGCACCTGACACAACAACGACTTCAACACAGCCAACAACAGCCTCAGTTACTACAAGCATAGCTGTATCTTCAGGAGAAACAAGTAAAGCAATTTCTGTGACCTCTTCAGAAACACCTGTAATGACTACATCTTCCTTAGGAACATCCGTCACGTCATCAAATTCCTCTGCAGCATACACAGCTCATCTTCAACCCACATCATCCCTAGCTCATGAATCATCCCAATATATGCCGACTTCAGCCGGTACAGTTTCTCTACAACCTACAACACTGACCCAGGCAGCCCCCCAGATTCCTCCACTAGCAATACCATTACATCATCCACAGGTGCAGCATCATCTGCAATGAGAACTGTGCCATATCAATCTATGACTCAACTGACATCGACAGTCCCCATTTCAAAATCACAGTCTACAACAACTGTGTCTGCACACACAAATGATTCTCCAATGGACTCAACCACACAACTATCTACCACCCAAACAAAAACGTCTCAAATCCCATCACAACTAACAACACCACTAGGCACTGCTCATGTAACAGGTTCTTCTGAAAGCACAAACACAAATCTACCAGTATCCTCTACAACACCACTCCCATTAACAGCATCTACTGCAGTTGATGTTATAATAGATTCACCAAGTACATCTGTGCCCACATCCACAAAGCAAACAACTACATTAACACCAACACCTGCTGTATCCCATACCACTCCAGAATCAGCATCTACAACTGTGTCAACCGCACCCCAGCTTACCACTCTTACACAAGAACAACCTACAACTAAAAAAATCTTTCAACATCTGCAATATCATCCTCTAATTCAAATGCCCTTGTGGCAGATAATACCCCAGGGCATCAGCAGAACTTACCACGCCAAAAGTTTTGTCATCACCTGACACAACAACTACTTCAACACAACCAACCACAGCCTCAGTTACTACAAAGCGCGGCTGTAGAAGAAACAAGTAAAGCAATTTCTGTGACCTCGTCAGAAACACCTGTAATATCTACATCTTCCTTAGGAACATCTGTCACATCATCAAATTCCTCTTCATCCTACACAGCTCATCTTCAAACCACATCATCCTTAGCTCATGAATCATCCCAATATATGCCGACTTCAGCCGATACGGTTTCTCTACAACCTACAACACTGACCCAGGCAGCCCCCAGGATTCCTCCACTGGCAATACCATTACATCATCCACAGGTGCAGCATCATCTGCAGTGACAACTGTGCCATATCAATCCATGACTCAGCTGACATCGACAGTCACATTTTCAAATTCCCAATCTACAACTGTTTCTGCACACACAAATGATTCTCCAATGGACTCAACCACACAAATATCTACCACGCAAACAAAAACTACCAAAACCCCATCACAACCAACAACATCACTAGATGCTAAGGTACCTACATCCACAAAGCAACCAACAACAGTAACATCACCATCTGCTGTATCACATGTCACTCCAGCTTCAGCATCTACAACTGTGTCAACCGCACCCCAGGTTACCTCTCTTACACAAGAACAACCTACTTCAATACTAACCCAGGCAGCCCCCCAGGATTCCTCCACTGGCAATACCATTACATCATCCACAGGCGCAGCATCATCTGCAATGACAACTGTGCCAAATCAATCTATGACTCAACTGACATCGACCGACACATTTTCAAAATCCCAGTCTACAACAACTGTGTCCGCACACACAAATGATTCTCCAATGGACTCAACCACACAAGTATCTACCTCCCAAACAAAAACATCTCAAACCCCATCACAACTAACCACACCATTAGGCACTGCTCATGTAACAGGTTCTTCTGAAAGCACAAACACAAATCTACCAGTATCCTCTACAACACCACTCCCATTAACAGCATCTACTGCAGTTGATGTTATAATGGATTCACCAAGTACATCTGTGCCCACATCCACAAAGCAAACAACTACATTAACACCAACACCTGCTGTATCCCATACCACTCCAGAATCAGCATCTACAACTGTGTCAACCGCACCCCAGCTTACCACTCTTACACAAGAACAACCTACAACTAAAAACTCTCTTTCAGCATCTGCAATATCAACTTCTAACTCAATTGCCGCTGCAGCAGATAACACCCCAGGGGCATCTGCAGAACCTACCACGCCAAAATCTTTGTCATCACCTGACACAACAACTACTTTAACACAGCCAACCACAGCCTCAGTTACTACAAGCATAGCTCTATCTTCAGAAGAAACAATTAAAGCAATTTCTGTGACCTCTTCAGAAACACCTGTAATGACTACATCTTCCTTAGGAACATCTGTCACGTCATCAAATTCCTCTGCAGCCCACACAGCTCATCTTCAACCCACATCATCCTTAGCTCATGAATCCTCCCAATATATGCCGACTTCAGCCGATACGGTTTCTCTACAACCTACAACACTGACCAAGGCAGTCCCCCAGGATTCCTCCACTGGCAATACCATTACATTATCCACAGGTGCAGCATCATCTGCAATGAGAACTGTGCCATATCAATCCATGACTCAGCTGACATCGACAGTCACATTTCCAATATCCCAGTCTACAAGAACACACACAAATGATTCTCCAGTGGAGTCAAACACACACATATCTACCACCCAAACAAAAACTACCAAAACCCCATCACAACAAACAACATCACTAGATGCTACTCTAATGACTGGCTCTTCTGAAGTCACAATCACAAACCTACCAGTATCCTCTTCAATAATCTCTCAAACAACACCTGGCTCATTAGTTAATTCACCAAGTACATATGTGCCTACATCCACAAAGCAACCAACAACAGTAACATCACCATCTGCTGTATCACATGTCACGCCAGTTTCAGCATCTACAACTGTGTCAGCCGTACCCCAGGTTACCTCTCTTACACAAGGACAACCTACTTCAATAGCAACCCAGGCAAATGGAAATACCATTACATCATCCACAGGCGCAGCATCATCTGCAATGACATCTGTGCCAAATCAATCTATGACTCAACTGACATCGACTGACACATTTTCAAAATCCCAGTCTACAACAACTGTGTCTGCACACACAAATGATTCTCCAATGGACTCAACCACACAAGTATCTACCACCCAAACAAAAACATCTCAAACTCCATCACAACTAACAACACCATTAGGCACTGCTCATGTAACAGGTTCTTCTGAAAGCACAAACACAAATCTAACAGTGTCCTCTACAACACCAACAACACCAACATCTGCTGTATCGGCCACATCTACGTCATCTACCTCTGTGGCGGACGTGTCAGCTGTGAGCCAAACAGTTCAATCACTCCCCACAACATTACAGATCACCACTGAAGAGAACATAACTAGACAAACTGAAACCACACTATCAACAATTTTGCCAGACAGCTCGGCCAATGCACAACAGTCAGGAAAGCTGTCTACAACTCCCAAAACCACTGCCTCCTCCACAGATGTTACAAACAGTGACTGGTCATCACTGCAAAATTCAACTCAAAACATTACTTCAGTTTTAGCCAAACAGTCAACTACATCTTCAACGACATCCACTAACGTTCAGCCTTCTACAATCAATCCAAACCACAACTCATTTACAGAATTATCACCAACACCTACATTATTTCAGCCCAAAACAGAGAATAGCAGTTCATCAGTTTCACCATCATCACCTATGTACACTACATCTTTGCAGACATCAGATCTAACTAAAGCACAATCATCAGGTACAGCTCAAACATCTACACAAGTATCTTATACTAATATTTTCGACAGCAGTGCATCTACACAACATGTATCCACAACTAGTTCAACCATACCAGACTCTGCTTCAAGTGTAATAACAACATCTGACCAAAAGTCATCAGAGTCGACCACAGCACAAACAATTTTCACCACCACGGCCACTTCTACAAAATTTACGACTGCAACTACACCGTTAGCAACTAGTACTTACACTAATACTTTAGACAACAGTGCATCAACGCTACATGTATCTGCAGATGGTCCAACCATTCCCAGATTCACCACCATAATCACTCCAACACAATTCACAACAGCAACTACACCATCAGGAAATACTTTAGACAACAGCACATCACCACAGTTTGTATCTTCCGCTACTCAGTTAAACAACAGCTCAGCAAGCCCCACACAATCAACACCTGAAACAAAACAAGCTTCAACTGCAATTTCAAAAAACACTTCAGCTACCAAGACCTCCCCTTCCTTCCCAAATCCTCTCACTGAACAGTTAAACACTAGTGTTAGACCTCAACCTACATCTTTGTCAGTAAATATAACCACTGCTCTTTCTAAAGAACCAACATCAGCCACATCATTACTTAGTATTGCACCCTCAGACCTCTCAACAGTGACCACACCCATAGTTTCATCAGCTAAATCGCCAATAACAGCAACAACAGTGCTAGACTCGACAGACCATAGCGTGACCACAGCTAAATCCATCAATGTAAACACCACTACGCTTCCTGCAGGACCAACCGTGTCTGCAGCAGTAGTTACTGATGGGGGTTCAACTTCTCAAACCCAGCCAGGAGCTACAAATGCATCACCTGCCTCGATGGTGGCCACTTCTGTTGGGCCAGGAACTACATCAGTGTCCATAGCAGGAGCTTTCAGTAGCACCACACAGCACCCAGAACAGCCAGAGTCTGCCGCTTTACCTTCAGGTGGCAGTTCTGTCACCAGTGCACTTCCACTAACAGGGAACTCTTCTTCACAGTCAGCAACTACAACCACTTCTTCACCACCAACAGCCACAGCAACCGCCAGCCCTTTGTTTTCACATTCAACATCTCCCACTGAAGGGTCACATGTGTTTACAACAAAGCCCACAGAATCCCTGACGACCAGTAGCATGTTAGCATACACATCCCATCCTAATGAGGTCCCATCAACAGCAGGCACAGACTCCGCAGCAACATTCCCATCCACAAATTCAGTTTCAGTCAACAGCACAACACCAAAATCAAGTAATATATCTCTGTCAACAGCAAGACCTAATAGTTCTATCTCAACAGCAATAACATACAACACAACTCACACCTTAGCTGAGACAGTCACATCGCCATCAACACAACAAGGACAACATACCAGCCAATCAGAACTCAGTACAACATCCCAAAACTCCATGCAAACAACAATCACTGGTGGTCCTGATGTCGAAAATCAAACAAACACAATCCCCACTGAAGTATTCTCCTCAACAGAGACATCCTCACCACCCCAGGATTCAGTCACATCTTCAACTGGGAACATAAGTCAATCACAGAACACTGTAGTCACAGAACATGCTACTGTCACCTTAGCTCAAAACTCCACAACAGGTATACCTGCTTCAGTTGTTTCAACATCAGCTCAGCCATTTGTTGTCACACCCACATCTAACAGCTCATCACTATCCAGCACAGGAGCATTAAGTCTGTCACCAACAATCACAACTAGTGCACCAATAAAAAACAGTGCACCTGCCTTAACAACAACACCGCTAGTGCAACCTATCAGCACAGCGGCAACTGAGAGTAGCAAACCAGCATCCAATATCACCAGTTCAACCCACTCTTCTCAGTCATGGACTCAAAATCCACTGCAAGGGAATGTTACAGAATTGCAGGGCAACATTACAGTGGACACTGAGCTCACAGCTACAGCTAATTCCTCCTCACAATTCACTACATCTCCCATGTTCGAATCAACTGCTGTTGTGGACAGACCTTCTATCAGTCCTACCACGGTGGGTGACTCCAGTCATGCTACAGATCAAAACCCAGAGACTGTCACTATACCAGAATCCTCAGCAAGTCCTCCTCCAACTCCATCTGCAAAACGAGCCATTGTGTTCATCAGTCTGGAACCTCTGATCAAGCCCATCTCATTTGAGTACCCAAAGGTGTCAAATGCCACATTTACTATTCCCTAGGATAACCAACATAATGCCCAATAAGCTGCAACAAGCAACTCCTCAACATAAACCTATGGTTTATGATACATACTTTCTTTTCTTTTTTGTATGCAAAATGCATTTTTATTGTAAACAATAAGTATTTCTTTAGGAAATATATGCCCTAAACACTTTTCCATTTTTTGATGTAGTGTGTATTGTGTAATGACTGCTCAGTAGTGTTTTAAAGGAAGGTTTTAAAAACAAAATCTGTTTTAGCAATTGGGAAAAAACTGTAATAATGTTGTTTGTCTGCAAGCTCATCCTTGTGATTTTGTACAAAAAGAGATGTTAAAGATGTACATGTAGAAGGTGTACATGTCGGACAAAGTGTAAAGTCTAATGTCTAAAACTAAAGCTAATGTAATATATTGGTAACATCTATTCACTAAAAAAAGATCAAAGATCTTTTCTTGTTGCGTTGTTAAATTAGGACTTGAGAGATGTATAGAGATGTGAAGAGACTTTGTACTGACCTTACAAGCTGATCTAAGGAAGCATAAACTGAAGTTTATAATTCAGTTCATATATATTTTTATATTTGCAATGTGCAAAATATGTACAGAAAAGAAGATTTCCACATAAAACTGATCACTTCAAAAAATAAATTCAAAGCAAAATTCACAAATCTGGGGTATGTTTGTCTGTAGATGGAACTTTCCCAGTCAGAAGTACAAACAGTCCTTGTTACACACCTAATGGCGTTTTACAAACGGAAGTTCGGGAGGAGCGTGACAGAGTTTGCCACGCCTCCTTCTTCAATCAGTCAGGTTATTTATTCGCAGTCTACCTGCCGAAGTTGCAGCATTGGAGTTATTCAGTGTTCTCTACAAATTTAATACAGCAAAGTAGAAACCTGTAACACCCATTTTTCACCTTTCAGTAACTATCCTTATATTCAGACCATGTGTACATGTTATGTAATGTCTAAGTTCCCTATTTTAGTAGCATATATTTGATTTTATCTGCAAAATTCACTTTTTTTGCACATGTAACCCTCAATGGTTTTAAGGGCAACTCGGATATCTACCAACGCATATTGGTATTGGCACAGACCATTTTAGATTTCATTTAGGCAAATAGCGGTCTACCCGAGCACTTGCTCAAATACACCAGGGGCCTTAGATACCTT